>NC_062566.1:38448500-38759000 GCF_022837055.1 Prionailurus viverrinus | reverse complement strand
CTCCACTCCACTACTACGTAGCAGAAGGGTCAGTCCTTTCTCTTTCCTTTGGGAGCACTTTGTTCTTACGTTGCATTAAAGTGGGATGCAAGTGTGAGCCCAGCCTGCAGACCAGACGTCCTTTCAGTGAGAAGGGATGTTTTTAGTTGCTGGACGCACAGCAAATGCTCTATCACATTTTGTTGAGCAATTAGTCAAATTCCTTTTTTACATATAGCAGGAGTTAAAATCAGGATGATCTAATTAACTGGAGAATAAGGTGTGGCACAAAAGTTAGGTGAGGGATGAAAGCCTCCATGGGGACATCAGGCTCTGGTCACATCACAGGTGAAAGGTCCAGAGTGGGGCCTTGGAGTGAGCTTTGAAGAATGCAAACTGGCATAAACAAGGAAAGATGATGAGACTCTGAAGTCCCCAGGTGTTCTGAACTGGAGTTGTGGTTTTCAGAGGTTGGTAAGCATGTGGCTGTGGTGACCCATGACCACAAAGGAGATGGTGAATCCCTAAAGATAGGTGGGAGAAAGGGGGGAAGCAGTGACCTTAACTTCCACCCTTGAACATATTGGCGGGGGAGCTTCAGAGGTGAAAGATCCGGAATGGGAAAAACGTCTTGCATCTTCAACCACTGTGAGCAAGTTGAAGGACATACCTGTGTCTGGGAACTTGGCTGCATGGGGTTGGGGAATTGCCAACTTCCCAATCTAGCTGTCTTAATGGTGTTATAGAGTGTTTTATGTTAATTAAATGTCTACTGTAGTTCTGTGCCAGGAGGCCTTGCAAAATCTGGTGCGTGGGGAAAAGAGGACGGGCGTGCTTTCTGCAGCGGCCATTCCCAGATGTCTACAGACCAAAGTGGGAGTCATAAAAACCTTCACTGGGGCCCTTGACAGAGATGACTGGAAACAAAAAAATCCTGCAAGATGGAACAATTGTTTCAGAGGATTAAGTAAGGTGCCTGGGCCTCTTGCTAAAAGGAGGGAAAAATGAGGTTAGTTTTCCACCTCCTCATGGAGCTCCCTTCTCATTTTACTTTACCTCCTTGCTTTCATTAAAAATGGACCTTATTGGTAAATTAAAATAAGAACATATGGTAGAAAAAGAGAAGACTGGTGCTACACAGCAGAAGAAAAAACAATTGGATGGATGTGTTAATACTGAAGCCATGGTTTGGGTTCACTTTCTTTTAATCTTGGGGCACCCAAGTTAGAGCGCACTGGCCAGGAGTCCTTGCCATGGGCCATGCCCTGTGCTGAGTATTTTACAAATGTTGCCTCCACAAAACAATGCTTTGAGTCAGATTCAATTATTAAGAGGAAACTGAAATTAAAAGACGTTGGGATAACCTGGGAAGGTTACACATACAGTGAGCAGCAGAGGTGGAACGTAGGGCAGCTGTGCTTGATGACAGTCCATGTACTTAACCCCTGTACTTCCTGCCTCCCAGCCCATGTGCTCAGCTCTCCCCCAGGGCTTTCTGCAGCATGGAGGTAGTCAGGGAGTGGAAGGGCTGCTTTCATAGAGCAAGTAACCTGCAGTCTCTCTTTCTCTCTCGCTCTTTCTCTCTCTCCCTCTTTCTCTCTTTCTCTCCCTCTTGCTCTCTCTCCTCATTCTCCTATTCCTCCTGCTTCTCCTCCTCCTCCCCACCTCCTGTGCATTTTCAAGCTCAGGGCAAGAGAGAAGGATGTCATCAGAAGCTTCTTCAAGCATCTTTTTCAGAGCTCTGCCTTTACGACCCAAAGTTGCGGCCTTGTCCAAACTGTCAGAGCCATCTGCCTGCAGTCCATGTGGCAGAAAGACCATCTGTCAGCCTCTGACCCGTGCCTTCCCTCTCACAGACCACTCAGGCTAGCTCCGGGCTTGCTGGGAGCCCCCTGACGTCCCTGCCTCCACAGTCCCTCTCCCTAAAACTGACAACTCCCACGCATTCAGAAGAGGGGGTGCCGAGGATGAGCTCAAGTGAGAAACCATGTTCTCTCTGGGAACACACACACACACACACACACACACACACACAGGCACACACACACAGAACAAACACTGATTTCTCATTTGGATCATTTTCTTCTAAGAAAGTAATAGTTTATAGAAGTTTTGATTTTTAAAAAAAATTTTTTTTTCAACGTTTTTGTTTATTTTTGGGACAGAGAGAGACAGAGCATGAACGGGGGAGGGGCAGAGAGAGAGGGAGACACAGAATCGGAAACAGGCTCCAGGCTCTGAGCCATCAGCCCAGAGCCTGATGCAGGGCTCGAACTCACGGACCGCGAGATCGTGACCTGGCTGAAGTCGGACGCTTAACCGACTGCACCACCCAGGCGCCCCTATAGAAGTTTCGATTTAACACAAATACCCACTAGATACTGCAGGGAATATATACTGAAAATGAATATCATCTTGATGACTCCTTATCCAGTTAAATCGTATCAAGATAAAAAGTCAGTATTATAGGATTATCCAAAAATTATTGTTCATAGTCTCTTACCTTTAATCATGCATCCCAGTAGTTCTCAATATTAGCTGCACAAGAGAATCATATGGGGTGTTTTAAGAGTAATACTAGTGCGTGGGGATCATCCTGGACCAATTAAATTTGAATCTATGGAATAGGGACTTAATATAGTATTTTTACAAGGTCTTCCAGGTGATTCAAACACGGAGTCAGCAGTGAGAACTGCCCAGTAGCCATGGTATAACAAGAAGAGAGTGCTCGGGAGGGAGGTAGAGGGCAGAGGCGTAACTATTTATTGTGGATGGTCAGGGAAGGTCTCACAGAATATATGGTCTTTGAGCTGAGATACACATAAAAAAACAGCCACAAAGTCTTCCACGCAAAGGACACAGCGCGTGCAAAGAGCGTAGAGGAGGACCAAACAGTGTATTTCTGAGGAAGAACAAGAACACTATGTGGTCAAGAATAATGACAGAGAGGTTGAGTGGCAGCCTATGAGGTCATGGGGGGAAGTGTCTGGATCCCTATAACCTTGCAGGCCAAGGGCAAAAGTCTGGAATTTCCTCTTAATCTCTTAGGAACATAGGAGTGTTTTACATAATGGGGAAAAATACAATCTAATTTTATTTTCAAAAAGACCATCTTCACCGTTACACTGTGAGTGGATTTGGGGGTGGTGGCAGAGGGAAAGCGGAGAGATGCGGTGGAGATTGTTGCAATATATCAGGAGGGAGACAAAGGTGAGTTTGGACAAACATATTGCCTGATACTGGATTGTGAGGTGGCTGTTTGTGAACATGGTTGTGTCTGGGAACAAAAATCCAATATGCAATGGAAAACAGAGGAGAAAAAGCTTAGATTCCCAGTGGCACAGCTGAGCAACTGAACCAACACCAACAGATGCCTAACCCTGGACGGCTTATCAGAGAAAAACAAATCCCTATTTGTGAAAGCAACTGCAGTCAGATTTTCTGTTACTAGGAGCCAACGCATTGTCAACTGATATGACCACTATTTTGTGTCAGGCACTGGCATTAGGAGAATCTAGAAATCCCTGCTTCACCCCCAGTTGTTATCTGGTCTGTCGTTAAGAAATTTTCATACCCAGTTGAAGAAGACAAAAATACTTCAGAGCCTGGACTCAAGAGTGGACTGAGTAGCTGCTCTCATTTAGATAGATCCAAGAATCAAGGGCATCAGGAATTGGATGAAATCTGATTCTCACAAATCTGGCAATCAAGGGCTCACAAAAACAAGCTGGTGGAAGTGGACTCATGGGAAGAGAATTACGGTTCAAAGAGCTAGTATAGGCCTGGAAAGCATCTGTTCCAAGTACAGTGCAGCAGTCTGTTCAAAGAGAGAGCTCTTGCTGCAGGAGCAGGCAATGAAAACCAAGATCAGATAATGGGCAAGGAGCAGAGCAGATTCCAATCACAAGGCAATTCTGCACTTCTCCTCATTTCCACTACTATTTTCAGTCTAGTACTTTCCCATTAATTCATTTTACCAGCAACGAGCCCAAGCTCCCAAGAAAACTCTAATCAGCATCCCCTCACTGGCAGCTTGTGGCTGAGAGGGGCAGGAGAAGGGGAGTCTCTCTTTGCCAAATAGCGAGATGGGTGCCTGACATCCTAAGCTTGAACTCTAAACATGTTTTTCTCTTTTGAAACATTATTTTATCAGTGATTAAATGATATTATACAGTATTCCTAGTATATTTGGATTTAGTAAATTGTTAGGAGGGGCTCCTGGGTGGCTCAGTTGGTTAAGCACTTGACTCTTGGTTTCAGCTCAGGTCATGATCCTGAGGTTTCTTGAATCTAAGTCCCGAGTCAGTCTCTGTACTGGTGGCAGGGAGCCTGCTTGGGATTCTCTCTCTCTCTCTCTCTCTCTCTCTCTCTCTCTCTCCCTCTCTCCCTCCCTCCCTCCCTCCCTCCCTCCCTCCCCCACTCATGCTGTCTCTGTCTCTCTCAAAATAAATAAACTTAAAAAAATTTTTTTAAATAAATAATTAGGAATGGGGTTAGCCTAGGATTTCATTCTTTTCCTTGAACACTATTTGAGGACCACTGCAGTTCAAGTTCCAAAAACTGGCTTATAAAGAAACATTTTTATAAGGCATCTTTTAGCATGAGCTGAGGCTTGCCTCTACCATTTTGGATATTATAATACATGACATATATATTCATATACCCACATTTTGGGTCACTGGGTGCTAGTGCTATTTTTGATGTTTAATTTTTTTGACATTTCACTTTAACTCTTACATTGACAAAAATATTTTTTCAAATTGAAGAAAATGTTATTTTAGGTTAAAAATTCTCATTTCAGCATGACAATATTTTTGTCCCAGAAAAAAAATAACCTTTTTAATGTAAAAAAAATCCCTTTGTGCAAAATAAACTTTAAAAAAGTTAGAGCACTGTGTACCTATAGAAAGAACCAATTTGTAAAAAATCTTTCAGTTCTCTGGTTTTATGGAATAAGGGAAATAATGTTTACATGAATTTTTCCAACTGGTGGAGTAAGAAAAACCAATTTGTATATTCCACAATATTTTATGAAAAATATCAAGACTTTTTTCCCCTGCAATTTAAGTCTGACACTTTGGAGTAGTATTTAATATTATTTACATGAAGAATCTGATGAGTAATATTCAAGTACATTTTAAACTTCTTGCATGCATGTTGAAAAAAATACCATTTTTATTAAAGCCAATGGATTTTGATAGCTGCAATACAATGACTGTGGTGTTAGGAAGACAAATCTATGAGTTAATGGAAATGTTCATAAGGTTTAAAGTTCAAAAGTTGTTACTAAGTCAAATCATATACCCCACTTCAGGGAAAGTAAAGTAATGGAATAATCTATCGTATCTGTTGTACCACAAACACAAATGGTACATTTACAAAAATTTATATGTCTATAGCCATATAGCAAACCTCAACAAATTTCAGTGAATTAATATTGCAAGGATCATATTTTTCCACCGAAAGACAATAAAATTATAAATTCATAACAAAATAAGAGCTGTTTCTCTTTAAGATCCTTCCAAATAACCCACAGTTTACTAAATTATTCATGAGTGAAAGAGGAAATCATAAAGAAATGATAAAGCATACAGAACTGAATGGCAATGAAAATATTCCAAATAAAACCTTTCAGGATACTGCTAAGAGAGGTACCAAAAGAACAAAATCCTTATCCCCAGTGCTTAATTAGAAAAGAAGAAAGATAAAAAATTGATGATCTACAATAATCAACTCAAGAAGTTGGAATGAGGGCACCTAGGTGTCTCAGTCAGTTACATGTCTGACTTCAGCTCATGTCATAATCTCACAGTTTGTGAGTTCGAGCCCCACTTTAGCCTCTGTACTGACAGCTCAGATTCTGTGTTTCCCTCCCCCTGCCCCTTCCTCTCTCTCTCTAAAAAATAAATAGGCATTTAAAAAGTTCAAAAAGATTTAAGAAAGCAGTTGGAATGAGGACAGAAAAGAAAAAGTATTAAAACATAAGAAGGAGAAAGGATACCTCATAAAGAGCAGAAATGAATGAATGGAAAACAAAGCTATGACAAAGACTAATATACTTAGGACAAATTTTGGTTCATTCTTTCAATAAACATTTATTGACTATTCTAGGCACTAGGGATTCAGTACTGATCCAAATGGATAAAAATCTCTGCTTATATAGAAATTATATTCTACTTCAGAGACAAAACAAACAAGGTGAACAGATAAAATATATAGCATTCTAATTGGTGATGCATATTAAGGAGTAAAAATGAAAGGAAGCTGGATACGGAAATTGCAAAAGGACTGGGAGGTAAAAATCATAGAGGGGATGGCTTCAGGAGATCTCAAAGAAAGTGACTTGTGTTCTTTTAAAAATCAATGTAACTATATACCTCTAGAAAATAGGATCAGATACCAGTAAAAGTAGAACAGAATAATACTGGGACTATAATAGATCATGTGAGTATTTATACAGTAATGAACAAGATTATATATCTATGAATATATACACACAATAATAAGCATATAAACAATATTAGCAAACCACTAGATTACCTAAGTATATATACACAACATATTTTGATTAGAAAACCTTTTTTTTTAATATGAAATTTATTGTCAAATTGGTTTCCATACAACGCCCAGTGCTCATCCCAACAGGTGCCCTCCTCAATGCCCATCACCCACTTTCCCCTCACCCCGACCCCCATCAACCCGCAGTTTGTTCTCAGTATTTAAGAGTCTCTTATGGTTTGGCTCCCTCCCTCTCTAACTTTTTTATTTCCTTCCCCTCCCCCATGGTCTTCTGTTAAGTTTCTCAGGATTAGAAAATCTTAAGAGAATTCAGGGTACAACTTCATGCCAGGAGATGTGAAAACAGTCAAAAGTGATATGTTTTTAGAATAAAAAAAAGAGTAAGTGCCAAAACAGACTCAAGAATAAATAATGAATAGGCCTAAAGTCATTAAAGATACTGAATCAGTATTTAAAAATGTAACCCTGAACCCCTCTCCAGAGGCAGATGATTTCAGACATGAAATCTACTAAACTTTTAAGAAATGGATTGTAGTGGGGTGAATGGTAGCCTCCCCCAAAGATATGCCTACATCAAATCACTGGCACCTGGGAATGTTAACTTTATTTGGGCAAAGGTCCTTTGTAGGTACAATTAAGTCAAGGATTCTGAGATGAGGAGACTGTCTTGGATTATCCAGATGGGCCCTACATCCAATGAAACAGGAGGACACGCGACCATGGAAGCAGATTAGAGTAATACAGCAACAGCCATGAGAAGCTGGAAGAGACAAGAGAGTCTTTCTAGAGCCTCTGGCAGGAGTGTGGCCCTGATGACATCTTGATGCTGGACTTATAGATTCTGGAACTATAAGAGGATAAATTTCTGTGGTTTTAACGGACCAAGTTTATAGTTATGGCAGCCTCAAGAAACTGATACATAGACAATCCCAATATTATGAAAACTGTTCTAAATGATAGGGAAAAAAGAAGAATGTTTGCAACTCACTGTATGAACCTAGTACAACCTTGATACCAAATAAGTTAAACTCAGTTATTACAACAGATGCATTAAAAAAAACAAACAGAATGTGAGCATCCTGAATACAGCCATATATGTTTTAAAATAATACACTCTACCTAAGAATGGATTATCTTTGAAGTGCAAGGGTGGTTTAATGGGAGAAAAACTATCTCCATGAACAGTTTAAAGAATAAAAGATACATAATTATCATATACATATATGCATTTTATAAAATTTTGAATACTCCTTGATAAAATTCTTAGAAAAGTAGGAACAAAGGAAAAATACCATCATCTTAAAAAGTTATCAAAAACATAAGGCAGACACTTTAGTGATGAAATACTTTAAGGTCAAGAATAAGACAATGGTGGGGACAGGGGTGGTGGCCCGTAGCCAATGACTGACTGATCCCTAGAAAAAGGCAGCCCATGTTGCTTCCAGGCAGGACAAATGGAAGGTGCCAGTATCTTCCAGAGACCCTGGTGGCGTGAGACTGCTGCTAGATGCCAGCTTAGCCCACATCTTTGCCTCACTGCTTCCCCTGCCCTCTGCTGATCCTCTCACACCCTTGCAAGTTTCAAGTGAGAGGAATCCTCCTCAATAAATCACTTTGACAAGAAACCACATCTCTGACTCTGCTTCTAGGGAGTCCCAACCTAAAACACTGAACAAATCTCAAGGTCAAGTTCCCTGACTAGATTACTGCTAAGAAAAAACAATTCCCTGTCGCTGCTATACAATAGCACAACATAGCCATATCTAGTCAAACTGTCACAAAATATTGCAGGCCAGCTAAATATGCAGACTGAAATGAGGGTTGTAGATCTAAAAAACCAGATGTTATTTTCCAATATTCCCAAATCATTCTGATTGTCTCTCTGCTTCACTGGTTTTCACAGAGACAGTGTGTGTCACTGAACGTCAGAGAATCTGACCTCTAAATTTTCTTCCAGTTCTTAAACATTCTGATTCAAAGACATTAAATTATATGTTAGCTTTGTACTTCAGAACTTGAAGAAGCCCAAGAGACCATTCCATCCATCCCTCTTGTTTTCAGATGAGGGAGAAGAAAGCAAGCAAAGGGAAATAGCTGGCTCAATCCAGAACTTCCTGGTTCTCTTTGCTCTCTTCCTGGCTCCAGTAAAGGAAGGGAAGTAAAGGTTCCCTGAAGCCATCAGGGCTCATCCTGTCCTTTGCAGATGAGGACAGCAGCAACTCTGTCCCTGAATAATATAACATAGGCAGAATCCAGGCTCAGAAGCTACATCCCAATTCCCAAGCAGCGCTCATTCTTGAGAAAAGATGACATAGTGTCATAAGAGGTGTGCCAAATAGTCAAGCATCTCATTTTGAACCAACCAACCAACCAACCAACCAACAAACAAACCAAAAACCAAAAACCAAAAAAAAACCCAAAACCCAAAACCAAAAAAAACCATAAAATGATTTTAAAGTTGATGGGGACATGAATCACCTAATCCAACTTCATTATTTTAATAATAGGAAATTACTTAATTGGCCATAGCACAGAATTATTAGTTGTGACTAAAACAGGAAGCTACTTAAGTCCTAATTGTGCTTTAATTACATTAGGCTCTTTCTCTAGAAAATATTTTCAGTATATGGCATTCTAAAAGTCTTCCTAATACATAATGTTTAGGGTCAAATTAAAATATTTTTTTAAAAGCCTAGAGTGTGTTTGACTTATCTTTCATTTTGAAAGAAAGTCCCTGTGAAAAAAAGTACTTGGCTTGCCTATAAGTCCAATTAGGAAACCAGAACACATGTAAACGTGAGCTGCAATTTCCTTATTGACATGCAGACAGTGTTCAGATGGAAGGAAGATCTTGGAGTAGAAATGCTACCTGTATTCATTTATCTCTTTGTGTTTGTAACTTATGTTGGAGATGTGAGATAACCTGTACTTTATAAGAAACTAAAGACAAGCCAGTCAAGCACCCCATCTGCAGCAATGTGAATGAATCTCAGGGTCACCAGGTGATAATTTGAGGAGGGAAAGAAGTCTTGGGTTCTCAACAATCCCACAAAGCAAGATGGTCTCACAACAGAACTCAGCAACAAGGGAAGGCTGAGGTCTGAAAGCTAGCAATCAGTCATGACAAGGATGTAGAAAGTGTTCAAATGAGCTTCACTAATAAGCCATGCTTTAAAAACAATGACCAAAGTCAAATATCTATTTTTAAAAGCTGCTTTGGGAGACCTCTGAGTTGATCTACATCTATGAGATGAAGCCAAACCACTAATGGTGAGCAATAATGTTCTGTCTAGAAGAGTCGACTCTGAGTCTATTATAGTCAAACTGGGGGTGTGAGAGCAAAGGAGGGGTAAAGAGTAAATCACAGAATTTAAACACAAGGTGACAAGGCCAGGTGCTCAGGGACAGACAGATTACTAAGAAATTTATGATAGGGTTATTTCAATTTTGAGTCATGGATGTGATATACTTTTAAGTTCCAATGACTCTAGACATTTCATAGTCAAGATACAACCATTTGGAACATTCAACATCTGTGAATAGAATATAAAACAAGAACATAAATTTAAAAAATTAGAATTTTCAAATCATTTGTTTATTCCTTAATCACAATTTTAGATTTTAATATCTCCAAGGGTTTTCCAGAAAATAACAGTATTATTATCAGGCATTCAGCAGAGGAACTGATTTTCTGATTTGGGTGTAGCCGGGTCTGAGACAAATTCTAAGAATTTTATAACTTAGGTTTTCAGAACTAGATTAAGATTTGAGACCTCAAACGAGACAATTCCTACCTTAGCTACAGAACTTTTTGGCTTATCTTCTGTTTCATCTTCAAAATAGACAAAAGGATAACTGGGGCTACATAAGTAGAAAATCCCATCTTCTCTTTATTACTGTCAAGACCACATGGGGCAGACTTCAGAGTAAAGTTAACTCCAGGCTCTCCCTCCAAAATCTACCTTCAGTCCCTGTCCATCTTCCTTTGGAACCACTTCAAACACCTCGCCCTTCTTCTCTCCTCTCATCTTTCCCCCTCAGCACCCAGACCATTGTCCTAACATCCATCTCCACACCCACTACACTGCATGATGATACAACAGTTAGCCTCTTGGGAAACAAGTTGGATCATGCCATGCCTAAAGATGGCCACAGCATAGGGTTCAAATCTATAATATAACATTAAAATACCATTCACATTTTAGTCCATGGGTTGGCAAACTATGGCCCGTGGGCCAAATCTAGCTCACCAACTCTTTCTGCAAATACAGGTGAGG
Source organism: Prionailurus viverrinus (assembly GCF_022837055.1). Classification (NCBI taxonomy): domain Eukaryota; kingdom Metazoa; phylum Chordata; class Mammalia; order Carnivora; family Felidae; genus Prionailurus; species Prionailurus viverrinus. Next base: position 38,748,225 of record NC_062566.1, on the reverse strand, counting down.
TTTTTTTGGAACTCAGCCATGCCCATTCACTTACATATTGTCTACAAATGCTTTCACACCATAAGGATAGAGGTGAATAAGTCTCCCCCAAGCCATACATGTTTACTATCTTTACAAAAGAAGTAGCTGACTCAGATCTAGGCCTCAATCCAGTTTTTGCAGTCTCTTTTTCTGTCTGCCCCCAAAATAAGTTCCCCATATTTCAAAATTGGACTGATTTTCTTGCTATATTCCAAACATACCATTGACTGTCCTTTAATATTACTTACTTCTGAACACATTGTTCATGTGGTAAACTTCCTTTCTTTCATTAAGGCTCAACCCAAATATTGTAAGCCTTCCCTAATTCCCATGGGCAGATTGGCCTCTTTCTCCTCTATTCTGTATTAATAATTTATACATGCTTCTGTTTAGCATTGATCACATCATGTTGCAATTATGTCACTCACTAGAGTCCCTTTTAACCTGTGAGCTCTTTGAGAGCAGTTGTGTGCATTTTGTGTTCTAAGTATATAGACGAATGCTTGACTTATCTAAGTAGTCATGCCACACTCGCCATGGTGTGCAAAATTACATTTTACTAATTCAATTAGCTTAGTCATCTCACAGAAAAATGTGCTTGCAATTTACCCCAACCATAAAAAAACAAAACAAAACAAAACAGGGAAAGCAAAGGTGAGCAGTTGGTTTATAATTTAAGAACCACGTATTTTATCAATGAGATATCAATAAAAAATATGGGCATTCATAAAATAGAATCTTATTTAATTACTTCTCACTTTCTTCTGAAGAAAGAACAATTGCCAAACTGAATTTTAATTAAGACTACATTGGCATCACCTTCCTTCTCAATAAAACCCCCCTATGCCAAGTAGGGATTTATTGACTAGAATCTCGAATTCTACCTTTCAAACAACATACGTAAATCCTTCCTCAGTCCTTCTGTAAATCCCTGTATTGACAAACTGACATATTTAATATTTAACCTCAGCCCAAAAAGACTTGTGGATGCCTCTAGTTCAGAGTTGGAGTCGTGAAGAGATGTTGGAAAGGTAGAGGTAAACTCAGACACTATCTAGCCTATTTTTCTCTCATGTTATAATGTTTCTCAATAATTACCCAAGCTGAACCAAGCATATTTCTGAAATATCACAGTCATTATTTTTCATTTAATAGACTAAAACAAACCCTGGAATAAAATGTTCAACTCATACCACTGAGACAGATTGATTTCTTGAGTACCTTCTGTATAAAGAAGCAATTCTGTTTTTATCTCTGAAAAAGCACTAGTCCTATAGTTTCTTGAAAAGATATGTAGAAAGATAATTGGGTGAAAAATATTAGAAGGATCCACAGGTACCTCCTGGAAAAGGCTCTTCTTACAGATAAGATTTGAACACACACAATGGTGGCTTCCACTTGGTCCCAAGGGCCAAGGACAGCCCATTGCCTTGTGCAGTGTTGAAGCATCTCTCTCATCACTGTTTTCACACTGGCTAGGGTAGGGGGTTGATGAGCCAGGCATGATTCCACCTGTGTCTTTGACCCATTCTAGGTCATACTCTTTAACCCAGTTCCTATGATGGCAGGAGTAGTACAAGCCTATAATGGGTGAAAATCAAGTTCACATCCTAGGGTGGCTGCAAATTAACTGATTTAGAATCAGAAGACCTGCTCTTGAGCCAAGTTTATAAAAATCATTTCTGAGCTTTCATACTGTCATCTGAAAACTGGGAAAGATAATTAAATACTAATACAAGTTTGAATTTATAAGTTAAGGGTAAACAATGAAGCCATAAAGCTATAAGAAATATAGGTCAATTAAAAAATACCATTGGGAGGGAAAAGTTTTTCTAAACATGCAAACAAAGGAAAAAACCAAAGAGGAAAAGACCCCTGGGTCCTCCTCTGAGGAGTTAGACAACTGTTCTTAATCAGAATTGGGTGAGCTGTGTGAAATCACAGCCTGAAAAGTGGTTACCTTTTCTCCTTTCCATGTTCAAATTAGGGTTTGGTATGTTTCCTCAACATGGAATGGACTTAAAAAGCCAAATGGGTGCAGAGATTTCCCCATTGTTCCAAATACTTCTCAAAGTCTATACCACATAGTGCATTTCCCCTATGTATAATACTATGGTTATCCTATAGAAGTGCCTATTTTCCTTATTTGCCTTTCTAGATGTATTAATGCCAGATACTCAGAAAAGACATGTAAGAATTTAAAATATTATATAGACCCAGGGAATCTAGAATAGTTAAAATCCATGATTATGATTATGAATGGCCAGACAGACTTTTAAACAAAGTTCAAAGGCAATGATAAACTGTGAAAAACATTTGCAGCATTTATGGCAAATGCCTAATGTTCTTAATATATAATAAAAAGACTGCAAACTGGTAAGAAAAAATATTGACATATTGAGAGAAACATTGTCAAAGACACAGATAATTCATTAAAGAAGAAATGAAAATAGCTAATGAATATATACAAACACAACTTTACTATTGATCAAGAAGTTAAATTCAAGCAAAGATATTGTCCATTTATTACAAGGATTCTCAAACTTGCCAGTGTATCACAATCCTTTGTGAAGCTCTTAAAAAACACAAATGTCTAGGCTCCTTCTCTCAAAGATTCTGCTTGAGACCAAGAACCTAACAATTTCAAAAAGATGAACTCATAGTAAGATCACTTGTTCCCCTTATATTTCAGGGGTTTCAATGCCCAGAACAATTACACCTTAGTTTATAACTTCCCAATTCTTGAGTTTCTAATTCTGATACGAGTGATATATTGATTTGTTGAGGTATCTCTACAATTTTCTTTCAATTGCTTTCACTTGTAAATGTTAGAGTTCTGGGTTTATAAATGTATCATGAAATTTCCTTTTTAAAACTCTGTAGGTATTTCTCCATTGTTTTCTGTTTTTTTGTTTGGTTTGGAATTAGGATCTAAGGTAAACCTAATTTAAAAGTCACTTTTTTACTTCCTTGACATGTGTGAGTTTCTTATTTTCAGAATTCAGAAACATTGGTAGGATGTTAAGCTATTGCTAAACCAAACGTGGGAATTTATTTTTTATTTATTTGTTTGATGTAAGTTCTTTCAATTCATTATTTAGCACAGAAAAATTATCTCCTAGGGGTGCCTGGGTGGCTAAGTGGGTTAAGCATCTGACTTCAGCTCAGGTCATGATCTCATGGTTCAAGAGTTCGAGCCCTGTATCAGGCTCTGTGCTGACAGCTCAGAGCCTGGACCCTGCTTTGGATTCTGTGTCCCCCCCTCTCTCTGCCCCTCCCCCACTCTTGCTTTGTCTCTCTCTCTCAAAAATAAACAAACATGAAAAAAAATTTTACCTTCCATTATATCTCTGATTATTATTTCTGTTTCTAATGTTTTGGTTCAATCCTCAAAATTACTCATACCTTTTATTAGAAAGTCAGTTTCTGACCTCCCGTTGAACAGCTCCTCACTCATTGATTTGTATCTTGAATTTCCTATATGTATTCTGGAGGGTTTATTTATTTGTTTTTGTCTCTACATCACTGGTAACATTTATTTCTGCAGTAACAGAATGCTGCACAGTACACTGTGCTTTGTGTCGTCCAATAAAATTTTTCAGTTGATCTTGAAATGTGTGTTGCTTTGTAGTCATTTCTGTTCTGGCCAGATCCTTTCGGTATATTTGCCATCATCTGAAGTCATTTTCTGTTATGAATACCTGTTCTTTTTCTGTTTTTAAAGGTAATCTCTTCCTCCAAGTCATCAGAAAAGGTCCCTTTAAGTTTTAATATCAGTTCATAAGCACACATCTATATTTATATCTGTCAGTGTCTGTGTCTAGGTCTATACCTATATCTATATCCCCATTTGGTTTTTCTTTTTTCCCCCTCCCTCTTTCCACCTCTCCTTTCTTTTTTTTCCTCCCTCTTTCTCTCATTTCCCTTCTCCCTCCCTTCCCTCTATCCCTCAATCCACCTTTCTTTACTCATTCTTTTTTTTTATTCTATTTTTTAATATGAAATTTATTGTCAAATTGGTTTCCATACAACACCCACTGCTCATCCTAACAGGTGCCCTCCTCAATACCCCTCACCCACCCTCTCCTGCCCCCCACCCCCAATCAACCCTCAGTTTGTTCTCAGTTTGTGAGAGTCTCTTATGTTTTGGCTCCCTCCCTCTCTAACTTTTTTTTTCCTTCCCCTCATTCATGGTCTTCTGTTAAGTTTCTCAGGATCCACATAGGAGTGAAAACATATGCTATCTGTCTTTCTCTGTATGACTTATTTCTCTTAGCATAACGCTCTCCAGTTCCATCCACGTTGCTACAGAAGGCCATATTTCATTCTTCCTTGTTGCCAAGTAGTATTCCATTGCGTATATAAACCACAACTTCTTTATCCATTCATCAGTTGATGGACATTTAGACTCTTTCCATAATTTGGCTATTGTTGAAAGTGCCGCTATAAACATTGGGGTACAAGTACCCCTGTGCATCAGCACTCCTGTATCCCTTGGGTAAATTCCTAGCAGTGCTATTGCTGGGTCATAGGGTAGGTCTATTTCTAATTTTCTGAGGAACCTCCACACTGTTTTCCAGAGCAGCTGCACCAGTTTGCATTCCCACCAACAGTGCAAGAGGGTTCCCATTTCTCTACATCCTCGCCAGCATCTATAGTCTCCTGATTTGTTCATTTTAGCTACTCTGACTGGCGTGAGGTGGTATCTGAGTGTGGTTTTGATTTGTATTTCCCTGATGAGGAGCGATGTTGAGCATCTTTTCATGTGCCTATTGGCCATCTGGATGTCTTCTTTAGAGAAGTGTCTATTCATGTCTTCTGCCCATTCTTCACTGGATTGTTTTTTGGGTATGGAGTTTGGTGAGTTCTTTACACATTTTGGATACTAGCCCTTTGTCTGATATGTCATTTGCAAATATCTTTTCCCATTCTGTTGGTTGCCTTTCAGTTTTGTTGATTGTTTCCTTTGCAGTGCAGAAACTTTTTATCTACATGAGGTCCCAATAGTTCATTTTTGCTTTTAATTCCCTTGCCTTTGGGGATGTGTCAAGTAAGAAATTGCTGCGGCTGAGGTCAGAGAGGTGTTTTCCTGCTTTCTCCTCTAGGGTTTTGATGGTTTCCTGTCTCACATTCAGGTCCTTTATCCATTTTGAGTTTATTTTTGTGAATGGTGTAAGAAAGTGGTCTGGTTTTATTCTTCTGCATGTTGCTGTCCAGTTCTCCCAGCACCATTTGTTAAAGAGACTGTCTTTTTTTCCACTGGATATTCTTTCCTGCTTTGTCAAAGATTAGTTGGCCATACGTTTGTGGGTCTAATTCTGGGGTTTCTACTCTATTCCATTGGTCTATGTGTCTGTTTTTGTGTCAATACCATGCTGTCTTGATGATAACAGCTTTGTAGTAGAGACTAAAGTCTGGGATTGTGATGCCTCCCGCTTTGGTTTTCTTCTTCAAAATTACTTTGGCTATTCGGGGTCTTTTGTGGTTCCATACAAATTTTAGGATTGCTTGTTCTAGCTTCGAGAAGAATGCTGGTGCAATTTTGATTGGGATTGCATTGAATGTGTAGATAGCTTTGGGTAGTATTGACATTTTAACAGTATTTATTCTTCCAATCCATGAACACAGGATGTCTTTCCATTTCTTTATATCTTCTTCAATTTCCTTCATAAGCTTTCTATAGTTTTCAGCATACAGATCTTTTACATCTTTGGTTAGGTTTATTCCTAGGTATTTTATGATTCTTGGTGCAATTGTGAATGGGATCAGTTTCTTTTTTTGTCTTTCTTTTGCTTCACTGTTAGTGTATAAGAATGCAACTGATTTCTGTACTCACTTTACAGAGAGAAAATGCTCTTTAAGGCTAGTGTCTCATCCACAAAAAAGATGGTGTCCGCACTTCTTAGATCTCCTTGCAGCTCACTTGAGCACTGGCAGCTCCTGCTTCTCACTTCAGTTTGATACGCAGTGAGTGCCCTTGCTCAATTTGCCACAGACAGGCTTCTCCTAGTGTGGGTATTTTTGGTTCAGCCTTGATCTGATATTTTGCTTTTTTGACATGACATAGACAATCATGCCATTCAAAACAATATCCACCATTCGTAAATCTCTTTCTGTCTTTACTCCTGACTGTGATACTTTTCTTTAGACAACTAAGAGCTATTGCTTCATGGCATATTGAAGCTTGCAGTTACAGTGACTGAATGTATGTAGGAAAACAACTGATAGGGTTGGAGAAGAGGAGGATTCTGGGCTCAGAAGTCAGTGTTTCATTGGGTTGCACGTCCCTACTTTCAAGGGCAGGGAAATGAGCTTGGACAGTGGGTCTTAATACAGCCTTCTTAGCAAGGACCTGCCTTGCTCTAGTTCATAGGGTGGGATGTGTGGTTTGTGATATTTAGTCCTACAGTGGGCTTCTCGATCCATTTTTACCAGTCACTCAATTAATGTAAATCCCTGACCATGGCAAGTTTAGTTAATAATTCTTTCACCAGTGTCTACCTTTTTATGTATTTTTTGGATCATTTTAATAGGAAATTGGGAGAAGGTTCACTGGGAACATCCAATTTACTACTATGACAACTGAGAAGTTGAGAGGCATAAGTACATTTTCAAAATCTTACACATGTGATATACATATATCAGAGTTTAAGTCTGTAATGAATAAAGGCAGAAAAATGGGCTAATTGAAGGTGGTACAAGGGAATTAAAAACCCTAATTTTACAAAATGTAGGCACTTTATTTTATTGTACCCCCTGAAGGTAAGTAAGCACAATATAATTGGGGAATAACTTCCGTTAACAAATGGCGATAGCTAGAACACTTTAAATTGGGTTAGAAATGAGGAAATACACTACGAAATGGATTACATAAATACAAGATCCTAAGTATACTTATAGAACTAGAGGACCCAAGTTTTGATTATTTACATCTATATTATTTGTATAATTTGTATACAAATTATTGTAGACTAGAGTTGTGAGATGATTGTGGTAGGGCCTAGAAGGAGGTCTGCATCCTGGATATCATCATCAAGGAAATTTAAGTTTGACATGAAAAATCAAGTACCACAATGTGTCCCATTACCCAAAGCAGTTCCAGTCACTGGGCCTCAGTAAAATGTAACCACCCTAGAAAAGGTTGTACAAGGATATCTGAAGTGACTAAGGTAACAGACAACCAGGCTTCCTGCTCAGAGGATTGGCGAAGACCTGGTGAAAAGACAGTGTAAGTTCTAACAAAACATAGTGATTTCAAGAGGGCCAAAAGATATTCCCATTTATTCATTCATTCTCTCTTTCTCCCTGACCATCTCCTTTCCCCTGCCCCCCTTCTCTTTCCCTCTACACACACACACACACACACACACACACACACACACTGAAGTAGGAATTTTTAAAAACCATACACTAATGCTTTACTAATGAGCTTACTAGGATATAAAGGTGAAGCAAAGTTGTTTATGGCAGACCAAAATCTTCCAAGGTGACTTAGGGAAGGGTAGCCTTGGGTGCCAGGGATAGTATCTTGAACTGGCTGAATGGCTAAACCAGTTCCGTTGCAGCATTTCTGATGCTTTTATGACTGCGTGGTGTATGATAAGTGTTCTCTTCACCTTTTCCTTCTCTTGTGCTTTCAAATATTTATATGAAATTGGCTGTGGAATTCCTACACTTCCTTGTTATAATGCTCTTGTAAGGTTCTGAGAATCAGCACTGACTTCAATAAAAGGAGAAATTAGATAAGGAAATACAACGGAAAACAGGACACAAATAGAAATAAGGAATGCATCCCTTTTCTGAATTACCTCAAATGAACCTTTAAGGGGTACTGTGGTAAAATTTCAATAGCAGATGATTCTGTCCTAAAATATAAGGACCAATACCATTACTGAGCATTCTGCAAGACTCTAAATTAGTCCCTAAAGGTATAACGTGTGTTATCAATGTGGCTACCACCTTATGGTGCATCTTTTTAAAAGTATTTCCCTTGGTTTTACCAGAGGAAAATATATAACTACCACTTACTGAAGGGAAGATACAGAAACATGCACTTTATATTACTTCATTTAATCCTTAGAACAATACTCCTTCAAGGTTGGTAGTATCCCCATTTTACAGATAAATGAGGCTTGCCGAGGTTAGAAAAATTGCTGAAAGTCACACCACTGTCAAGTGATGGGGTAAAGATTTTAACCCAAATCTAACTTGACTCTGAAATCCAAGTTCTAAACTACTTTACCACACTTCTAGCTGAATTATAAAATATTGATGTTAGTCTGTTCAGGCCACAAATGTAGCTGTCTATAAATAGACAGAGGGCTGTCCTGTGGTCGAGGAGAAAACTTTACACTGATTCTAAGGGTGAAACAGGTAGGCAGATGACTAAGCATGGCAATGTCAAGTTCAGAGTTCCAATCCCTTATACTACTGGAGCCTGCACTGTGGGGCAGAGTGCTCCTGAGTGAGCCTGTCATGCCAGAATGCCTCCTGACAACTTCCAGCAGATCAACTGTGAACCACCTTCCTACTTTTCCCTGCTTTTCCTCTTCATCTCCTCCATGGCTCTGAGCTCACCTGTCTCTTGGGCTCAGCTTTTTGTGTTCTTCTGTCTTGCTATAAACATGGTCCCTTGGCTCACTCTCCTCTTCTTCTTTCTCTTAAAGGAAGCCACAGGGACCTCTCCTGCTTTTGTTGGTGTCTGACCCTTAGCCACTTCTGGGTTCAGCTTGTTACTCCCTCACTGTGCTGACAGTTGGAAGGGAGCCCAATCTGTCGCACAAGAAGAAGTTGGTCCCAGGAGCACATCGCTATGCAACATGAGGAAGATCTTTCTAGTAGTCAGGGCCATCAAAGGTGCAATGTCCTGTCAGCAGTGGTAGTAATGATTTTTGTCACTGGAGGGATTCAAATGTAATTTTATGATGATTTGGTGGTGGGGATAGCATCTATATCTAAGTTTTGATGCAATAATAAAGACCCTCAAAAACTTAGTGGCTTGCAACAACTCAGGCTTATTTGTCACTCAGATTACACATCCATCATGGCTGCCACAAATCTCCTCTTCATCATCCTCCCTTGTAGGCCTAGGCTGACAGAGCAGCCCCTATCTGGGACACCATAGGTCTCATGTCAGAGGAAAAAGAGTCATGGCAAACCATGAGTTGTTTCTTAAAGCCATGGCTCAGAAGTGACATTGGTATACACATATATTTCATTGACCAGAGCAAGTGACATGCTACTCCCGAGTTAGAAAGGGTGGAGATGAATTGTCCTCCACCAAGGAGGGGTACAGGAAGTCCTCTGACCAAGCATGGCATGAGTGGTGTGGAGAAGTATGAAAGGCTGCAAAAATCTGGAAAAGTGACATGATCTCCTACAATGTCTATGCCATAAGAGAGGTTATAAAAGTATTGCTTTGGTGGCTTAGGCTGGATGACTTATAAGTTTCCAACCTTAAATTTTTCTGTGATGCCAGAATTCCCTGACATTTCTGTGAGAAGCAGTTACTTTCAAGATACTGAGGCAGGGAGATGACAGCCTGGAGAAATGGAGACCATAAAGTTCCTGGGCCAGGTGGCCAGGAGCTTCTCACTACACACTTCCATGAAGATGCTGTCCAATCCTATCTAGTGTGGTGCCACCCAATAAAAATAATGGTGAGAACCACATAGGTAATTTAAAATTGTCTAGGAGTCACATGATAAAAGGTAAAAGGAAGCAGGTAATATCCATTTTAATAATATATTTTATTTAGGTGTGCCTGGGTGGCTCAGATGGCTAAATGCCCGACTCCTGATTTTGGCTCAGGTCATGATCTCACGGTTCGTGAGTTCCAGCCCCACATCGGGCTCTGCACCGACAACGCGAACCTGCTTGGGATTCTCTCTCCCTCTCTTTCTGCCCTCCCCCATTTACTCTCTCTTTCTCTCTCTCAAAACACATAAATAAATACATAAATAAAAAAAGTTAGTTAAAAAATAATGTATTTTATTTAACCCAATATATTAAATATTTTCATTTTAACATGAAATCAATATAAAATTATTAATGATGTATTTTACAGTCCTTGTTTCATACTAAGTCTTCAAAATCTGTATTTATTTTATATACAGACCACATCTCAATTTGGAGGAGGCACGTTTTAAGTGCTCAATCGCCACATATGGCTTATGGCTATAGTGTTAGACAGTAAATTTAATGGAAAATGGTGAGACTGTGGCATCAGAAAGACTTGGATTTGGGGTCTCGGGTTAGGGAGGGATCCTGGGCTGCTGCTAATGAGCAGAGATGGAGTGAGGAAGTAAAAATAAAGAAGGTTCTATCTATATCACTAGAGAGGCATGAGTGTGGTATAGCGGTTAAGGAAGCAGGCTGGGTTCTGACAGACTAGATTTAAAACCAACTTGATTTAAAAGTATGCCACCTACTAGTCTGGCTGATTGTTTCCTTCACTGTGCAGAATTACTGCAGGGGTTGTGGGAGGGGGGATGGGCTAAAGGGGTAAGGGACATTAAGGAATCTACTCCTGAAATCATTGTTGCACTACATGCTAACTAACTTTAATGTAAATTTAAAAAATAAATTAAATTAAAAAAAAGAATAAGAAATAAAGACCCTTATAGACAAAAAAAAAAAAAAGTATGCCACCTACTAGCTCTGTGATCTTAGATTTCTTAATTTCTTTCTCAGTCTATTTTTTTTTTCATGTATAAAAAGAGGAGATTTGAATGGTCTATGCAAGGATTATTGATAGCATACTTATGTGCCCTGGCACAGAAAAGATAATAAAGAGTTATTAATGGTAATACTTGTGTTACTTTGTAAAGGAAAACAAAGGGGGGTACAGGAGACAAGCAACACTGTCACAGGAGGAGAGACATTAGTGTGTTCATAGAGCAGGTTAGAGTTTACAGTCAGGGAGTAGACACCAATTGCTTAGGTGGAGAATGCTGGTCTACACTACTTCCCTTCACTATTCAGTCCACAGATCTTTCTAAATCACTGCCTACTTCTAGAACCTTTCTCCCTTCAACTCAACTTCCTCCAGCTAGCATCCTCTCTGCTTCAGTAATTTTCGGTAGATAGGATATGAATATCACATTCAGAAGGGTTTGGAGAAAGAATTTAGTTCTTATACGAAAATTAGGTCTTGTGCCCTGGAGATAATTTTATTTAAGATGGTATCTACAGATCTGACTACTACCTCTGGCAGCCTGACTGTTACATATAATGGAGTCTCGTTTAGAGACAATAAGCCATTTTGTTTCTGGCCAAATTCAGCATGCTGTGTAGGCACAGAGACTAAGGTACCCTTTCTCAACAGCACATTTCCAGCATCACCATCAAGGGTCCAGCACTGAGCCCAAAAGCACATAAAGAGATAGGGAGAATACCTCAAAATTAATGTACCTTATCACTGTGCTTGAGAGAAAAAGAAGGCTGGGGGTTTAACATATGACTAAAAGCCAGACCCTCTTCTTTGGCTCTGCCTTAAGAAAGTCCTCCCCTAAGTCTTTCCACAAGCCAGCCAGACCTCGAGTTCTTTACAATATGAGCATCTTGGGAGCTAACACACACTGACTTCAAAATTGTTATCAGCACCTTCCCTGGGATCCAAAAACAAGCAATACAGATTATACTCGTGAATGCCAAGTTTGAGAAGGCTCACAATACACTAATTTTCCAGGACAATGCGTGTCTCAAAGTTGATCCCTGATCCTGTAGCAACACAGAGAAAGAGCCATGTCCTCTGGCCAGCTAAGAAGCTCTATTTTCTTAGCAACTGGCACCATTAGCCTCAGAAGGGGATAAGCAACCATTGGAATTTCAAATGGCGAATTTCCCAGAAATGCATTCTTCTTTTCTGAGAACAGCACAGATTGGATGGCTTAAATGAGGTACCTGGGGTGATATCCTGGCACCCAAAATACAGTAAAAATATTGCCTGGATGTTTCATAATAAGAATCATTTATAACTTCAATTGGCTATTTACCTTTAACATACATCACAGGAAAAAACATATTTTTCTAGCAGTAAATTGCTAAACATCGTCTGTAATTTTCCCAGAATCAAGTAAGAATGGACACAATCGAGGCAGATCACAAAAATACAGTTTTTCACTCTATTTGATTTTGCTATCTTACACGAATAAGAAAACAAATGAATCTTTTATGAACTCCTCACTTTGATCATGAATAATGTTATATATGACATTTAAGCATACTCTTAATTATTTACAACATTTTTTTTTCTGGTAATTTCTGGGCACTTAAAAATGAATTGAGATTTCCTTTGCAGGGGGGTGATTTTGCATGAACAAGTCTCTCAGCTTTTCCATGCGATCTATTCATTTCAAGGACATTGCATCTAGGACCCAAATTCTCCGTTTCCTTTGCGTTGCAGTTTAATGAAACCCCAGCATTTTTCTTGCTCCAAAAATGCCAAATGTAGTTAAGAATGCCTTGATAATATGCTATTGCTAAAAACTATTTATATTCATAGATTCCTGACAGTTTACTGCTTTTTGACATGGTATCTCTCATTGTAGAGCTTTGGCCAATATATATGTATATGTATTACATGTATATTTATATTACATAATTAACACATACAAGTATTTTACTAAATCTTAGTCTCCGATTTCTACTGAACATATCTATACTCTAAGAAATAAAAATATATAAAGCTCTTATTATCAGGATACAATTCCAGATATACATCTATAAATCATCTTTAAGTGGTTATGAATATTTTAGAAGCAAGGAATAATGTATAGGAAAGCAGCATGCCCTAAATTTCAACTAATGTCAGTTTCACATTTTACTGTTTGTATTTGAAATAAATCACTACCATTAGGCATGAAATTAAAGGATGGACAGAACTAGTAGCTTCTGTGAAGTCAGTGTGCATATATGTATACGTGTGTATAGATGTGTGCTTTATGTGTTCCAAGTAAATGAAAGCTATCCATGAGAGCTGAAAACATTTCAGGAAAGGAGATCATCACACTCCACCTGAAGGGATAACATGCAGTGTCTTTCACAAGCAAAGGCACAGGAACCTTTCTCTTCATTAAAATATGGGCTAGAGAGGGTGAGTATGGCTTCCCTGGCAGCTCGGGAGGTTTGCAGGCCTAGTGATAAGGAGGATGGGGAGAGGGAGGGCAAGCCCACAGATGCACCATCACGGTCTTGTGGCTGATTGTGTAACTTGTCAGTGGGCGGTGTATTTGTGGAATCTTTCCCTGCTGGCCAGATAATGAGCGGGCGCTTCCTTGGATAAGCATAGCTAAATGCTGTTTGTGTATCTCATTTGGGGAGCCCAGGACCACCGCAGGCCTGTATGTGTTTCAGTGTAGCCACACAGCGCTTTCTCCCAACCCATGTTTAAGCTGAAAGCAAAGTTCTTCATGAGGATGGCCTTGGTTCAACACCTTTGGCCTCGTTTTAAAAAGTTAACACACCATAACGCTGTGTTCATTCTAGCAACAGCAAGTATGTGAACAGCCTAAAAAGACAGAATGAATTAAAATGCTGTTAATTACGCTTGAGGCTATGACATTCCTTCCCAAGTAATTACGAGAGGGAGAAGCGTCCCCAGTGTTTCTGGTTCATGATGGTTTACAAAGAAACCGGAAGGAGGGTATTCTATTCATCTACCAAGTCCTTAGCTTGTTGGTTTCCCAAAAACCTCTCTCCAGGATTTGGAAAGCTGTCTGAGTGTCTTCAAGGCCACAAACATACCGTCAAGAGGCAGTTGAGTGAGAAAGGTGCCTGTGGTCATAAAAATAACCCTGTTTTTATCTCATATGCTTATTAGGATAGAATCAGAGAAGTTTAGAGCATACTGAAAATTATTTATTTCACAAAGGCAGTCTCTGAGGCCCAAGGTCACACAGCTGGTTCATGTAAGAAATTTCAATTGTGTTTTCTACCATATACAAGGTCTTCACTCATCCATTGAGTAAAAGAGAGAGAGAGAGAGAGAGAGAGAGAGAGAGAGAGAGAGAGAGAGAAAGGAAAGTAGATGAGGAATGGTTAGTGCTGAGCCCGGGGAGTTAAAGTGACTGCATTTTTTCTTTAACAAATCTGTCACCTTGAGAGTCTCCCTTGACCCCTTGCCCCAGTTACCGGAGGGAAAGCAATGCCAGGCGCAGCTGAAATAGGAAATGTGACACGTCTGGTGCATTGTCTTTGGCAAATGGATTACAGAAAACACTGATGCGTTTTGATATTGTTTCAGCCACGCTTGGGGACAGTCTGGAGTTGTGGGGTGGACCTTGGCAGATTACACGTGTATCAGAGTTCAGAGGTTTATTTGTTCTTGCAGAGATTCCAAATACTCTTGAATGCGGCACAGAAAATGAATTAAGAGGGAACAGGGCAGCTACAGGTACTTACAGACGTGAGGAGACTTAATAAAGGCTCTGTTGAGATGAAAGGACCTTAAACTCCATTAGCAGTATCCTTGGGAAAAAAAACATACACGCACACAAGCTAGCAGGACATCCTGAAATGACCGTCACTAGAGCAATCCACTCCAAGACTTTCCACCTAATTGAAATTAATGACGCCTCCAGCAGCCCTAGATTCAGTCTCTAGACCTCCATCTACGCAAATCCAACAGGCAGGACTTAACACTTAGCCAGGGAGTTTGGTTTCCAACCAGCCTCTAGTACTTAGTCTTTGCTTGTCCATGTTAGACCATCTTCCCTGGACAAATCAAATGTACATCTAAGAATGCTTGCATGAGACTAGACAGAGCCAGCCCATAGGAAAATTCAGAAATTCTCAGAACTTGTGTTTGGCAAGTCTCAAAGTTTCCAGTCTAGGGACTATGTTTTCTGAACCAAAAGATTTTTTGTTTGTTTGTTCATAGGTTTGCAACTGTCAGGTACAGGAGATAGTCTGGCAGGATTTTTTCCTGTTGTAAAGGAGCAATATTTATTTAATCATAAAAACCTACAGCTGAAAAAGATCTTACAGATAAGCCTTCTTTGAGGATGAAATCTTGTTTTGTTTTGTTGTGTTTTAATTGATCCCTTTCTTCTAGCACTCTGGTTCTCAATCTGGCAGCACATTGAGATCAACTGGGAAACTTTGAAAATACTAATGCCTGAGGGAGTGTCCGTTAATTGGTCTGGGATGCAGCCTGATTCTAATATATGGCAACGTTTGAGAACCACTGTTTTAGTAGATCCATTCAACCATATATCCATATACACACATATACACAGTCTGTACCATTTATAGAATATTTTAAAGCAGAACTCATGTAACCATCGCCCAGATCATATCAGAAGATTTTGTTTTGATGACAAGATATAAAACACCTTAGATGGTTTTATGGAGACAGAATTAAATACTTAAACTTGGATCTGACCTGGTGATTTTCACTCATCTCTCACAGGTGTGTAAAACTCAGTGCTCATGCTTTTTCCCGGCTCAACCCAAAGGGGAAGTATAGCATGAAGTGTATCTCCTCCTGGAGAAATTGGCATTTGGGGACCATCTGATGAGGACTGATATTTGCTGACATCAAAGACTTCCCGGATGAGGACACCAATATCCAGGTGTATGCAGTTACTCTGCCCTGGTTGGCCTAAGGAATAGAAGCAGAACACCCAGCTAGTCTTTCCCAGCCAACCTTGCCCTCCAGGCCACCAGAGCTCTGGTGGCAAGAAGGCTTCCCCTATTAAACAGTTAAAACATTGCTTTGCATAAGTAGAGAGACGAATTTCTGTATCATCCCTATTTCTAAACAAAGACGTTGCCCTTTTCCCAGAGCCAGCTCTGAAGACACTGGTATAGGATGGTCTTGAACAACTAGTCTAACACTTTATTTGAAAGCCAGAGGAAAATGAGGCTGAGATCACAGTAATTTGGTTTTTTGGAAATGATGGAGAGGACAGTTATATGTATGATTAAAAAAGTGATCAAATATGCCTTCTTCCAGTCCCCATGCAGCAACCCCTTCCAGGCCTCAAATATGGCTCTGCTGTAGAACTGTAAATCTTCATTATCATATATTATTTGGGTTAAGTCATTGAAGGTATCTGCCGAAAGACAAATCTGGGAGGCAGCACTTGCTGTGATTCTCAGTGTCACGAGGGGGTGGGGGTGAGACCCTGTGGGGCTGGAGATGCTTCCAGACTACATCCCCCCTTCCTGCACTGAGCTGAAATCACTGAGGAGGTGAAGGATGTTATTACAAATGGGCATTTATTATGCATTTCATGCACATGGTGTGGAGATATTAAAAAAAAAAAACCAACTCCGAATGATTGATTTAAACCAAGAGTGATTAACATTTTGGCACAAATTAGTTGATCAGATGCTAGCACAAGACCTAAGGACAAGGACAGAGGAGAGAAGTGATGTGATGAAGAAGGAGGAGAGGCAGTAAAATCTGATTCTGGAAGGGAGGTGGTGGTCCCAGGAGGGGCTTTGCCCTGAAAGGGTTTGGTCAAGAAGAGAAGAGAGAGGAGCTGGAAAAAGACAGAGGTAAAGGGGGATCTGAATCAAAACTGCAAAAGCTCTGAGGACAATTGTTGCCTATCTTTCTAGCTTTTTTCTAGTTGAGTCCTGATCAAACTCAATGTAACCAGAAACGAAAACGGCCTGTTTTGCTTGTTCCTTTTGCTATCTTTACTAGTAATAGCTAATAGTCACTGAGTGTTTACCCTGTGCCAGGCACCATTTTAAGTACTTTATACCTTATCTGTGAGGTAGATGCTATTATTGTCTCCATTTGGAAAACAGACCAGAGAGGTTAAATAATTTGCCACAGGCCCCACAGCTCTAAGGGGTTGAGCTAATACACCGAACCCAGTAAATGAGTCCTACTCGTAAAGACAACATTTTGTCTGTTGTTTAGAAGGGTGAAGAGCAAAGGTGGATGTGTATCTCAAAGAAGAAAGAAAGTACTTGAGTTCTTCTACCCAGGGCAGGGGGCAACAGCCATTTAATTTTGAGGCTTTCACTTAGCCTTGAAAGAAGATAAACAAGTTTTATTTCTTTCAGAGAGTGATTTCACATAGGCCATTGAGTATTAATGAAGAAGACAAAAGGTAGACTTCAGAATTTTGTGGGTAAGCTAGAAAGTGGTACCTGTGGGAGGTGGGGTGGAGGGAATGTTACTTAGGGGAGGAGGCCAGGGGAAGAGACGTAAAAGCTAGGAGGGGGCTCAGGAGTCCAGTGGTTGGGACACTGGGAATTCCTTTCTGACAGCTGTCCCACAGTCTGTGCGGGGCTGGTTGAAAGAAACAAGGCCTCTTCCAGGGACACATTTTTATAGCCCAGAACTGACCCCATCATACAGATGATGTCCTAGTATTCCTTGCATCAAATGATACTTGTAATCATGTTTCTCTCTTGAAAAAGCAAGAAGTCTTCAGTCTGAGCTGCAGGTAAATACAATGTGCGTTGGTTACAGAATGGCTGTCCATGTCACATACTTATTTCTTAGAAGGAGCCCCACGTTTGCCATCATTTTAAAAGCACAGCAAATTTAAAACAAAATAAAACAAAACAGAACAAAACAAAGGAAAACCTAAATGCATCTGCTTATGTTGAAAGTCCCCATCTGCTTAATTTGATTTTCCTTTTTAGGGGATTCCAGAATGGCTCTGGCTTTTGTCTCTCTATCTAGTGGCTGGGTTGGCCGTCTAACTGGAAGGCCTGAAACCACTATGTTCCTTGGGCAGCCAGCAGGGTGAAAGCAATAGCAATATCCTATGGGGGCTGCAGCTATACCAGTGGCCCTAGGGGCAGGATGTTGCCTGTTTTGTTTGCTGCTGTAGACCTGGTACCCATTCCAGGGCCTGACAGAAAGAAAAGAAGGTATCTAATGAGGAAACTCTAGTTCAGAGAGATGTAGTTATCTTTCCAAGGTAAGTTAGCAAGTGTATTTGCTTCCTATTGTTACAGAACAAATAACTACCATGTTATTATAAATTACCCCTAAGGGCTCAGAACAACACACATTTATTACCTCCAGTTCCTGTGAATCAGAAATACAGGTGCAACTTACCTATGTCCTCTGCTTGAGAGTCTGCCACAAGCTCATGTCAAGGGGTCAGCTAGGGCTGTATCTCATCTGAAAGCTCATTTGGGGAAGGACCCTCTTCCAAGTTCTCCTACTTCTTTGTTCGCAGGATTTAGTTCTTTGCTTACTGTTGGCCAGAGGCCACCCTCAGTTCATTGCACATAGGCCTCTCCAAAATGTGGTCACTTGCTTCATCAAAGGGAGAGTCACCTAGGAAGGTGGAAATCACACTCTTCTACAAGCTGATAATGAAAGCAACACCCCACCAACTTTTCCATATTCTTTTGAATAGAATCAAGTGAAAAGACTCACCTTCCCTGAAGTGGGGAGGCTTATATAAGGGATGCATACCAGGAGCAGGTCATTGGGGGGGCTGAGAGGCAGGCCACCACAATCAAGAGGGTAAAAGTGGAACTATAACCCATCCATGCTAACTTACACACCTATAGAAGCATTGCCTCTCCATTCTTCTTCCTCCCCAGCCACCCATACATATGCACTCTGAACAGACAGGTAATGTAAGTCATTATGAGCAAGACAATGTGAAGATACACCAGGACCACAGAGAAGGAGCACACAATCCATTGGGAAGATGAATAAAAGAGATACACAAAATATACAACAGGAGAATGTTGATACAAAAAAATTACAGAGGTCAGGGGGGATTCAGGTTTAGAAACAAAGGAAGTCCAATGAAACAAATACTACTTGGGCCGCTATTGTCCAGAAAGTTTACAGAGAAGATATGAGTTGAGCTGGGTCTTGAAGAGTAGATAATAACCAACATTTATTGACTATTGCAGTTTTACTATATTGTGTTTTATATGAAATATTTCACTTAATTTTCATATTAATCCCCCAAGGTAGGTTTTATTACCATCTTCACTTTATTTATTTTATTATTTTTTAAATGTTTATCCATGTTTGATAGAGTGTTTGAATGGGGGTGGAGACAGAAGGGGACAGAGAATCTGAAACAGGCTCCATACTGACAGCAGTGAGCCCAACATGTGGCTTGAACCCATGAACTGGGAGATCATGATGCAAGCCAAAGTCAGATGCTCAACCAACTGAGCCACCCAGGTGCCTCTACCATCTCCACTTTAAAGATGAGGAAACTGAGGCTCACAGAGATGAAGTGACTTGCCCAAGACCACCCAGCTTGTAGGTGGTGAAGAGAGAACCAAACACACATTGAACTCAGAGTCCACATTTGTAACCACTCTTCAGTACTGCTTCAAATTGGATTGGCCAGTCTAGGCAGAAAGGCATTTCCAGCAGCAGAAACAAAGAAATGGCATTAACAAAGAAAAGAATGGAGGTGAGAACTAGCCAGCCATTCCGCTGGGGAAACTGCAACTCCCTCTCTCTAGACCATTCTTTCCTTAGCTCTTAATAGGGCTGACTCATCAACACATTCAGATCTCAGGACAAACGCCATTTCCAGATAAAGCAGTTAGGAAATCCCTTCCCCCTTCCCTCCCTCACTACCACCGACCACTGTTTGCTACTTTCCCTGTTTCATGTCCTCAGAAGTCAGTATAAGTCATCAATTACTTTGTCCATTCATTTCTCTATTTGGTCACTCTCTCCCTTATTGAATGTGAGCCCTATAAGGAGGAGGATCTGGTTTTGCCATTACTAGTGTGTCCCCCATGTCTTCCCAGTGAAGAGCACCAAGTAGGTATCTGACCAGGTGTGGATCACAGGGGAAGAGTGGCTGTGAAAGCTGGAGCTGTTTTTCGTGTAGACAAAGAGTTTGGTTTTTATTCTGTAGATGATAATAGAGACTGAAGGATTTTTGAACAGGACAGTAAACAGACCAATGTATTCAGGGTTCTTGTTGATGCTTTCTGTACCCTCTACCTCTCTAAAACTCAAAGATGTTTAGCTGTCCACCTGTCTACTGCCAAGGAGAAAACTCATTTGTGGAGTGAGATACTAGAAAATTATTTCTGATCCTTCAGGAAATGCTGAGTTTTAAAAGAAGAGTTGATAGTTCGTTCTGGCCCCTGGGTTCCAGACCTAGTTTCAACTCTGGCATGCTGTGTGACCTCAGATAAGTCCCTTCATGTCTCTGAGCCTAAATTTCTTCTACAAAATTAGAAGGATAGGCTAGACGCCAGTCCTATGATCTCATTATGCTTGTCTCTAATTTAAGACTGGAACATTTTGATATATAATCAGGGATTAAAAAAAATAAAAAATACTTTATTTTCAGAATAAAAAAAAACTTTCAAAATTCCTAGTTGTTACTCTATTCTCTAATTTCAAATTTTCCTAATCAACAGCCAAGAAAAACTGTTGACGTATACTGTCCTAGGTTACGGTAAGTTAGCTTATTTATCTTAATCATTTGTATGTTCTGTTTCCTCCTCCACAAAGGGACCAGAAATATGTAGCATCCTCCTGTGAGACACAGTCTTGGGAGACAAATGAGTGTCCACTGCTGCTGCATTTAAAACACTATTGTGAGTCAGAAAATTATTGTGAACCAGAATCAGCTTGAGGATGGCAAAGATAGGTTCAGCCAGGGAATGAAATATCATGGAGCTTTCCAACAACATAAAAGACTCACACACAAAGAAAGCCATTGCCACTGCCCAGCCAATGTCCTGCCTTTTGCCCAACCTCTTCCCCAACCACCATCCACCCTCAGAAACTTTTCCTGCCACATGCCTTTGCAGCCTCCAACAGATACGAATTTAGTAATTCCCGGAAATATTTCCACAGAATACAAATGGAGCTTCTCAGCAATGTTTTACGGCTAGGGTGTACAACAAATTCCCACATCCGTTTAAACTCCTGTTGAAACAAGTACCTCCCCGACCCCTCTCCTTTAGCACATCCCCCTCATCTCCCCGCTTCCCCATGTCAATGAACACTAGCACTCTTACTACTTGTAGAACCTTGCAAGTCTCTCCTTCTAAAACTTCAGAGGTGGAGTTTGCCTGGCCATTTTTGAAACTTTCCTTGTGTTCTATTAAATTGAAATAGTGTTTTTAGAAGACAGAAAATACTGGTGGAGTGTGGTGGTGGTCTTCTCAGAGCATGTCAGGATAATCAATCTTTTTAAAGACCAGCAGGCGTCAAGTGACGTGCTCAAGTGCTCAGATCCGATGTGTCTGACTTGCTGGAGTCTCTGTTTGAGGAGGATAATTTATCATATCTTAACTGTGGAACCAGTAGAATTAATTGTTTCCCGTGCATGTATGTATTTGATCGTGCATATGCCCCTGAGTGAGACAGAGTCACTGGGTGGGCTATCCTTTCCTTTTGTTTCCTCAACAAATCTTACCCCAAATCTGCCTACCCTCTCTCTCCTCAGATCCATAAGGTAAAAATTTCAATCTTTATATTCAAAACATAAAAACAAAGAGCATACTTAAATTTGTCTTCTTCTAATATTATTTCAGAACAAGACAGAATTCATTAAACAGAAAAGTTCTACTCATAATCCCACGTCATTTAATGAAGACTAGAGGGCCTATTCTACACCATCTGAACAAAGAAGGTTTGATGGTATGCATACAAATTGGTGCTGGGTAGAGACTAGGCAATCAGTCACCTCGGCCTCCAGTCTTGCTGTGAGAGAGATAATACTGAAGCTCAGACTGTGACCACAGAGGCTCTTATCCACCGTGTTTGTGAAAAGTTTATGTGAAAGTTACTTAATGTATAGAAGTCATATATGGCTTATAAACAAATATCAAAATGCTTGGATATAATATGAAGTAAATAAAACTGTTCATTTGAAATGCTTAGCTCACTGACTGGTACATCAAAAGGTAGTCCACCAATAGATATTATGGGGCTGCTAATGTACTGGTGAGGAAGACACATTCAGAAGCAGTGGTCTCCAAGGATGTACCAAGGTCATCGTCTGGGATCATCAGAAGACATTATGATTTCTTTTGATACTTCTATTTTATCCACAAAGGAAAGACATTAGCTTCATTAATGCTCATTATATGAGTTCACCTGTAACCTCCCTCAGTCTATGTGTCAGTGTGCCCAAGCAACACCTCTTGGTGTGCCTGCCAAGAGGGTTGGCAGACAAGTTACCCTCTGGGGAAAGAATGGGCTTATCAGAACAAAGAGAAGTAGACAGTGGAAACTTCGCATTGGTCTTTATGTCAGTGTGTTGGGATGAGTTAGGGTGCATGTAGTTGGATGAGTTTGGCAATATTACATATAGTTGACCCTTGAACAACACAGGTGTTAAGAGAGCCAATCCCCTATAAAGTAAAAAATCTGCTACAACTTTTGACTCCCTCCAAACTTAATTACTAACAGCTTACTACTGACTGGAAGCCTTACTGGTAACAGTCGATTAACACACATCATGTACGTTATATATTTACACATTGTATTCTCACGGTAAAGTAAGGTAGAAAAAAGAAAATGTTATTAACATCACAAGGAGGATAAACTACATTGACAGTACTGTACTGTATTTACCAAAATATCTGCTTATCAGTGGACCCGCATAGTTCAAAACTGTGTGGTTCAAGGGTCAACTGTAGTCTAACCCAAATTAACCCTCCTAAAATGGACAAACAACAAAAAAAGATCCCTCCTTTACTTAAAAACGTATTAAAGATATTGTCAAAAATTGTGGAGGGTCTGAGGCTTCAACCCACTTGCAGGCTAACAAGTGAGTGTGCCACATTTCATGGATGCTGGCAGAAGATGCAAGACTCCGGGGTTAGAGACAAAAGACATTATTTCTCATGGCACAACTACAGCAGGAACCTCATGTCTGTCCTGGCTGCCCTTGCCCCCCAACAAGTCCCACAGGGCCAGCACAGACAGCCTGGGTGGACACTGTACATTCAGTGTGTTTGTATCATAGCTGAGAAAGCCTGAGTGAAGGAAACTCAAATATTTTATAATGGGACAGCTAGAAAACCTGCCCAAACCTTACCCCAGAGAAAGATATTATCTTTATCATACTGGACAGAAAACAAACTTGCTGTCTGCTACAGGAGGTAGCCATGATTTTTATGTTTCAAGGCTGTTTGCTATACAAACATCCTTGAAAAGACAGCCCAGAATGAAAGCTGTCAGAGCCTCTGCTCTCAAGATATGGGAAACAAGTGAGACCCATGAAGAACCATTCCACAGAAGATAGTATGTATTAATGAAGTACAAATGAAAATAAGAAAATACCTGAGCTTATACTTCTACTCCAAGAAGGAGCAAGGCCATTTACAGGATGTAAACAATGATAATCTAATTAGAAAAAGAGGTCAGCTAAAAACAAAAACAAAAAGGAAAATGATAAAAGACTACCTGAAATATAGATTTATATCTACTCTCATGAAGTAGAAGCCTTAATGCAATTATACATACATGCCTTGAAATATTAGCAGATGATAATCGCACACTCACCCAATTTACAAATATATATACATACATATAAGTAAAGAAATAAAATTGTGGATTGCCGCTCAATTTGTTTAACCTCAGGAGATATGTATTCCTATCCCTGCTCCAGAGACTAGAGTGATATGATATGCTGGGAACTGGAAGGATTCCAGGATGCAAAAGACACTGGTGTAATTTTCTTCTCATTCTAAACTCTCTCTAGTAATAGAAGAAGTAGAACCTTCCCAAGGGCTTCTGTACCATGATTTTATTGTTGCTGTTGTTGTTACAGAACAATTTTTGGCTCTACAAAGAAGGAAGAAGTCATTCCAGAGTGCCCTGACCACTTCTTGAATTAGATTCAAGTGGATAAGGAAATTTAAACTTTCTCCGAATCTCTGGAAGTCAGTTTCTCCTGGGAACCACATTTTCCACTGGACCAAATGAGACCTTCCCCTTGCTGACGAAGGCAGAGCCATCATCCCCTGGTAGAGAGTAGGGCCTGGGGCAATTAACATTGTGTAATGCTTCCTAAAGTCTCCCTACATCAAACTTTGTGAATCAAATTCAAATTAGCATCTGGATGAACATTAAGAGAAAAGCGGCTCACAAATGGCCAGGAGGGATGGGGTGAGGGGACTGTTGTAAGATGCTCTGGTTATTAGTGAAGATGTGCTCTGCTTTGCCTTCTCCAGGAACATTTTGTTGTTTGTTTCTTTGTCTTGGCCTTTCTTTGTATACAAGGCAGTGCCTCATCTGCCTTCTTGCTCTCCCAGGCTTTGCCATCAATCCTGGCAATGCCTCAATGGGGAGCCTGGAGCATTAGCTCTTGTTTAGAATCTCTGGCAGTCTGTTTTCACAATTGTCTGACACTTAGGAAAGCACAAAGGGGTCACCTGTGGCTTATCAATACAACCAGGAAAAGGTCCTAGTACACGTTTAGCAGCAAAGACAACTGACTCCATTTCTCCATCCTACAATCAAATGGCTGGAGTAGAAATCCTTATTTTACCCCCAACATGTGGGTACTGCACAGATTTTGAGGTCCTAAAATGCCATTGTATAAGGTCCATACAATGCAGAATACTGGCTCACCTTTTGCTAACATGTAACCATGGGTTAATTACGTTGCCTTTCCATGCTTTGGAGTCTTCATCTGTTCACCCAGGTTGATACTCATATTCCTCTTATGAAAATTCGAAGCAAATGCAAGGCATGTGGTAGGCACTCGATAAAAAATTGTTATACTTCCCTTTTCTCCTCTTATGGAGTAGTTAGGGAGACTAAATTCATGATAGAATTGTTCTTTTTAATCTTGAAAGGTATTGTTATTGTTATTATTGCTATTATTGCTTGGTTGTGATTTCTTTCCCTAAGTATTCTCACTGAGTCTCCAGCCCTTTGTCCTAATGGAAAGGACGGTTTCTACTTCTTCTGAGATGGGGATGGTGATGGAGAAAGTTACTACATAGTCAAATATTGGCACCTAAGATAGAAGACTAGTTCATTAATCTGGGTTTTGGAAAAGAAAGCAAGAAGGGGTTAAATGTGTGAGGGTTTTATTACAGAAAGTGCCTATGAGAGAAAATGGGGCAAAGGTGGGAGATGAGGGACACGTGTCAGACTGCCATGCAAGTCTGGTTACTCAGTGAAAAGGGAGAGACTGAGAGATTGGGAGGAAGCATTCCAAACCTCTATGTGTGCTAAGGAAGGTTCTACAAGGCTGTTGGAGAGTCCTTGAACCAAAGCTGTCTGTCCAAGAAGTTCTGTCTCCCAGAAATGCCTGCCTTAGTACCCCTGCCATCACCCCTAGGTCACGGCTGAGAGAATCCCGTGAAATGCATGGCCTCAATGCAAATGCAGCAATGGCTTTCAAAATGCAGCAGTCTGGCCCTTGCTCATTTGCACCCCTGTACAGAAGACCTGTTAGGAAAATTCTCTTGGTTGTCACAGGTCAATCTCCTGCACTCTCTTGCCCTCCTTGGGACGGCTTCAGAATTAGACATAGGCAGTCTTCTCTTCTCCTGTATGACTTGAAGGTGAACATGGAATTTGTGTTGTGCTCAAAAATATCTCCCCGTGTCCTGCCAGAATGACTGAAATTCCACCATGAGGAATTGATCTCCAAAGGTCTTCACAGTCTTCTCAGAAAAGGATTAATTTAATAGCTTCCAAGATAAACAGCTTATGCAACGGAGTCCTAGATAAAGAAGGGAGGGTGGATGAGTGGTGACAGTAGTAGGAATGGTACTGGAGGATGAGGGTACAGTCATGTTGAGAAAGCCCTGAGTGAGCCCTGAAAGACAGTTGCAAACTTCAATGATTTTTCCAAAGTAGCACTAGAGTGAGCATGTAACTGATCTTCACCAACAAGACATGCCTTTGGAGGGGAGGAAGTTTGCTTCCAAGGCCCAATAAGGTGCCCAAGCACTGTCTCCAATGGACTTCCAGGGACATATTCACGTTGGCCAAGTTTGGTAAGGACTCCCAGGGCAGTACGAAGTTTCCAAGAGCTTACGTGCGCCCTTTGGCCCACGGAGCATACTGGCTGGTAAATGTGCTTGCACGGCTTTGAGCTCCCCAGTCTCTTTAGTGGCCGAACAATTGTGTTCCTCCTACAAGTGCAGCAGAGTCAAGCTGGATACTAGGGCTCCTAGGTCTGGAACATGTATCAGTTGTTGGCTAGACCTGAATATCTGGTAGAGGGCAGACCTAAAAACACCCTGGAAACTTTCCCAGAGATACATTTCTCCTGGAGCCAAGAGGAAAACACAAGTGATCCATTTTGAACTTATTAATAACCGTCACATTTCTGTCAGGGCAATGGAAGAGCCAGTTTGGGGGCTTGGTACTTTGAGTTTTCTGTAAGTCAGGATGCCAGGATGGCCCAGAGCCACGACTGTGAAACAAGACTGCACTTCAGAATACCAGAGGGTCTTTGAACAAATATGAGTTGCTCAGGCCTTACTCCTGGAGAGTCCTATTAAGGAAGGGCACTCGGGAACCTCGATTTTAAAAGCCTTCCTCATCTCCCTCAATTGTTCTGATGCTCCACCATGTATGTATCAGCCGAAAGCCCAGTACCACTGAACTTTCCTTATTCAGACTTTGTCTTGACCTGAATTAAATCTTTTTTTGGAAAAAGCTGGGGTATAACAAAAGAAATAACATAAGATACAGCCAATTTACACACATCAAAGTTGAGTGGGTCCCCAGGAACAGACTCTGAGATGGAGATTAGCACGCAGGGCTTTTATCAGGGAAAGCTCCTGGGAACAGCACCTGTGAAAGGGAGTGGAAGAGATCAGGACTGGGCAGAGGAAGATGCTAGCTGTGATGAAGTCCCACCGCAAGCTCCAGGGGACCCAATGGGGAGCTCTGGAGCTGGGATGGTCCTCTAAAGTTGTCCTGAGTTGGGGCAGAGAGCTGGCCCTTTATACCCTTATGTCAATCAGTCACTGGATTGAATGTGGGCTGCCAAGGAGAGAGGTGTGACCTTTCGTGAAACAGTTTTCATCAGAAAAGGCAAAGTCCAAAAAGGGCTGACAGCTGATGGCTGCCTTCTGTGAGTACTCTCAGCACTTGGAGTGAAAAGTCCTTTATTCTGCCCAGGGGAATCTGGGCAGAAGGGCACAGCATCTACCACAGTGGGGTTAAACTTCAGATGGGATTCATTTGTATCTAGGCTAGGATGAAATTCAGCATCCTCTGCCTTCCATACACTCACTATTAGCATGAGCTTCTGGATGCCAAAGAAGAGTCAGGAGGTAGTACCTTTCCCAGAGTCTAAGACACAGTAAGTGAACAACGTATATGCAGTAATAACGTGTGACACTGGACTGGGCATTTGAAGCTTAGATTTGATAGAAGAGGAAGACGGTGACAGAGGAGGAGGAAGAGATGAGATTACTCGCTTGGTGTGCTGTGCTAATGAGAACAAAAATGTATGCACAACACCCACGTGGGCCAGTGAGATTTATTCCTCTGTTCATGATAAACTCAGGGTAAGTATGCATTAGCAGATAATCTGCGGCAAGAGATTGTATCAATTCCCTGAAGTGTGTCACAAAAAAAGAGTGCTTTACCATAACCACCCCTTCGCTCAATAAAACACACCTTACCCCTAGCCCACACTATCTCCACAGTGAACTGGGCTCTCAATAGCATAAAGTCTCTGATTAATCGTGAAGAGGGTTATTATGGCAGAAAATAATGCCACCAAGGCTGAATCCCAGTTATTTGCACTGATTTTCATGTGCCTCTGCTAAGTTTCACAGTGGATAGATTCCCCTAATCCCTCAGTAATTATTAGAGATGTCTAGGAAAAAAAATCCTACCACATTCTTTTGATGAGAATGATTGTTTGGTATTCCTATTTATTTATTCACTTGTAATGAGCAGGAGACACTTGGTGAGCCTGTTCTGTTCCTCTATCAGATTCCTTTACGCATAAATTATTTGAGGGTAAGATTTATGCTCAAAGAATAATGAGGTAAACAGGAGCAAAGGGAATAATTTAAAAGCAATTCATAACAAGGAAGTGATCACATACATACCGAGAGCACGAAGAACCCCATCCTGTTGCTCTGTTTTGTTTGAAGTCAAGTCAAAGGAGAATTTAATCCCAGAGACCATTTCTCCAATGAAACCTCAAAATGCTTTTCTTGTTTTAACCATTTCACAACCTGAGACCTGGCTGTTCCAGAAACTGTCTGTACCTTTGCTAAGATTGTTTTGGCTTACTTTTATTTTCTAAATTAATTCATTGAGTTTTCTTCCTAAAAGTTTCTTCTTGGACAAAGAGTGTTCATCACTAATCAAAGCCATATTTGGTTCGCCAAATGTTTTTAAACAATTTAACAAAAACTTAGAGAGAGCCAGGTTTGGAAGGCAATTCACATGCAAAGACTTTTATCAAGCCAAAAAGCATTACTTACTTTATGAACAAGTAACTTTGTGACTGGAATTGCAAACAGAAACATAATTTGCTAATGGCTTCTTCCTGAATTCAGAGCTTACTCCTTTTACCTGGTTATTAATCTGGGGCATCAGGAAATGAGAGAAATAATATGTCTGATCTTCATTTAGAAATTTGACAAGATTTCTTATGGTATTCAAATGGGTTTAATACAGAAATATGTTCTGGATAATCAATGTCAGCCTGGAGGAAGGTCTTTAGAACAAGACTGCAGTCCTTTATGATTTCAATACTGTATTATAACTAAAACAGATTGACAAAATTTGTTAATAATAACCCAAGCTATGAGAAATAGTTCTACAGCTTTAACTATCACCTAGAAAACCGTGGGCTCCCTGGGTGGCTCAGTCGGTTGAGCGGCCGACTGCGGCTCAGGTCACGATCTCGCGGTCTGTGAGTTCGAGCCCCACGTCGGGCTCTGTGCTGACAGCTCAGAGCCTGGAGCCTGTTTCAGATTCTGTGTCTCCCTCTCTCTGACCCTGCCCCGTTCATGCTCTGTCTCTCTCTGTCTCAAAAATAAATAAACGTTAAAAAAAATTAAAAAAAAAAAAGAAAACCGTGGGCTCCAAATTTGTCTCTAACCTGTATTCTGAGTTTCATACCTATCTACTAGACATCTCTACCTGATACACCAAAAACTCAACATGGCTAAAGGCAAATTTTATCATCTCTACTCAACCCTTCAACTGCTTTGCCTCCAAAATTCTTATTAAGTAGAAGCTTCATGTATCTTCTCAAGCTAGGATCCTTGGAGTCATCCTTGACCCTTTATTTTAATCACACCTAAATATCTAATTGATAACCAAGTCTCAGTGACTCAGTTTCCTTATTAAACACACACACACACACACACACACACCCCACTGAAGAAAAGGGAAAACAATAGAGTATTGCCTTTCAGCCCAAACCAAATTAAACTAAAAATCCAACTTCCAAGGTAAAGAAGGAAGATTTAGAGGCTTTAGTCAATGGTGAGTTCATCACGAATCCATAGTTTAATTGGCCTCAAAAAATGTTACTGTGACCTGAGGCTGTATTAATTAAATTACAGTATTTAGAAGACAAGGGGGGATAATTTTGCTACGCTCTACACTCTGAGATCACAATTATATTCAGTACTTGGTGGCACATTTTAATATAAAAATAGATACAATTATAGTCAGAAAAGCAGAGAGAACGCTGAAGGAACTCAAAGTCATGTCATGTTACGTATGTTTGCAGGGAAGAGGAAGCTCTTCCTTGGAGAGGGAATTCTTGAGATGGTTGTGATGACTGGGACAGTTTACTGAAAGATGATATATAGAGCAATGGTCCCAAACTCTAACCCCTAGATGAGGCTAGACTGTCTCAGCAAGAATGTCCTGGGATAATTCTATGGATTCTTCAGTCCCACTACCAAGAGATTCTTACTCACGTGTGTGAAAGGAATTCTCCCTCTCTAAATGTGTACACACAGCCAGGGTCGGGAACCCCCACGTAAAGGAGAAATTAGATTTTCTCAGCATGCAGCCAAGAGCCAATGGACAGCAAACAGATCTTTGCAGACTCTTAGGAGATGCATTTTAAAACCCAGAAGAGTCGGGAGATTCAATGGGTTGCCTTGGAAGGAAGGGAGGAATTGTCAAGTCACTGGGAGCTTAAAATGGGGCTCCATGAATGATTTCTAAGCCTGGAACTTAAGAGGTTTGTGCAAGAATGGGTGTGACACTCTGTGATTCTTAAGATTCTGTGGTTTTGTCAAAAGAAACAAAAGCCTATAGATTCAAAGCAGCTTTAAAAATTTCATTTTGTTATATCATGTCTAAAGTACAAACTGCCCAGTGGTAGCAGAAATTATCAGCATCCCATCCATACCCCTTGAGCCTTATTTCAGTGCATACTGACCTAACTTCCATCTGTACCACTTTACCTGAGGTCGTTCACTGGCCTCCAGAGCCCACTCTGCTGGCACCCATAGCAGACCAGACATGCAAAGAACTAACTACCCACTGTCCCCCAGCAATCCTGGACTAATGATGGGCACCAGCTAATGTTGGTGCATACATACCCCAGCTCCCTTGCCTCTCAGGTGAAATGACTCAAGGGGGCATGTTTTAGACTCCTGGAGTTCCCAGGTGGAATGAATCTCCATTTTCCACTATAGTAATTATATTGACTGCCTTTCCTTCCCTTTCTCCCTTCCTCACTCCCCTACTTATATTTCTTAGGGATCATTTTACAAATAAAATACGTGTACTCAAAGCCTCTGTCTTAGCGTTTGCCTCTGGGAGAACACAAAATAAGACTCTAATTATTGCTAACTAAGCAGAAAATAATTACCTAATAAATCAAAGTTTGAAGAAATCAGGATTAAAGAAAAGCATCGACTTGAAAATATTTTTTAAAACTTGGCAATTTGACAGCACTTGTAGGCTGAAATGATATCGATAGGCACAGCTGAATTAGAGGATCTAACTGCCCTTGGCTTCTAGATCACTGGAGATTGAGGGTTGCTGTTCATTGATCTCAAGTGCACCCACCTCTCTGGGCCTACTTTCTGCCCCCAACCATCACTCTTGGTGTTTCAGGAATTACTTAGAATTCTCAAAACACACCACCCTGCTTCATATTTCTGTATCTTTGACTTTTCTATTTGCTACTGTTTTTATTCATCCTTTGAAAACATATTAAAGCTGCTCCTTCTTCCAAGAATCTCCTTGCTTCATTCCCCTGCACCAATGGAGTCATTTGCTACTCTGATTATTTCTGTTTCCTAGTATAGAATGCTACAATTATCAATTAACTGAACATTTAATATGAAAAATGAGTTAAACTGGAGGGAACAGAAATCTACCCTGGTTTTCTTTTGAACTCACTGCCAAGAAACATGGTTTTTAATGTTCAGGATCATTTTTAATGATAATTCACTTGTATAGTATCTTTCCTTTGTTCCTTTTTTCTACAGCTATCTGAATTAGAATGCAATCATTAAACAAGTGTGCAGAACTTAAATCCAGATAGAGTACCTTGAAAGTGAGAAAATATTATTTAGTAATTTAACACAATCTATATAATAAAAGTAAAATGTTTATGCTATCACCTTAATTGAGAAGAGCAGCATACAAAATTTTGTGTGCAGCACAAATTCAAAAATGGTGAGTTTGAAAAAAGTGGAAGGAAATCCATTTAATGATAATGCAGTGGATCCTGGGTATGGAACTCTGGTGATTATTTTTCTGCTTCTCTCTACTTTTTGTGTTTTCTAAGTTTTCAGTAACGAGCAGGTTGCAGAAAATAACAATGACACTTTTTTCACCCGTAAGGAATGCTTTCCCACAGATCAATCACCATGGAAGAAATGTTATAAGTTATTAAAGAATTATCTACAAACCATGTCAAGAGGCCAGAAGGCTTTATCGGTAAATTCCTTCAAACGCTGAAAGAACTACATCACATCATTCTGATGCCACATCATTTGTTCCAAAGCATAGAAAAAGCTGAAAAGCTAAAGTTTTGTTTTTTAATGAAGCAGCATGACCCTGAAACACAAACTTGATGACTACACACACACACACACACACACACACACACACACACACACACACACACCATCTACAGATCAATAACACTAATCAACGTAGGCAGAAAAATATTAAATAAAATAGTACTCAATCAAATTCAATAGCATCTAAAAGAACTGTCCTCTACAATTAGATAAACTATCCTAAGAATGAAAGAGTGATTTAATATTAGGAAACCTATTAATATAATGAATAACATCAATAGGGCAAAGGAGAAAAACCACCTCAGTGAGTAATGAACAAGCATTAGGTAAAATTTTAAAAGCATATTTCATAAAAGTGGGAAGAAAGATCCTTAATATCATCATTGATCATGACACTTAGCTGTATAGAAGGCTGGTTATGAGTAATGTGCTCTGAAATCATTGTGACTTAGGTTTAAGTTCTGGCTATACCATTTTCTGCCAGCGAGACTTTCAGTAAATTATTTAATCTTTCTGCCTCCTCTGTCTGTAAAATGGGCATAATAATTTCTTACCACATAGGGTTGGTGTGAGCATAATTAAAGTGGTATATCTTATGTGCTTAGTACAGTACCTGGAACTTAGTAATATTCAGTAAATGTTATAATAACATTTGTATACCAAATTCTATGATGATAATAGTAAGTAAAAGTAGCGATAGTAGTAAGACTGATATATCTTCAAATTTACTTATAGAA
The DNA here is from genome assembly GCF_022837055.1 of Prionailurus viverrinus. Taxonomy (NCBI): domain Eukaryota; kingdom Metazoa; phylum Chordata; class Mammalia; order Carnivora; family Felidae; genus Prionailurus; species Prionailurus viverrinus. Next base: position 38,715,586 of record NC_062566.1, on the reverse strand, counting down.
ATTCTTCTTTCTTACACCTCAAATACACATGATTGGTGGGGACGGGGTCTTCCATGGTGATTCTAATATATACCAAATGTTAAATCACTAAATGAGAGACAGTCCTTGTAAAATTAGAAATAAGGAAAGAATGTAAAATATCACCCAATTTTTGACTATTGTTCTGAAAGATCTAGTTGATGCAATAGTCATGAATCAGAAGTGAGAGGTGTAACTATAGATAAGTGATAAATAAATTTTTTTTCAGATGGCTTTTCGTTAAACATACAAAATTTAAGACAGGGGTGCCTGGGTGGCTCAGTCAGTTGAGCATCCGACTTCGGCTCAGGTCATGATCTCGCGGTCCGTGAGTTCGAGCCCCGTGTCGGGCTCTGTGCTGACAGCTCAGAGCCTGGAGCCTGTTTCAGATTCTGTGTCTCCCTCTCTCTGACCCTCCCCCATTCATGCTCTGTCTCTCTCTGTCTCAAAAATAAATAAATGTTAAAAACAAATTCAAAATTTAAGACAATCAAAACACTCCCTCAGGACTTGCACTATTAGAATCAAGAGGGTTCAAGATAGCTTCCAGCAATATTTACTTAGACTACATGGTAGGAAAAAAATCCAAACATAATAATGCCAAACATATTAAGTACCTAGAAACAACCTTATAAGAAGTGTGATCTACATGAAGGAAAGCCAAATATTTTACCAGGTGATACAAATGAAGAGTTCAATATACAGAGAAATATACAACAGTTCTAGAAGGGTGGGCTGAATATTGTAATTTGAGAAGCACTCCGTATTAGGCTTAATGCAATCCCAACAAAAATATTACTAATTTTTTTTTTTAATGAAATGGTTTGGATTCTATTTGAAGACTAAATGAGAGAGAATCAACAGCCTGGAGCTTGATATACAGCAGGTGCTTAATAAATGCTAGCTCACTTTCTCTTGAGGCTAGCAAAATTCTGATGCCTCAGACTACAGTGATCTCCCCTCCTTTAATTCCTGTAATTACCATTCGATTGACAATTACTGTATGATTTTTTTAAGTTTGTTTATTTTTGAGAGAGAGAGAAACAGCATGGGTGGGGAAGGGGCAGAGAAATAGGGACAAAGAGAATCCCAAGCAGGCTCTGCACCACTAGCACAGAGTCTGATGTGGGGTTCAAACTCACAAAACTGTGAGATCATGACCTGAGCTGAAACCAAGAGTCAGACACCTAACCAACTGAGCCACTCAGGCACCTCAGTTACTGTATGATTTTGACAGTTTGACTTTACATCGAATTTTTAGTTAATGTACATGATTTGGTCTTTAGTTATTCTCTCCCCAATAGATTGTAAACCCCCTGAAGTCAAGGACTAGGTTTATATAGCTTTGAACCAAACACGTAATGCACTCTAGTCAACTACAGGGAGCTGGGTGACCGGGGGTGCGGGGGGAGGGGGCAGGGGGCGGTGATACAGACAGAGATACACCACAAAACTGTCATTAGCTCATCACTACAGATGAAAATAAAATACAGTTAGTCACAGTTGAGGAAATCAAACTTGGGGGCCAACAACAGTCCCATACCGGAGTGAGCCTTTTCTTAGGCTCACTCCTAGACCAATTCTAGGCTCATTCCTACACCAATTACTTCTGAATATCATGTTGGCTGAGGCATCATCTCATCTCTAAAATATGCTAGAGCTGATAAAGAGCCAAGGTCAATTCAATTGTCCAATGGGGATTCTTGCAAAATAGGCGTGACTAATCGAAGAAGTGTATGTCTACTTCATAGTCGTCAATAACCAATGAATCCAAAGGAATGAATGAATTGCCACATTCCCAAAGCTTCAAAGCTAAATATTTCAGAATCATGTTCTGAGTGTAGGCCTGGCAGATTCTCAAAGTATAGTGGCTGCAGAATACTCACTTGATATTTTAAGCATATTTTGTGTGCTTAAATTTGTAAAATTTTGTAAAAGTTGAGGAGAAGATACTGTTAGTCAGGAAGTATATGTGGGGAACATAAGTATTAAATCAGTATGTGTACAGTTTCCAAGAACCATGAGTAAGCAAACCAGTTCCTGACTTCAACTGGATGTCAATTTTACCTAAATATATGCAGGGGATATTAATACTATACTTGTGTTTACTTTAACAACCACCAGGGCTGTGTGAAAATCAGCTTCACAGCCAAATAAAGTGACAAAAATGACAACTCCAAGAACATAGAAACCACTTTGCAAGTTTTGCTTGCATTTTCTGTGTAATCTCCAGAAAAGAAGTCTTATACACTTGTACACTGGCTGCCTACCCACTTCTCAGGCCCCCACTTAACACCTCAGGGAGGGAGGTCTTACTAAAATGCCAAGATTCAAGTCAGAAAAATGCCTGTAGCCTTCCAAACTCGGCCAGTGTTCCAGCTATTACTAACAAGTGGGTAAATCTCACCCATAGCTCAGAGTTCTACATTTCCAAGCAGAACCGTGACATTTCAGAGCACCCATTCCTATTGGAGCTCGCTTCCATATGAGTGTAGCTTCAATGTAACTGCACGGTTTCACAGTGGCAAATGACCGGCTGCTGCGGCTAACAAGGGAAGCCTGCCATCTGTGTGTCACCTCCAAGTCCTCCTGCAATTTGGAGGGCTATGATGAGTGTAAAGAGACTGAAGACACGGCCTGCACTTTATCGTAATTTACAATATATTTTAGAAGGGGCGCCTGGCTGGGTCCGTGGGTAGAGCATGCGACACTTGATTTCAGGGCTCTAAGTTTGAGCCCCATGTTGGGTGTAGAGATTACTTAAAAATAAAATCTTCAAATATATTTTAGAAGAAAATTCACAAGTCAAACACAAGAATTAAATAGCAATGAGATAACAAGAAAAACTGTTGAAATTAAATAATACTTATTTGACAATAGAAAGTCTCCAGGTAGGTGCCACAGAGAGTAACTTAAAAAGAAATCCAGAGGACGGAGACTTCACTCTGCAAAGGGTCGTTACAAAGGGCTTTAGGAGCAGATGGATCTTCAATTGGGAGGTCACTTAGTTCAATGATTAGGTCAAAGGATTCTGGAGCAACTACACTTAGCTTTCCAATTGTGCTTCAACTCAAGGGAGCTGTGTGTTCCTGAGAGTCTTTGGTCTTTCGGAACTTCAGTTTTCATACCTACAATATAGGAATAATGATAATAGTACCTACCTTGTTGTAGGGTTGGGTAAGATAATGAATGTGCAACAGCATCTGGTACATGCTAAGGGCTCAATTAAGTATTATCACAGTAAAGAAACAAAACAACTTGGCCTTGAAAGACCTATTGTTTGGAAGCAGACAAAAGACAGAAAGATAATGCAGATCAGATGGTGCATGGTGGGAAACACCTGAAGTCAATCTCGGTTTCCTTTGCATCACTCGCCTAAGGCCTTGGTTATTTACCATAAACCTCCAGAAAGTAGGGGAATTTTGGAGAACTAACAGCCATTCAGCCTTCCCCTTGAAATGTGACTAGGAGGAAACCACATCTTTGTTTCCTGACTTTTCATTGAACACATTTTGGACTGGGCACACCACTATCAGCATGACATTCCAAATAGTCAGAAATCCCAAGATGAAAGACCAAAAATAACTGCTTGACCCAGAAAAAGGGACTGCAACACTGAATTTTCAGGAAACCAGACTTAAGAGTCACTCTGACACTCAGGACTTGTGTCCCTAACACATCATTGAGAAAGATCTTTTCAATTAAGTGAAAACTTGATCCAATCTAAATGTTTGGAATGTTGTACACAGTTCACCCCCGCTCATCCTTCCCCTGTACTAACGCTACCTCCTCCCCCTATGATTTTCCTATTATTTCATTTTCATATTGTTCAGCAAACAATGGGCTGAAAATTTGGCTTCATTGATCAGATGTTTGGCATTATATAGCTGAAGCCAATAAATAGAAAACAACTCATTCAAGGAACATTCTAGCCAAGAAAAGGGCAATAAATGGACCATTTCACTATCACCCAAAACGACTCCCAAATCCCACATTTCTATATATGATCTGGCAATTACACCTACAGGCTGAGGATTTTAAAGCAATTTCTGCCATTCCAGGTGCAAGCATAGTTGTTTAATTGGCATTTGTTAGCTTGAAGGAGGGAGTTTATTGGATTTCTTCTCTATGGTCTCCCAAAATCCAGCTGCAAAATTTAGATTCCCTTGCAAAAGAGTTTCACACCTAAGTATATAGATTCAGGGAAATATTCAGAGGAGTGAAAAGAGAACTAAGTATCGAATAGCAGCTTTCAGAGGTGAAAGGAAAGGGCCAGCCACGATGTCCTTCGGCTCCATGTTTCTGGAGGACACCGTTGGCTGTAGCACCAGATTGCCAGGTTGGCAGAAGTTCCTAGCAAGTGCTGTGCCTTTGCCTTCAGGGTGAGACCTGTCACACTTTTTCTTCTCTCACACCATGGGGTGGAAGGCATGTCAGAGAATCTACAATCAACAGAAGAGTCAATTTTTATAATCACTTCTGTGCCGAATGGCCCACTTTCCCCCTTGTGCTTGGGGACTTCATCATATTAAGGAGAGACAGCAAAAGAGGCACGTTCTATTCAGGAACTAGATACATCTTCAGGCAATCTCCGTGAGAGCAGAGGGGCTCACAGACCAGCTTGCAACTCCCTAGCAACCACTATCCCAAGTTCTTACAGGTCACCTTCAAGGAGAATTCTAGGAATAAATGTTTCTTTTCAATTGTGGGCCTCAATTTTTAACACATAGGAAAATGCCTTCATACGTGCCCCTAACTAATACATTTTTATTTTACAAAGCCAACAGTTGGACTGGGGCTAGGCCAACTCTAATTTCTTCCACCACGATCAGTTAGTACAGTCCCTCACCCTATCTTGCTTGGATGGCGGCTATAGCCTTTTCCTGTCTATGTCACTGTTTACCAGCCTCTGGCAATTCAGTTTCCCTTCACCCCAGTACTAGAGCTATCCAAGAGACAGGGAGAACGTTGGATTCCATGGGTTTAGAAACTCTCATAGTAAGTATCCCACTGCTATGTGATGGAAGCCAAATACGGTTTAATGAAAGACCCTGCTGTGTATTGATCTCATGGACCTGCCCTCCCTTCCCATCTACTCCACCTCAGTAATTTTATGACAGCTAATTTGAACTTCTATTTCTGGAAGATGCTTTAACACGTTTAAGCTTCTGTAGACTCCATATACCTTATTTCTGCTTAGAGAGTTGGTACTCCTTTTCTAAAGGTCACCTCCTCTGTGAAGACTTCCCTGATGACCCTTAGACCTAGAAGGTTGGTTTCTTCTTACTTTGCGCTCCTGGAGTTCTCAGAACCCAATTATATCACAGTAGTCATCATACAGGATTTAAAAGACTGGTTAATCCATAATGAGAAGGAATGGTTTTACTCCCATTTCTATCCCCTGTCACAAACAGTGCTCTATAAAGGGCCAGTGAAAGAATGTATGAAAGAATACATACTTGCTGCTGAGGAGGCCCTGGGCCTTTATTTTTCTTGGTGTCTGCACTCATGGACTATTCTGTGCCCCAGTCCTATTCTCACAGATGTATGCCGCTGATGTAACCAGCTGGGCAGACAACCAGACTCCAAGTGCCTGTTTCCAATGGCAGACCAGTATATAACCACCAACCCACCTTCCAACACAGAGCGATCCAGAATATAGCTCCATGAGGGTAAAGATTAGAGCCTAGAAGTGTGCCTGGTTTACAGTAAATGTTCACAAAGTGGGAGGACAGAGGAAAACCAGCTGCGGATCAGTATCATCTCTGTATTGGAAAAGTCACGTATGAGCTCGAGCTCAATTTCTTAATGAAGTATGTGTTTGAATAGAATATGGCTCCACGTCTCAGAGGGTGATGGCTCTGCTTCTTACACTTTGAAAATGATGGACTGCTCCAGGAGAATATGCCAGGTGCAGGCAGCCCATTTGTTGAAGCCCTTCTCAAGATTTATCATCTGTGAGAATTCCTCCCGTATCGTTAGTCCAACCTTTTCCTAACCTCTCCCAGCATACATTTTGCCAGTTAATTATAATCAGTATTCTGTGTTTTCATCTTGTTTTCCCACCTGAGTAGGTGCCCATTTGGATGCATCGTTTTCAGACCCCAGGGAGCAGTCCGTGTACCAAGCACAGTAGGTGCTCAACCAACTCTTGTTAGGTTGAAATGCTGAGGATTTACAAATCTCGAGGGACTGGATATGTGTATGTGTTAACACAACAGTTAGCATGGGAATTCCTCTTGGAAAGGAACTAATAACTACACTGAGGAAAGTACATTATTGGGCCATTTGGGAGTGAAACCATAAAGCTCCCAGAACAAGGTCTGGAAGGAACAAGCAGAACTGGAAGACAAGGGCAGAACAGGAAATTAACAGGCAGTGGAAGCAAAGAGGTAGTGGGGAAGGAGAAACTGGCTGCTCCCATCTGGCCAGAGCCTGGAGCCCAGGTTAGCAGGGATGGACTTTCAAGTACCAGGGTATCCAAGGTCAGGTGTTTATGGTTTCCCTCATTCTCTTAAATGTTTTAGGTTTGGATCCCACACAGAGGCCTGTGCCTTGTCTGTGGGATTGTTCGCTGATATTTTCTATCAATGAAAAAGTAGAGGGCTATATAGAGATCACCACAGGCCAGAGCTGGATTGATATATGTGAGCTATACATTAAAGGAACTCACCTGAAACAAGAGCTCAGAGGCAGAGGTAAAGGAAAAGCCATGAGTGTTCTCCTCTTCCTATCCTCAAGCCCCAGATACTGGGACACATGGGTCTCACTACAAGTGGAACGAGGTTCAAAGAGCTTTCATAAGATCTCAATGGGCAGGTACTAAAACTGACCTGTGCACGACACATGGATTATGGGTGGGAAAGACCTGTAGCTACAATCAATAAGGATGAGGACACTGAGACCCCGAGGAGGAAGGTGACTTGGCCAAGGTCACTCAGCTCTTTGGTGAAGAAGCTGGGACCAGAACTCAGACTTTACCCATACATTACCCCATCTACTCCATGCTGTGCCTCTGTCCTTAAATTGACCATGGGGGCCTCCAAACAGTGTCTGTCCAAGACTGTGTCATTTGCTGGACTTATAATTGGACAAATTTAGGTTACTGTCTATGCCAGTAAGGGCTATTGTTTATCTAAAGGCTGGGATCACATCTGTGCCGATTGGCCATCCGGGAGCGCCATCTGTCATTTGGGGGAATCCTAAGGGGATCTGGCATGGGTGGATGAGGTCCTGGGAATGGGCCGAATCCAGGATGCTGCTAGTAGCCTCCAGGCCTCAATTACCAAGAGCCTCTTCACCTTGTGCTGCCTTTACTTGTCTGAGAAGCCCAGGAAAGAGTTCCTCACGGTGGCTGGTACCTCACATTTGCAGAGATGGAACACGGGAGATTTGCTTCCACCAGTTGCAGGGCCCAGAACCGGGAAATAAATCATAAGGGAAGGTCCTCACTGGGTGGCTGCCTGCCCTGTCCATGCTCTTTATTCCCAGGTAACCAGGGTGGCTCAGTGGAGTCTGTGAAAATCATTTAGTTCTCCCTGTGTACCAGGCTTCTTTCTTGACACTGACATTGCCCTGCAGGTACAGATAGGCATAATGAGGCTGAAATTGTGGAGATGCTGCAGGTCAGGGCGGCCACAGCCTGAAGTGTTTGCTCACAGCCACCAGGTTTGAACAATGGCTGTTCTCAAGAGCCAGGGAACCAGGAGGTCACAGGCAGCCTGTCTCCTCCCAGGGTCTGGGCTGGGGAGAGGAAGTGCCTGTCCCAGTGTTGATTACAACAGCAACCAGAGCCCAGAGAAGGGGAATGGAAATGCTATGCAAATACAGCAGCCTGCTTTTGTCTCTTCTAACCACAAGCTCTAAACATTTGATAACAACATCAAAACCACAAATTTCTTTATCCCTGCTATTGTGTGAAACGATGGTTTCAAGAAAGAGAGGTTAAGGAGATTTAGTCGAGGTCAGCCAGCAAATCAGTAAATCCTGGAAATGATTCAGTCTCTCGGTTCTTCTCCAACTCCTACCCTTCCCTGTTTTCTGTTGCTGTTTAAATATGAAGCTGTGTGAGCAAACAGAAAATGCCCTGGGTCTTTTCTAGTAGGAATGCAAACAGGCTAAAAGCCATCTCCATTTTTGACTGAATCCGAGTACTTTTAGGCATTTTCTTTTTCCTTTTTTTTTCTTTTTTTTCTTTTTTAACGTTTATTCATTTTTGATGGACAGAGACCGAGTGCAAGCAGGGAGGGGCAGAGAGAGAGGGAGGCAGAGAATCTGAAACAGGCTCCAAGCTTCGAGCTGTCAGCACAGAGCCCGATGCTGGCTCGAACTCACAGATTGCGAGATGGTGACCTGAGCCAAAGTTGGACACTTAACAGACTGAGCCACTCAGGCGCCCCTCTTTGGTTGTTTTTTTTTAAATGATTGCCACAGTAAAGATTTGAAGGGGGAGCGTGGGGAGTGGGGAGTGGGGAGTAGGGAGTGGGGAGGGTTTCTGAACCAGAAAAGCTGCTCTGGGAGTAATCAGTTTCCTGTAGGGAGAAACAGACCTGTGATTGACCTGTGTGTATGTTTCAGCTGCTTAATGACTTATTGCAATGCAGGTTTGGATTTGGAAGAGTACAGGAAGTCCATGTCTACTGACTTTTAGGAGACTCAGAAGTGGATAATGACCTTGGAAAGCCACTTAAGACTACCCTCTGATTTGGAGAGTATCTGAGCTAACAGCAATCAAGGTCTTTATTCCAATGTCATCTACTTCATGACATCTTCCCCGGACACCCCCTCTCCCATTTCATGTTCTCTCCCTAGCTTTGCTTTTTCCCTTTCCTTAACTTTTGTCACTATTTACCATATTATATGCTGTATTTATTTACTGCTAACATAGTGTTATTTACTTACATATCTTATTTGTTTTCTCCCCTAGTAGAATCTAATTTTCATGATGGCAGAAATTTTTCTTGGCTTGTCCACAGTTTACCGCCAGGGTCTAAACAGTGCACGGCACAGGGAACTGCTCAAATAAGATTTACTGAATAAATGAATGAAAGGAAGAAGATCAAAGTGATAAATAATCAAATGTTTACAAAGGATGTGCTATATGTGAAGTACTAGTAGCTAAATTAAACAACTATAAACCAATTCCAGGTTTTGTCTTCCAGGGCCCCCTAACACTACACCACAGACTCAGTGCTTAAACAACAGAAATTTATTTTCTCACAGCCCTGGAGCTAGCAGTCCAAGATCAGGATGTTGGCTGGTTTGGTTTCTTCTGAGGCCTCTCTTTGGCTTGCACATGGCCACCTTCTCATTGTGTCTTCACAGAGTCTCCCCTCAGTCTATGTGCATGCACCCCTGCTTTCTCTTTGTGTATCCAAATTTTCTCGCCTTATAATGATACCAGTCAGACTGGATTAGGGACCACCCTAACAGCCTCACTTAAATCACCCTGTTAAATGCCCTATCTCCAAATACTGTCACATCCTAAAGTCCTGGGGTGGGGGATGGCAGTTAGTCCTTAAATTACATATGAACTGTGAGGGGGACAGATTTCAGCCCATAACATCCCTCAAAAGGATTAGGCTATGTTAGAAAATTAAGATATAAGTCCTTGGATATTAAAAAAAATATCAGGGAGAAAGGGCAAATTAAATATAAGAAATATACCTCTGGGAGGGGGAGAGGGGAAAATGGGTGAGGGGCACTGAGGTGGGCACTTGTTGGGATGAGAACTGGGTGTTGAATGTAAGCTATGAATCACGGGAATCCACCCCTGAAGCCAAGATCACACTGTAGACACTGTATGTTAGCTAACTTGACAGTAAATTATATTAAACAAAAGAGAAATAAACATCTCAACTATTAATGAAGTGGTACAATGCAGTAGGTATGTAGTACCTTCTTCTCTTTATTAGGTATTAGGGAAATTGCATATACTTCGGAGCCTTGCTTCTCATGTGGAAAACAGGAATAACAGAACGGATGATAAAATTAGATGGGATAACGATGCCACGTTCCCAAGAGCTTGGCATGCAGTAGGTGTTCAGGAAATGTTGCTTACCTTTTACCTTCTCATCAAAAATAGTACATTCATTTTAGTGCTACATCTTAACAGGAATACTGATAGCATCATAAAGACTGCCTTTTCTAGGCGGTTTCCTTTTTTTATTTTACCCAAAAACTGGTATTGTTTTCTCTGATTATGAAATAATAGCTAATCATGTTAAAACTCAAACACTATGGAAGTGAGGTAGAAAGTGAAAGAAACCCCATAATGAATACCCTCCCTGGCAGAAAATAACCACTGTGAACAGTGTGATATACAGCTTTCGGCCTTTTTCTCTATTTTTGCATAAGCATATAATCTGTTTTTCATATAAAAGTGATTGGTAATGGGCATCTTTCTACGCCAATAGATATAGATCCGGCCCATTTGCGTTTACATTTTTCATTGTAATGGGGAAGAGGGAGGGGAATGCAAAGACGGTCAGAGTTTGAGGAATACTCACTTACACAAAGATAACTTGATTTCCCTGGAACTGCTCAGAGCCGTATGTGCCAGTTATCAAGTTATTGTGTCTCAGCTATAAATCCATCTTTTTGCTCCCTTTGCAATGCAGGTACTCTGCAGACCTTGATCTGTTTTGCCATCTGGCCTCCGATATGCTCTGCCACTAGGGGGCGCTGAGGAGAGAGAGGGAGGATGGCGGAGGAGTTTCCTGTTGGTTTCCTGTCTCTTTTACTGCTGTAAGCATCATCCTAGCAGCACTCTGAGTTGGCAGCAGCAAGCACTTTTCGAGGCAGCAGCTGAATCCAGTTTGTTCTTTTTCCAACACTTGCAGAACCAGCCACATTGCAAAGGAGATGCCAGCACCAGCCGGCTAGCACTACTCCTCCGAGGTCTGGATCCCAGACCCGTGGGAGCTCTTCCTCCTTTGAGGTGAGAGTCTAGCACCTGACAAACAGTATCGCCCTCCTCAGAGGACTAAGTTTTAGCAACTTGGTGCTCCTCCTGAAGTTTCTAGGATGTAATAGAACCAGGCCTATCAACACCAGCTGGTATATTTAATAATACAAGCCCTAGGGGTGATCACTGCTTCCTACAGTTGCTACCTTTGTGTTAACTTGATGATTTTGTTCTGCCTTTTCAGTTACTTAGTTAACAATTTTATATCTATCTTCATATTAACTTCCTTACGTTCAAATAATTGGTAGGTTTCTATCTTCTGACTGACCTGTGACTGATACATGACCTTTTCAGGCCATATTTGACCAGGTCCTTTCCTCAGGAGACAGCTCAGGGATTCAGCCCCTGCCAAACACTGCTGGAGAACAGTGGCCTTGAGTAGTACTATTAACTTAAAAAATATATGCCCTTTAAGAAAGACTCAAACTGATGTGGTGAACCTATAGAAATAAGGGAAGGTAGAAGGAAGGCTGTATTTGCTACTGATTTTAATATGCAACCATCATTTTTCAGCAATGAGATGTGCCATTAGTGAAAAGACATTGAAGAATCACCAAAATGTGTATTGAAAGTTAACCCTAAGGGTTTTTATTTGAGCCAAGACTTGCAGATCCGGAACATTTCATCTTCATTTGAGTTCATTTTATCATTTCTTAAAGTCTTTTAGTCAATGTAGCTTAATCATTTATCATGTTCTTTTTCTCTTAGATTTGTGGATTGGGACACCTTTGCTTTAAAATATAGTACTCAACCCAACAAGCCATGAATATTCTCTCTCCACTTTACAAAGCTAATTAAATTCTCTTTCCTACAATAGTATTGATTCTTCCTGCCAACTTTTCCTTTAAAATATCCTTCACACTCATCTTTTCCTATTCATTTCAGATGCCACAACTTTCCTTTGCTTTCTTCCTCTCCTGCTGGCTTGCTACAAGAACCTTTCCACAATTCTTCCAACCTCCAGCTGCTCCCTGTTTCAGTTCACCTTCCGTGCCATTACCTGACTGATTTATGGGGTTCAGCAATTCTTCTGGTCAAAAACCTTCAGAGGTTCCCGACTGCCTACATCTCTAACTTCCTAGCATGGTGTTCAAATTCTTCTCAATCTGGCTTTGGTGGTTTGATCTCCAGTAACTCACTCTCCTGAAGCTAGTGCTCCAGTCAAACCTATTTTCTCATTGTTCTTAAATTGGATCAGATGTGTACTCATTTCGTTGCCCCATCAACAATGCCGTACCCGTTCTAACTCCCATCCAAATATTATCAGGCCTGCAAGGCCTAACTCAATGCCCTTCTCTGAGCAATCCTTCCTTAACACTCCAGGACGTTGCTCTTGTCCTTCCTTGAATTTCTGTAATGTTTACTGTTTTTACCACTTAATAATTCTAGCTACCATTTAGTGAACACTCACTGCACAACAGTACTGACCTGGATATTTTATTATCACTAATCGCCTCTACAACCCTTCATCCTGTTTTGGATCAAGAAAGTGAGACTCAGGCCCGTTAAGAGTTTCCTAATGTCATATAGCTTACTAAGAGGTGGCATCAAGAGTAGAGGCTTCCTTCTTCAAAGCTACAGGGCTGTTATCTATTGATCTTCAAGTCAGAAGACCAAGGTCTACCCCAGGTTCTGTCACTAACTAGCAGTCCAATCTTGCATGGATCACTTCATGTCTATTGACTTTATTTTCTCATCTCCACGGCCCCTTCCATCACTAACGTTCGGAGAGCCAGTTCACAGAGGGTCATGAATCCCATTATGGTCTTCAAGAGGAGAGAAAAGATCTCAGACAATCCAAATCGGTGTTTTTACTGGGCCTTTAATTCCCAGGAAAGAGGAAATGCGGTGGGGTCGGGACACTGAAACGATTACTCTTTGCAGGATGCTTGGAGGCATCTTGTCATATTGAATTAAGCATTTATCTTTATTTAGAAACTCCGGAAATTTTACAGGAAGGGTTTGTTAGCAGAGAGTTTAAGTTGTCAACCTGCCACAGAATCACAGATGAATAAAAGCTGTGGAGAGTTCCTTTCCCCCTTGATAGCAGAGGGGTTTGCCTTTTCATTTTGTGGGTCCTATGGAAGAGCAGACACAGGTCTCTTTCTGCAGACAGGAGATTTTGTTTAGTGATTGCCAGAGGAACCTGGGCCCAGCCCGGTGGAGGGTGCCTGGTATCTGGAGATCTGTAGCTTTTGCTCAAACATATATCCTGACCCTTGAGCCTTGCAGAGTGAAACTGCACAGGACTGACAAAGAACTCTGAACAGCGAAATAGGAAGCCAATATAAAAACAGGGGTGTTTAAATCTCAACATCATGCTTAAGTTGAATCTCAGTGTACTTAACCTTGACCGTGCTTGTGGAAAGAAGAGAGTCTTAGGAGTTAAGCAAACTGAAATCGCACCCTGACCCTTGTTATTCATCTCTCTTGAAGTTTGGGATTTTTTTCTTTTGTAAAATGAGGGTCACACTACTCTCCTTATCACACTGTTTTGAGAACTAGAGGAAACGATAAGCATGAAGTACCCCCCCCCCCACTGTGGGTGCTCCATGAAGGCTACCTTCTCTCCCTGTCTGCACCTTAAATAGTTAACCAAACGCCAGCAACCAAACTGTATTTCTAAATGCAAACCGAGGTGGGAGGGCAGAATTTGGATGGTGGGTCTAAGAAAAAGGCCGCATGAACACTATCTATCCCACTTTGTACATTTTCTCCTCGTTTGAATATCCCATTTGTCAATCTTGCAAGAAAGAAAAAAACCTCACTTATTGTTTAGGAGATTTCATGCTTTCCCCTCCATCCTGCTTCTTGGGGTAAATCCTGAAAGAGTCAGCACAGCATTTCTCAGCACTGCTACTACCAATCCCAGGAAGCTGGTTCCTCTAAGCACGCTTTTAAGTGCTCGCATGACTAATAAAGTGTGACATGGCTGAGATTTGCGAGGCTTCTCTTCAGGAGCATACATTCTAGCTGACAAAATATGGCTAAATTTAGCTGCCTTTAGACAACAACCGTCTTCCAAACAAAGAGGGCCTCAAAGGCGAAAATGAGCCATGACGTGTCTCTGTCCTAACATGGATTTGCCCGGCCTCTCATCGGTGTCCCAGCTCGGCAAAGAGTCACATGTGCTTATGAGCAGTGCCTGAGCTGTGTCCGTGGTGACAAGGTGGGCACAAGGTGAGGTGTTCCTCTTATGGTCTCTGACCCAAGAGTCCTTACCAAGGTGGGAGAATGGGCGTTGGGCGTGCAGGGCAGGAACAGACCAAGCAGAGATGCAGGGACAATAATGGTAATATCCAAGGCTTCTATAGCACTGTCTATGTGCTGGTCTGTGTTCTAACCACTGCACTCTGTAGCCTCCAATCATAACATATCATGCCTGGAAGAGAGCCCAAAGAACATCTAACTTAATACCCCTCTTTCGTGCAAAAGACAACCTAGGCCCAGAAAGATGAAGTAACTTGCCTGGGGTCCCGCGGCCAATGGGTGGCCTAGCTAGAGCAGGAAGGGCATGCCCCTAACTCTTGGTCAACTTAAAACTGCTTCAAAGGAAAGAAAGTGTGAAAAATCTGCTGGGACATATGGGAGGCACTTTGCGGAGGAGAATCATATGTTGCTGAAGCATTCTGAGAGCTAAAACTGTCTCCCTTCCAGTCCAAAGTTTGTGTAGTTGGATCCAAAACACTGTGAATGCATTTGGCATGATCACAAAGAAGATACTGACCTCACTTGTGGCAGGCAGGGGCACTGAGTATGACCTGGGACATTCCCTGGGTTCAGCCAGAGACACAAGCGCTGTCTGGTAAGGATGCCGAATGATGATGGCAGGCTCAGACTGAGAGGCTCAAAGGCAGATAGCCACAGTTCTCCAGAGGTGTCAACTATGGAGCATGGAAAGGAAACAGAATGGAGCCTGCAGCCCATTGTTAGAATTCCAGATGCAGGCACATCCTCTGCATGCCGGGCATTACTTGTTGTTACTTGCATCGCTCCCAGCCTCTTTTGTACTCTCCCAGTACCAGGGAATGATGGCTGCAAGCTGCATTTCCTAGACTCCTATGTCAGCAAGGTTCCTGCTATGGTTTAGGTTCTGCCTGTGAGATGCACTTAAAGGAGTGTTGGAAGAGAAGAAGTCATTTTTCCTCTGGCAGTGCTGGTGAACATATGGCTTCGGCCACATGTTATCAGTGGCTTCCATGTTCTCCTGATTGTCAGGGGTTGCAGGACCAACTGTGACCATTGCCCATGGTGGTTTTCTGCAGTTTCTTGACCCCTGGGAGGAAGCAGTAATTTTGGATTCTCAGATTCACAGCCCTGGTGGCAAAGCTGAAAACTGGTGGCTGTCCTTTGCTTTAATTTATGCATCCAGTCCTTCCAAAATTTTTGAAAGCCGAACTCTTTGTGTTAAGTCTTTTCCAGTCTGAAATATCTAGAGGGGTTTCTATCCTCTCAACTAAACACAGATGACCAATACATTTAGTTAGAGTAAGAAATAATTTATCAAACACTTCCCATATGCCAAGCCTATACTAAGCATAATTTCATTGAATCTTCACTACAATACTGTCATCATTTTCATTTTGTAGATAAAACAACAAAAACAATAGAGGATTAGATGCATAAGATGGCTTGCCTGGATTCACCTGGTTAGCAAATGGTAAGCCAAGACTAAACGCAGGTCATGTGACTCCAGAACACACACTCTTAGCCACTTTGCAAAACAACTCCCTTCAGTTTGGAATTACAGTCTGCTTCAAAAGAGTCATATTTAAGGCCCCATCTGGGACAAGTTGAATCTCAAAGGAAAAAGAAATCAGGGTTCAAAGGGAGAAACTACGGGAGCCATTCTTTGCCTTTCTGCCTCATACCTCTCCTATTCGGGAGCTGATGGAATTCTGCAAATGTGAGTCAGCCTCCATATACCTGACCCTCCACCTCATGTAGCCTCTCTCCATAATGCCACACCATAACCAGTGTCACAGGGATTTTTGTGGATGAGGCCAGCTCAGATCTCTTCTGCGAGGTCTTCTTCACTTAATTATCCTATGGCTGTCCAGGTTGGAAGGAAAGCTTCCCTCGCTCTACTGCCGTGACAAATTGTTCCTAGCCACTAGTGGCAAATATCTCAGTCCACTTTGAATTAAGAGGAGTTGCTTGTATGATCACCTCCCCCACTCCTGCCCCACCCCATTGGTAAGAAATATCATTTGTCAGGTGGCACCTTCAAGACAGGACCTTGGAGAACCCCCATGGCTCTTTAATGGGATCTCCATGTTAGCAGAACTCTGACCATCAGAATTTGGTTACACAATCCCCTCAGTGCCTATTCAAGATCCCATTTCCTGTACTTCATCTGCTTCTGTAAGTTTCTGTGCATGGCTCCTGACCACAACTCTGATTCAGGTATGCGCTTGCTTAGCTCTGGGTGTCCTTTGACTTGACACCTGATAATTGCCCTGTAAATACAAAAGGGTGCTGGATCTATACTGGCACAACTCTCAAGGGTCTCATTTGTCCTTTGCCAGAAATATTTCTAACCCTCACATGCTGTATTCTTCTTCAGCCCTATCCCTGAGTGTCAGACAGCCTTTAGGTTTCTTACTAACACCACAGTGACTCGTTCATTGTAGAGATTCAGGAAATGTTAGCTCAATTGAAATAAAAGTGAATGTCCATAATTTGGAAAAGCCCTCTCAAATGAAAGAGTCACTGAAACCAAGTTACCAAAGAAGAAAGCAGGTGTCATCTAGCGTCCCAGGGGCAGATGGAGGATGAGGATGGCCCAAAAGGTATTTGACAAGGTGTTTGTCCATTTGATCAGAGAATTCAGACAAAACAGATTAGATAGGACCCAAAATAAAGAAGGAAGATGCATGAAAAAAACTGGAGGTGGGAACCACATGGGGCTTTATGAAGCTGAAAGGCAGACCCAGGGAAGCAATTGTCAGGGGATAAGTGTCAAGAAAAGACTTTGTAGGGAACGGAGAGGCACAGGAGGGAATGGGAGAAGAGAGAGCAAGCTCTCAGAAGACAGAATATAAAATAAGGAAACAGGTCAAAAGTTGAGGAAACAGATTAAAAGGGAACGGAGATGAATAAAAAAAGAAGAAAGGTGATAGAGAGGGAGATAGACAACTACTGATTCTACCAGGCATTAAAAATGGCCAGAAAGATCAGTGCAAAGTCCTTCCTACATGCAAAATGAGCGGCATGCATACTGGGAGGTTTCTCTCATTGCTTTGAAGTTTCTGACTTTTCAGAAACACATGTAGCATTCACATGATATACTGGTCAAGCTAAGCTAAGTGTCAACAACAAACAGTCCCCAGGTCTCATCGGCTTAACACAACACAGGTTTATTTCTTGTTTACATTATAGGTCTATTGTGGTTTCACTTATGCTCTGTTCTACAATGTCCTCACGAGGTGTCCCAGACTGAAGGGGGCTCCCTCTCCTGAGTCCATGAATAGTGAGTGAGCCAGAAAAAGAGAATACAGAGAATCATGCACTGGTTCTTAAAGCTTATGCCTGGGAGTGAAGCATGTCATGGCTACTGACATTTCATGGACCACCAGCAAGTCACATGGCTGTGACTAACATCAAAGGAGGGGGGGGGGGTATAATCCTACCATGTACCGAAAAGAACTGGAATTATCTAATCAACAGAATTGATGACTGTGATGTGGCAAATCCCAGGTTCTCTATTTCTAGCCTGGTACTTTCTTACCCAGAATTCACAGAGCCATCGAGTAGCAGAGGAGGAAGGGACTTACCAAAATACTTAGCCCAGCTTTCTGTATGTACTGGTAGTGAAACTGAACCTCAAACAACATGTGGTGACTTATCAAAGGACCACACCGCTAGTGGAATAGCCAGGATCCTGATTCCCAGCTTTCCGTGCTGCTTGTGCCACATCAAGGCACTTCTATTAGCCTAATAAACATCTACTCATTTGAACCACCAGATTCATTTCATTTTGGAACAGGATTTTAATTACTATGATAAGAAAAGCAAGGGTTTCTTGCCAAATGTCTTGGGGCTGCCAAGTTCCTTCTACCTCCAATAATGAATTCCAACCAGATAAATAAATAGAAGGCAATTAAGAGTTTGAAATAAGAATTTGGGTAGTATTAGAGAGAAATGTTTGATGATACACATTATCACTTCTGCAAAACATAGAATTATTTTTGGCCATTAGAAGAGGTATGCATTACCGTGTGCCTGTGCTTGTAGGACCCTGTCTCCCTCTCTGTCTCTCTCTATATATACACACATATTTATTTATATACATAATATTTATATATATGTATAATTTGCATCTATGTAGAGTATTTCCAGAAAGATGCCCAAGAAAGTGGTAATAGTGGGAGGGGATCTAGAACCAAGGGAGAGACTTTCATTTTCCCATACGCCCTATTGTATCATTTGGATTTTTCCACCATGTGTGTATTACTTTTTCAATAAAAATAGTTAATAAAACAATTTAAAAAGTATGATTTTTTAAAGTAACAGATGTCAAAAAATGCTTAATGGGACTCTGCAGCATCTTTTAGAGTAACATGAAGTAGAACAAGATGAGGAAAAAGACTAAAATGGAAGCAACTGGCAGCACTTACCAGCAGGCAGTACATTTTTTAGCAAGTTACAATATATTTTTATGTCAGACAAGCATAATTTAAATATCATTAGGCTGGTATAGTTAAGATCTGGGTTCAAGACCCCAAATGTACCATAATCTTTTGCTATTACTTTGAGAGAAAATCACTTGCACTTCTCTGTAGTTCAGATTTCCTATCTGTTAATAGCCCAAGAGTTGGCTTTCCTTTCCCAAGGTCCGCATGGGCCCTGGCCACTTGGGTTTTATTGGAGAGCCAGTGCATGCGATGGAAAGATCAAGGACCTTGGAGACAGACATACTCTGGTTTGCCTTCCACATCTCCCACTTATTAACTGTGAGACTTTGAATGAATTACTTAATCTCTCTTCATTTTTTATAAGGTTGGGTAATGTCTGCCTTCAGAATTGCTGTAAAGATGAACTAAATGGCAATATAAAGAACTCCTGGCACTTGACGGCACTCAAAAATTTTAAATTCCCTTCCGAAACCATCTCAACAAACCAAGTGAGAAGACCCCACAGCTGAAGAGGACAGAAATCACCCATGTCTGATATCTAATTCTTCCCAAAGAGAAACGGAGTCTACATGGACATAACATGGGAGTATACATGGGCCAAGTAAGTCTACACGGGCATCAACAATGAGGGAACAGGCCCAGATAGAAGTGATAACCTTCTGGTGATTAGAATCTTTTTTTCCATTAACACATCTAACACTTGGTCCTTGTTGGCATTTGTCTATAGTGTCATCTCAACAAAGAACAGGCATCTTAACAAAGCAGCCCCATCACAACAGTAATTTTATATTTATAAAATGCTTTCATGTACTATTCCGTTAAATCCCCCAAACAAGTCATGACTCCTTTATCCATTTATTCAGTCATCTATTCATTAAATATTTATTAGCCATCTACAATGTGCCAGGCACTGTGCTATGTGTCAGAAATACATTCATAGACAAAAATAGCTGTATTACCTTTCCTGAAAAATCCTGCCATTTAATGGGGACAGACATACATGGAACAAATAATAATCATGCAAATAAATGACAAATTAGATCTGCACTTGAGTGCTTATCAGGCTGAGGGATAGTATGTGCAAAGACCCTGTGGCAGAAAGGGAAGGGATCATACTATTAGGGAACAGAAAGATTCTAAACTGACACTGGCATAGCATGAAGTGACGGCAAGGAGACCCTGGGCAGGGGGGGGGGGGGGGGGGGCGGGTAGGCTTTACAGGGCTGTGGAGAGATGCCCTTAGGAACTATAGATAATTAACATTTGCCAGGGGCTCAAATTCAGAGCCCTAAACTGATAAGGTACACCAAAGAATATGCTGGTTGTAAGCAGGTGGAGGAGAGGTGAAGAGTACTGGCAGACACAGGTTAAGTCATCTGTGCTTCCTGAATAAAATTCAAAATGCATGAGGGAGTCACTGTCCTGTTTATGTCTCCTAAAAGGTCTACAAGGGAGGGAGGAAGAAGGAGAGAAGGAAGGATAGGGTTCATGAACCTTACTTTAAAACTAGAGCAAACGAGGCTATTCAATGCTTGAGGGAAGATGAGGACTTGGTGGTTTTTCTTTAATAAGAAATTCATGGTTTTAGTACTTTCCTTGGTATCCATACTCAGTTCTTTCTCCTAACCCCCAAATGCCTGCATTTACTATTGTTGATGGCCTTTGGAAATTGTCCCAGCCCCCCCCCCCCCCCGGAAACCAGCTAGGAAACCAAGTGGGTCTGCAATTGTGGGAAGCATCTTGACATATGGGGTACACTCCACAAATTTAAGACTGCTGCAATCTCTGTCAATATTTTCTCAGTGAGTGGGCTGTGAATCTTGAGATAGTCACTGGAATAGACAGTGGTTCTCAACCCTGGTTACACATTACAATCAGTTGGTAACAATTTTTAAAAAGACAAACTATGACTAGGTTCTACCTGAGACCAACCATATCAGAACCTCTGGAGTGAGGACCAAGCACTGGGGACTTTCTCACAGCTCCAGGGTCATTCTGCTGTGCAGCCTGCGTGCAGAACCACAAGCATGGAGAAAGCCTATCTGTGTCCAAGTCCTTGGTTGTTCGTTAGGTGACTTGGGAAAGTCATCCCTGTCTCTGGACCTCAGGGTTCCTATGTGTACCACTTGAGGAGCTGTTTCAGATGATTTCAAAGACCTCTGCAAACTGTGGCAGTCTAGGACTCTAAGCCCACTTCAGGAAACATGGCGACATCTACAGTGAGTCTTATCCCTGCCTGGGTTCCATCCCTCCACCAAAAGCCTCCCCCAACTTCAGGCATGGCATCATGGAAAGAACACTGGGCCAGCAGTCATTTTCTAGTATATGCAGTCAAGGTATTAGCTGCCCAACGCAGAAAGCATCACTCGAACTCTTTAGACCTCAGTCTAACACACAACATCCTTTAGATGGTGCCAATGCTGGTCTTTCTCAGTACTAAAGCAGGAAGTTGGACCACATGACCCCTCCAGGCTCCTCTAGCTCAAATATTCTGCGAGGGTCCCAGTCTCCACAAGTGGATTACGTTTAAGGAAATGCAAATAAAAACATTCAAACCAGTGTTCCCAGGGAAGAACTTCCTGTGGGCTCTGAAGCTTTGTAATCCCCTCCTATTACACTCGTTCTTACATACACAATGCTGTGCCGAACTGTATTGGATTGTTTCAGTAGCCACACCTGCCTAGAAACTCAAGCAAACTAGGAGCAACGAGGGCTAAAGAATCCATTTTAATCTGCCCACCATTGTCCAAGGGGCTGGGGGCTATGGCTTCATGAAGAAAAAGCATTGCTATTACTGTTGGTAACACGAAGTTGCCATCAGCACAGAGGAGACAGGAGGAAGATACCTTATCAGTGGGATGCAAGGTGTGGTCCCACCTGAAGGGCTTCTGTTAGGACTTATGTGCTGTGGACTCTCAAACTCCCTTCCCTCACCTGAGCTCCATGTTCAACTGCCCTCTATAGCTGTTAAAAAAAAAGGCATTGCCATGTCATAACATTGAGGGTCAGCCAAGGTGCATCTTCTCCTTTACCTTGTGCATTGTGGCTTATACAATCTCATGCTAAATTATCACTTATTCTTCCCCCATCTCTGAGCCTTTCCCAATTGACTACACCAGCCTCCTAAATGCTCCTCACGCTAATTACTCCTTCTCAATCTATCCTGGCTGAATGACTGCCTTAGGAGATAGTTTAAATGACACCCTGCCCCCTAAAAAGATCATATCTAAAGAAATCACCAATTGTTTCTTTTTCCATAACCCTCTTTAGTTCCTTCAAAGCACTTACCCCAGTCTGCTATTACCTTCTTCCTTTGTGTGCTCACCTCCCTGCTCTCTGTGCCTCCACTAGGATGTCAGTGTCATGAGGATAAGGCCTTAGTGTGTTTTGCTCACATGAAGCCTCAACATTTAGCACTGTGCCTGGCACATGATATACCCTCAACAAATATTTGTTGGGTGAATGGGTAGATGAATGAATGAATGAATGAATGAATGAATGGGGTAAGAACCGAAATGTTGTAACCCTGCATATCAGGCATGCTGATGTGGCCCAAACCCACCTCCTTGCCCTATCCATGGCTGCTGCTTTCCACGTCCTACAGTAAGCACGTTTTACTGCTCTCTCTCTAAACCACTGCAGCCTTGAGTGTTCCTGGGAACTTAACTGGGAAATCTTGGTCCTGGGGCCTGCAATGACACTCCCTCATTTCTATATTTCTAGCCAACTGCTAGTCATTTTTGAGGAGCCGGCTCACATTCCACCTCTTTTAAAAGCTCTCTCTGTCCTCTGCCAATCTCTTTTCTGCACTCCTGGGGCACTCTGAAATCCCTCTACTGGGTCTTTTATTGCACTGTCCTATACTCACTTAAGTGACTGCCTCTCATTCTGGACTGTGAAGCAACTCAGGAACAAAGATTCTCTTTGTTCATCTTCGTCATCCAACAGCATCTGGTGCAGTATCCAGTCCAAGTTAATGAATCTCTGAATTATATCTGCAATTCCAGAAGCTGTCACACACACACGTTGGTACCATTAAACGTTTGAAAAGACTCATAACTGTAAAAACTGAAGGGCGTGTGGGTGCTCCTGGGCCACTAACCATCCCTCGGGGGCATGCCCAGGCACCCTGTTTATTTATGGACTTTCAATTGATACAACAGGAATCAGAAAAATAAGTCTATTTTTGGCAATAAAGTCAGGTGGGTTTCAAAAAAGATGGGCTTCCACTTAATCCTTCGCCTAAACATGACTCTCTCTGTCAGCAAATATTGAGTGCCTACTAAGTACCAGGCACTGTACTAGGCACCAGAACCTCCCAATATCAAATAAGACATGGCCATTACCTGAGGAGGCTAGAGATCTAGTAGGGCAGACCTTGCCTGTTCCTCTGCCTAGTTTAACTTAAAAGTTAATTATTACTGATCATTATTGATGAGTAAAAATTTCATGCAAGTTGGCCTGCCTGGAGGGCAACTCAAGCACCTCTCCAGAAGATGAGGGGCCTTCCTTGTGCCCTTCCCAGACATAATGTCCAATGATAGCAACAGCAGACAGGAGAGCAATTGGGAGAGCACCTGACCTACTGACAATGAGACATGAGAGGAGGTCCCCACTGTGGGGAAGTTCCGAAAGCTCATGGTACCAGGCAGCTTAGGACATGTTCATGAGCTGTGGGGCACCATAAAAGGGTGCCAAATTCAGCCCTGCCCGGCTTACCCCTAAATCATCAGAAATATCTGAAATACTCCTTAAAAAGATCACTTGGATTTCCTGGATGGCCTGTCCCATTGCCCCAGAACACTGGCAGATGTCCTGATTGTTGATGGGCTTAGAATTTTTCTACTTTTGGAAAAAAATGCCTCCAAGTGTGCAGAGCACAGGGGACAGATGGACTGCCCCTCCAGCCTGCCCCCCCTCGGCTGTCAAGTGGAAGAGATATAAGCTCCTAGCATAGCATTCCCTATGAGTCTGAAAAGCAATATTCATGCTTCTTACTCAGGGTGGCCCTTAGGAAGGTCAGCCTCTGCTTCCACGGTTATTTTCTCCCCCTGATCTCCTGCTAATACAGGAACACATATCCCCGGGATGACCTAACCCAGCTCAAGGCTGAACAGGGATCCTTTTAAGATTTAGAGAGTCTTTTATGAGATTTTGGCTTGATCCCCCTTCCTGGTTTTAAAACCCAAATTACATCTATTACATTCCTCTATAGAAAGGCTCTGGCCAGAAGGGAATAATAAATTTTATAAATTACCCAATTAATCGCAAGAGCAAACAATTAAGCTGGTGGGGACCTTCAGCATTCTACCTTCTTTTGGAAGGGATGTTTTAAGATGTACCTAATACCATTGTTAATTTTATTATTGATGTTGTTGTTGACATTGCTTAAATGTCTTATCAGCCTCTAGAGATGGGAATTAACTGAGCCAATTCATAGTGAAACAAAGCTGATTTGAAGTAGACCACTCTGAAAAGTTTATACTAGTAAAATTTCTCATTTGTTTCATTCAGCTTGTAGTAGGGTTTCCCTAAGGAGAACGATGATGGCTACTCTTGGGGCACACCTGTGAACACAGTGCTAGGCATTTGATAGGTGTCATGGCCTCTGGTTTCACAGTCCTTTACAACCTGAGATGCAGAGGATCTGAGAGTCACTTGTTCTTCTAACACAGGATCCTGCACACCCTCACCTTCTGCTTCCATTTTGCTTTAAGAACTGGAATTTGGAGACTTGCTCTCATTTATCTAGTGATCAAATGTCCATCCATCCTAGATTCCTTTTCACTGCTTTGGAGGGTAAAGTGAGGCTCTGAACAGTGATGACAGAAGTATGAGTTCCTTTTCTGAAGGGCTTATAGGTACCAGGAGTTTTTACTCATTTTTTGTCATCACCACAAATCCTCTCTTGTATAGGTCATCATACCCCTTCTGCAATTGCCAAGATAAGGTTCAGAAAGGTTATTTGGGGCACCTGAGTGGCTCAATTGTTAAGGGTCCAACTCTTGATTTTGGCTGAGGTCATGATCTCCTGGTTTGTGAGATCAAGCCCCATGTGGAGCTCCGTGTTGACAGCACAGCCTGCTTTGGAATCTCTCTGTGCCCTTCCCCCACTTTCTTTCAAAATATATAAATATATTTCTCTCTTTCAAAATATATAAATATTAAAAAAACAAAAGGTTGTTTAACTTGCTCAGGCCAGCAGAGTAGACCCATGCAGGCAGTAGAGGATTTGACATTTGGGAAGATGTACGATGTGAAACAGGCCAGAGGAAGTGTTTAAAGACTCAGGTTGTGATGAAAGGAACCAGAGACCAGACACTGGCCAAGTGTGTCAGGGCTAAGGGCCAGTTTACTATCTGTGAAGAGGCACACAGAGCCAGCGAAAATTACATCAGCCAGTAGAAAACCACTAGCATTTAGAGTGCAGCAGCAACATGAGGGGGTGGATGTGCAGTGAAGGCAGTGGGGCTTATACTGCAACATCAGCAATTGACAGCTGCAAGTGCTCTGAGAGACCATCTCAGCCAATCTTTTAGAGCTGAGAAAGTGAAGACCAGGAAGAGCAGACAGGCAACGTACCCAAGTTCATACCATTTATTGGAGGTGGAGTCAGGACTAGAAACCAGGTGTCCTATGTCCTAGGCTGGTGTCCAGCTCACACGTACTTGTGGGCACTTATGAAGTAAGTGAAACATAGCCCCTATTCTTTCGTAAGAGATTATCACTAGCATGAAGACAACATACCTAATTGTATGCGAGCCATGAAAGGGAGCCTACTTTACAGCTGATGGGGACAGAATTCCAGAGAGGGTGAGGGTATTTCCCTAGGTCTTACTGTTGGTTAGTAACAGAGCTAGATCTAAAGTCAGGTTTCCCACATCTTAGCCCCATAGTTTTTCCCCTCTCTCATTCTTCATCCTAAACCCTCTCATCTACTGCCATAAGTGCAGGTGGCCCTGGGCTCAACAAGGTATTATGAGAAAATAATCCTTACCAAAATTGCAACTAATAAGCACCTCTTTAGAAGAACAGGAGTCTTCAATATATAAAAGAATGAATACTTAATGATTAGAGATAAATAATGGAATAATGGAGTAATTAAATTCAGGACAACACTTCTTTGCTTATTGACATTTATTTCAACTATGCATTGATTGCATGCTGGGCATGCAAATAACAATAACTGCGCTTATAATTATAATAACTACTATTTGGTGGCCACCATTTTCATATGCTATCTCATTTGACCCTTAAAACAATCCAGTAAGTAAACATCCTCACCTTTGAGGCAAAGAATGCTAGCTGCCTACCTCCATATCTATCCTGCCCTTCCTTTTAGAAATATAGACAATGTCCAACTGGATATATTTTTGCTCAGTCAGCTAACTGTATTTCCTAGATACTCTCACACATAAGCGTGGCTCTATAACTAAATTTGGCCAATGAAATGTAAGCAAATACTCACAAGTCTTCTAGGAAGTTTCCTTAAAAAGAGGGGACATGTCCCTTTTTGGCCTCCTTCCACCTTCCTTCTTCTTGGAAAATGCATGTGATATCTGGAGCTCTAGCTTCCTTTTTTGTTTTGTTTAATTTTAATGTTTATTTATTTTAGAGAGAGACGGAGCACAAGTCAGGGAGGGGCAGAGATATAAAGAAACACAGAATCTGAAGCAGATTCACAGAGCCCGACGCAAGGCTCAAACCCACGAACCATGAGATCATGACCTGAGCTGAAGTCAGATGCTTAACCGATGGAGCCACCCAGGTGCCCCTCTAGCTTCCATTTTAAACCCTGAGCATAATGGCTACATCCTAGATATAGTTAAGCACAGAGCTATAAGGATTCAGAGCCCCTGACCATTTGGTGGAAATTGTGTACCACTGCTGGACCATTCACTCTGAACATCCTTTTGTACACAAGAAACAAGAAAATGGTTAAGCAGCAGAACTTGAGGCTTTTTATTATATATGACCAAACCTAGTCCTAACTGATGTAATTCCACATTGCCAATGAAGGAAAAGGATCTGAGAGAGGTCAAGGACTGTGACAGATACAATGGTATATATGTAACATAAACCTATCTCACTTTCTGCTGGGAACATATGAAGAATACATTTCTGAGGCTCCTATGCTGTTAGACTGAGTCCATGTGGCTGAATTCTGTCCAGAGGATTATGAACGGAAGTAATATATACCACTTCCAGTCCGGGCAATAAAATCCCCTCATTATCCTCCATACTTGCTCTTCTATTTGGTAGTGATCATCCATGCTGAAGATGGAGGTATCACAGGATACAAGGACCCTGAGTTCTTGAGCAACTGTGGTCAGCAGCAACTCCTGCCCTGCACACACAGACTAATATAACAGACACATGGATTGACATAACAGAGAATTAAGCTTTATAAGCCTTAGGGTGTTAAGGCATGGAGACTGTGGGGTTGTTACTGCAGCTAGTGTTAATCCTTACCAATTAAAAGCCATTAAACTAGTAAGTACAAGAGCTGGAATTTGATCTCTGGGACTGTTTGACCCTAAAAACTGTGCCATGGTCCCTGCCTTGGAGGAGTTCACAGCATGTCATGGGAAGATGGGTAGGTACATCATTAGGTTCAATGGAGTGTCAGAGGCCCATCACAAAGTCTACATTGTACACAAGGTGGCACAGAGGAGGTAATGGTCAATTCTGAAAGCCTGAGAAAGTATCAGCCAGGGGTGGGAAATGGTGATATTATACCACGTTTGTTTGTTTGCTTGTTTGTGTTTTTTTTTTTTAGGACACAAGGAAGCCTCCAGCAAAGCCCCTGCCTTCCATTACCCCATAAGCAGGCTATGGAAGCAGAATAAATGTAAATGAAACAGGAACACCAGTGGGAGGCAGTGCGGTGACTGAGAGATGAAGAGACACACACACTGAGAGCTTCTTGATGGAATCTGGAGTGGTCAGGGAAGGCTGCCTGGAAGAGACTACCTCCTACCTAGACCTGGAGGACAGGTGAGATTTGAGTTGGTGGAAGGAAGATCAAGGAAACACATCATGGGAGACAAACAGCAAGGGAAAAGGTAAAAGTGGAGTTTCTCATTTAACAAAAATGGATTGAGCCCCTACAACATGTCAGAGAGCTTACCTAAAACTTGAAACACAAAGATAAATCAGATGCAGTTCCTGTCCTGAAGCAATCTGTGGTCTAGAGAGAGTGATAATGTTTACTGATCAGTAATCACCACAGAATGGAAAGTTCTCTCAGAGGCATATACAAATTGTGATGAGAGCACAGTGGATGAAGGAAGACCAGCGAGGGCCTCAGTGAGGGTCTGGCCCATGGGGAAGGAGACTTCATGGGATCCCCAAAAAAGACTAGTTGTTTTCCAGGCTAATAAGATGCAGGCAGGGAAAACCATTCCAAGCACAGGAAACAGCCTCTGCAGAAGAGGCAAGGAAGAATATGGTGTGTCCAAGGATAGTAAGGCAAGTAATGTGGCTAGAGTAGACATTGCAGTGGGGTAGAGCCATGGCAGGCAGAGCTGGATAAATAGAATCAATTTAAAAAGATTTTGAAAATCCAGGCAGAAGCATTTACATGAAATGTCCACAGCATATACTAAAGCTACATGGAGTACCTTTAGAAGTACGTATGGAATCCAGACCTTGCTTTTGTCATTTGGAGGCATGTTGGAAGAGGAGATGCATTTTCAATGTGGCTTAAAAATTTGCAAGGAAAAATGTCAGTCAAGTTAGAGTGCAGAGGGTATTTTCATCTCAGACCTCAGTGACCCACAGTAAGACAGAAAGCTGGTAGTAGTAGAAACAGCTGTGCACACAAGAGAGATGAGAACAAGATGTGGATGATAGAGAGAGAGGTAGTCAGGGGAAAGAAACTTCAATAGTGAAGGTGACTGAGAGTGGAAATCCAGGTAGACTAAAGGGACCTATTGTTTTTTCTTCTTCCCCAAATATGGGATACCTTCTATGCCTTTTTCCATATATGATTGTGGTTTAGAAATGAAAAACCATAAGCGAAAGATCGGTAAATTAGACTACCAAAATTTTAAACGTCTGCTGTTCTAAAACCATTTCTAGGAAAAATCTAAAAATAAGCCACAGACTAGGAGATGAGTTGCAACACACCGATCAACACATGTGATGAAGGACTTTTATTCATAATATATAAAGAGTACTTAAAGCCCAATATGAAGAAAACAAATGACCCAATTTAAAAATGGACAAAAGATGTGAATAGATACTTCACCAAGACAGAGTTATGGATGACAAATAAGCAGATGGAAAGGTACTGAACATCATTAATCACTGGGGACATGGAAGTTAAAACCATGAGACAGTACTATATACTACTGACATGGTCCAAATTGAAAAAAAAAAAAAAAAAGACAATACCAAATGTTGGTAAGGATGCAGACCAAAAAAGACTCTCATACAGTGCTGGTGGACATACAAAAGTGTAGTCGCTTAGAAAGCAGTTTCGTAGTTTATTATAAAGTTAAACATACACTTAACACAGTACTAGTAATTCTGCTCCTAGGTATCATTCAAGAGAAGTGAAAACTTACGCCCACATAAAAACCTATAAGCAAACGTATATGGCAACTTTATTTATAATCACCCAAAACTGTAAGCAATCCAAATGTTCATCAACTGGTGAATGGATAAACCAA
Organism: Prionailurus viverrinus; assembly: GCF_022837055.1. Classification (NCBI taxonomy): domain Eukaryota; kingdom Metazoa; phylum Chordata; class Mammalia; order Carnivora; family Felidae; genus Prionailurus; species Prionailurus viverrinus. The sequence goes on along the minus strand of NC_062566.1, from coordinate 38,686,289 downwards.
GTGTAGAACATCTGCATAATAAAACACTACGCAGCAATAAAAAGGAACAAACTGCTGACACGTGCAATAAAAAAGATAAATCTCCGTGTTTTGCAAAGTTAAAGCAACCACAGTCAAAGGTCTCAATATTCTGTGATTGCATTTCCATAACACTGTAAAAGCAGCAAAACTACTGGAACAAGGAGTAATTCAGTGGTTGCCCAGGGTTGAGATAGCAAAAGAGGATTCACTACACAGACATTCGAGAGAACTTTGTGGGGAGACAGAAGTATTCTACGTCTTGATGGTTGTGGTGATTGCAGAACCATTTATGTTGTCACCATTCATAACTGTCCACCAATAAGGTAAATTTCATTCTAGGTACATTGTAACTCAGTGACTCTGACTGAAGAAGTAAAAAAGAGAAAAACGAAACACTAGTGCAGAGAAGCACTGTTTCCTTAAGGAGCTGCATTCATGCTTCTTCCCAAGCAACCCCTGGCTGACTCTCCTTAGATGTGGCCTTGGATGAAGTGTGGCAGAGATCTTGAAACAGGCTTTCTAAACCACTGGGAAACACGGGACAGGGGCTTCCAAAGTTCTAAATACCAGGCACAACAGGCAAACGGAATGCAAGATGTCCTCGGGGAGTTATGTTCAAGTTGCATTTTATAGCAAGCCCACTGGTCTTACTCAGGGGCTTACACATAGATTTAAAAAAAAACAATAACAACAAAACCTCCTGAGGAAGCTTTAGTCACACTTTACATATGATTAAGAAACTGTCCACTGTCTAGCCCAGATGAAAAGTTTTAAAAATATGCAGTGGCCTGGGAAGGTTGGCCACCCCATGGATCCCTCACTGCAAGTTGGCCTCTGCTGACATAAAGAAGAAGTGAGTGGCCGTTACTTGCAAAGCTAGGCTCTTGCCTAAGCTTCCCTCTTGATACAAATCCCTCAAGGAAGAGAATCTCTTTTGCAGGGGATTTGGACAGTGACCTCAGCAAGGAACGTGTACAGCTCCAGGAACCAAGAGTATTCAAACACCTTGATGCTGACCTGGACCTTGAGGGTTTACTTCTAACACAGATCATGTCATGCTGCTAGTAGGTTTCTCAGAAAAAAATTTCCTTTCCTCTTTAAGACATCTGAGGGAAATATTTTACAAATTGAAGTATGTTTTCCCAGAGGGGACAATTTCTTCATCTCATTTGATTATCCATGAGGTTTTAAACACCATAGTTTAAAGAGGTTTCACTAGAATAAATTTTTGAATCAAACAGCTCTGAAATCCCAATGGGCCCCCAACTGCTTTACTTTGGTAGCACACCATGAGCAACTGAAAATAAAATGGAACCAGCACCGATAATTTCTGCAAAGATAAAGCCAACTGAAAGGTAAAAATAAATGGGAACAAATCAGCCACACAGTGGAACATTCGCAGCTCCAGGAAAATATCAATTAAAAGTATTAGCTGCAAATATTTCCTGAGGAACTCACACTAAAACCCCCCACTGTGGCTCTCTTCGTATTTACCTAGCTGTTTTAATTTGTACCTAATGCAAAATGCTTGTCTTCATAGTTTTGGTTTCCCATTTGCTTTATTCCTCTCTAGGCAGAATTATGACTGGATGTTTTAAAACATATGACTGTTGGGGCGCCTGGGTGGCGCAGTCGGTTGAGCGTCCGACTTCAGCCAGGTCACGATCTCACGGTCTGTGAGTTCGAGCCCCACGTCGGGCTCTGGGCTGATGGCTCAGAGCCTGGAGCCTCTTTCCGATTCTGTGTCTCCCTCTCTCTCTGCCCCTCCCCCGTTCATGCTCTGTCTCTCTCTGTCCCAAAAATAAATAAACGTTAAAAAAAAAAAAAATTAAAACATATGACTGTTTTGACAACTTAGAATAAAATAAGTGAGTTACCTCTTTATCGCTAAGGAACCCTATAATTTGGTAATTTGGCACTCAGCTACCTTCGATGAGAACTCAGCTTAGCTGAATATCAACCATGTCTCAGACGTTGTGCTAGGCACTGTGGTTCAAGAGGCAAATAAAGGCTAAGTCCTGTCTCAAGGAGCTTGTGGTCTGGAAGAGAGTGGTGGCATGTAAACAAATTGTTACACTTTTGGATTAGTGACATAGCAAAGGTGCATTGCATGGAGAAGGAAATAAGTTCCCCTGTCTGTGAGGAGTCTTTGAAGCTGTCTACTAAGCCCACCATTTGAAGGATGAACAGTAATTCCCCAAGTAAACAAGGGTGGAAGGGCATTCCAGGCAGAAGAAATAGCAAGTGGGAAGAGCAAGGAGTGTTGACAACATGATGCATCTCAGGGACCACAAGGACTCTGATATTGCAGGACCATCAAGTGCAAGGTAAAAGAGGAATATAAGAGAAGCAAGCAGAGGCCAGATCACAAAGAACTTTGTCCGTTGTGTCAAGGAGTTCACACCTCACTAGTAGGTAATGGGGGCACCAGGGCAAGGGTTCTAAGCAGGGCACAGACATAATCATATTTCCACTATAGGAAGAGAACACTGTCAGCAAAAGGAATGTCAAACTCTGAACTAAAGCCCATGGCAGAGTAAACAGCAAGAAGAGAACTCATTAGAGAGAAAGCAAAGAGATAGAACTAACAGTCCTTGGTACCTGACTGGAAGTGTGGAGTAAGGGGAAGCAGAAGTGAGGATAAGTCCTAAGTTCCAAACTTAGAAGGCTATGTGGTTGATGGTGCCACCCAAAGAGATGGAGAATACAGGAGACAGAATAGATTTGAGAGGTAAAAGGTGGAGGTGGGGAAGATGATCACTCAGTTTTTTGAATGAGAAAATGAAGTATTCTTTGTAGGTAGAGGTATCTGGAAGTGATTCCCAAAAACCCTCAAGTGAAAAATCACCCAAGGAGTAGGTGAGAATAGTAGAAGACCAAGGCAGACCTGAGAGAATGCTCCCAGACTGTCCTGAGAAAGCAATTCCAGGCACAAGTGCTAAGGACAAGAGCAAGGTGTTCAAATTAGAAATATTCAGCCTCTGATTAGCTGATTGAGGGCCCTTTCCTTGAACAAAAACTTAGCTGAGGCCCACAAGTAGAGATGTCTACCTGAAGGAACCCATCCTGTAGTGGATAGAGTACACACAGCCTGGAAAGCACAGGACTGAATGATACCATGAAAGTCAGGGAGCACAGACACTGTGTCTCAGACAGCAGGAGGTTTGAGGCACAGATCTCTCCCAAAAAAGTGAGTCAAGAAAAAGAGAACTATAAAGTTAGGTCATTATAAAAAGTGCAAGACAGGGGCCTCTGGGTGGCTCAGTCAGTCAAGCGGCCAACTCTTGGTTTCAGCTCAGGTCATGGTCTCCCAGTTCGTGAGTTCGAGCCCCATGTCAGGATTTGTTCTGACAGCATGGAACCTGCTTGGGATTCCTCTCTCTCCCTCTCTTTCTGTCCCTCCCTCTCCCTCCCTCCCTCCCTCCCTCCCTACCTCTCTCTCTCTCAAAATAAAAAAATAAATAACAATTTGTTTAAATGCAAGACAAAACTGGGGATTGGTCTGGAGCGTATTTGACAAGTATGAATATATAGCAAACACGTTAGTACCAGAAAACCACCTCCTTGTCTCCCATTGAAGAAACAGAGATGCAGAGCTAGTTAGTCAGGTTATTTGTTCTAGGTCACAGTCTAGAGAGTGGCTCAGTGAGGACTAAGTATCTAGGTCAAAATTCTTAGTATTTCATTCACTCCTTTCCAATTTGCCTCGAACTGAAACCCAAGCCTGAGACAGAATTCGCAATTCCATCAAAAGCTCTTCAATGGTGACAGCTCCAGGTTTTGACGCCTATCTTGATACTGGGATCCTGGAAGAGCTCATCAAGCACTTCCTGCATGAATGTCAGAGCATATCTGAAAAAACACATTTGGGAACCTGGATGTTCTTCTGAGAACAGGAGACCTTTTGACTGAAGACCATATCTTCACCTACTTGGCATTAACCACCTTGAACAATTCCTTAGTCCCGTGTAGATGGTAGTAGAGAAGTAGAGAAGTATGAATACTTTTGCCAGTCAGATGGCAAAGCCAGCTAGAAAAAGATGATAGATGATCATCACAATAGCACTGTAGAATGCCAGCCTTCTCTGTGTTCAGTGACTCCAAGATACCTTGTGAGGTTATCAGTGCTAAGATGGCAGGACTAGCCATGAGACCAGAGTAGCAGTGGCGGGGGCGGGGGCTCTTATGCAGACGGAGATGGCAGGAACATGGACGGAAATGGAGGGCCGGAGCACGGCAGTGCTGGCTCCTTCCATGTCATGCAACCTCTCACTGCTACAATATCCTAGGAAGAATTGACCATAACCTAAAAAGAAAGCAAGGTTGAAAGATTTATTTTACACCAACGTTAAGCATCAGTCTGAGACAGATACTGGAAGAGGAAGACAGAGCATGCAAGCAATTTGCCTTTTAATTTATTTTGCTCTCTGGATGACATTAGTCTTTGGCTTTGCAGCACAATTCACCTCTAAGTTTGCTGTTGACTTAGTTTAGTGACTTAATGCTTGCTGTAGCTTTGGCACCATGAAGTCCCACCACCACCTCCCAACCTCCTTGTAGGTATGTGTTTTTCTCCTTTACACCAGTGGAGTGAAGATAAGGGGTTTTAAGGTTGGTCTGACATAGAATCTCCCTCACTTCAGTAACTTGTCTTGACACAGACTGTGGGGGTAACAAGAAGGGTAAGGATATAACTCATTTTTCCATCCAGAGAAACCCAAGTCTCTTTCCTGTCCAGAGGCACTATCAGTGGTAATTTCAGCAGACACTATAAAATGATCCAAAACACAATCTGGCTTGGGAGAAGAAGGTTCCACTCTTAATGTTCCCAAGTATTAGGATGTGGATTTTGAGGATCAAATATAAAACAGAGGTTAGCTAAAGATTGCTTAACTTCCAAAAGTCCCAGCAAGTAACTCAAGTGATTTGATGCTCTCTTAATGCTATTCTGGAATCCTGTTAGTGGAACAGAATGTTCCATAAGATTCCAAGAATTTCTACATCTGCAACAGAAGTACAAATAATTTTCTGCATACTTTTTAGCCTTTGAGGTAGGTGGAATGGAGTCTATGGAGACTGCCACTGACTTTTTAAGATAAACATGGCCTAAAAGCCAAAGGAGAACCTCTCAGTTCATCATTGGAACATGTCTCAATGTGGGTAGTATGGGTCTTATGTTTTGGGGATGGTCCACCAAGTAGCCCTTTTGGGTAAACAAAATGACAGAAAAATATAAGGACATAACTTTAGGCCAGGGTTCTACAGCACAGGATCCCGCATGATGAAATACAGAGGCAATTATCAGTAACCAGGGTATGGATCTGAGTTCATCTTGAGGTGTTAAGAAAAACTAGGCAGACAGTGGAAAACGTAGTGACATGTGGGCTCCCTGCCTTTTGAGGCATCCTTATGCCCTTTCCAGGTCTCAGAAGCAAATGACAGCAAGAATACCTGTAAGCTGAACCAACTGCCGCCACCAGGCTGGACTCTGGATTTGGCCTCAACAAGGAAGTTAAAGGGAAGGAGTATGATCCACGTTGACTGAACCCAGCCACTCTGCCTACTTACTTCATCCTTAGAGCTACTCATTAAAGTCCTACAAAAGCTCACAGAGGCTGTTTAATAATAGCTCGTCATATTAGTCACCATCTAGTGGGTACTATGTAGGCATTATATATACATTATACATACATATTTTACATATATGCATATACACATGCAATTCTTTAATTTGATCTTCACTAAATTCTTACATTACATGAGTATTTTCAACTCCATTTTACAAATAGGAAAACAGAGGCTTAGAAGGGTCAAATACCTCTCTTAGAGCTACAAAAATAGTAGGCAGTATTCAAAGCCAGGTTGGTCTAGCCACATGCCTGTGCTCTCTCCACTCTAAAAGATGTGGGGACAAAATAGCTAGCCTAGTACATATCTCTAATGGACCACATTTCCAGTGTTCTTCTGAGGGATGCCTATCAGCTCACTCTACTTGGCTCATTCTGCTTGCCTTTCTAACCACCACCCCATTGATCCACAAAAAGGCTAGAGGAGGCTCTAAGTGGTATTGCTGGCATTAAGAGTGGACCAGAGAGGATCCAGGCACTCTCTTCTGTTAGACACATGTTCCTGAATGTTGAGTCCTAATCAAGTAAGTCCTGTATAAAGCGAAAACAACTTTCCCAAAGGAAAAGAGAGGGAGGTATAGACTGACAAAGCTAGGGGGAAAAACATGCAGAAAATGGAACTACTCTAAGGGATCAGGCATAGAAAATTAAAGATGCTGGAGGGGAAGGCAAAGTGTGTGTGCATGTGCATGTGTTTTAAATGTTTGTGTGATTTTAGTGATTATCCAATTTTATATGCTATGTAATCAAACTTCATAAAAACGAGGAACTTTTTATCCCATATAGTCATGTCTACCTCCCATCTAGTGACTTCTTTAAATACAATTATAGTTAGTTGTATTTGACTCTATTTCCCCGAGGGCAGGGCTGGTCTTTTAAATTTCCATTCCCCTTTCACAGTGCCTAGCCCTGGGCTTCAAGCAGGAAGAGTTGGTCTCCAAGACACGGATGTTCAATGTATGAACAAACGGAGGAACCAGGGAGTGACTAGAATTTACTCATGGGATGAGTGGCCATGTTTCTACTTTCTTTGTAAAAATAAATTTTAAGCTATCTTTCCTTTTAAAAGAACCAGTTGCCTATAAAATCTTGCAGTTGGCTAATTTCAGCATTTGCAGCCTGGGCAGAGGCACTGTGGCTTTGGCTAGTCTGGGCTGCAGAACCATTTTGCATGGCCTCCTTTTGATGACTGGTGCCTACCACTTCCCCTTCTACAGAGAAGAGGGAATAGTCAAGTACTGCAACTGTCTCCCCAACCCTGCCCTACAACCCCTTACTCCTTACTTGGCCCTATGAACACCTAATTTTCTTGTATACATGATAAATACTCCCATACATCTGTAAAGTTCTCCTATAGGATGATAAAATGTGAAACATTTGAGTCCATGGGAAAAGAGGTACCAAAACCCATCCTCAACTTAAAAGAAACCACACAGGAAGCTGTAGAAACCTCCTACACAACCCCCAACACACCCCCACCTGATGCTATCTCATCTTTGAGATAGCACTCCATGGCAGACCATATGGGGGAGTGCTGTGTCTTAAGCTTAAATGCTACTTTCTTTGGAAGGGAAAAGCCAACGTCTGAACTCAGGAAAGAAGGGAACAGACAGAAGCTCAGGTGGGTTCCCTGGGAGCACAGAAATATGAGCATTGATCAGAGCCCCAGCTCCATCCTGTTGTCAACCCATTACCCCTGGAATCACTGCTTTGCACAGATACCCCGGTGGTCAGAAAGACCCTGCCAACATGTACACTGCACTAACCCACATACCCTTACGTATTTATTGATGGATTTGGAAGGCAGCAGAGCAGAGATGTTAAGAACACAGGCCAGGCAGCTTGGGTTCCAATCTTGATTCAGCCACATACTAACCATAATCTTGGCTTAGCTTCTCTCGGTTTATCTGCAAAATGGAGGTGATGATGCTAACAATAGTACCTGTATTATCAGATGGTTATGAAGATTAATGGATCAGGTACTTACAAAGGTCTTATGACCATGAGTTTGCCATGTTGAAAATCCTTTACTTGTTGGCACTAAGGGCTACCAAAAAACTCCAAGAAACTTAAGTTCTTCAAAGAGAAAAGCTATATGCACATTCACATCTAGAAGTCTAGGTCCCAAGTGGTAAGTTCCATAACAGAAATTTAAGGAAGTATTATGGGAGTTCTGAGGAGGAGTCATTTCTTCCAAAGAGTTGGAGTAGGGATTGGGAAAACACGGGAGAAGGTGGCAATGGAACTGCAACTAAAAAGGAATAGGAATTATCAATGCAGATATGGAAAATGTGGGCATTCCATGAGAAGAAATTGTACGATCAAAGATAAAGAGGTAGAAGAATCTGAGGTATGTGTGGGGAGGGAAAATTGGTTGGTTGAGGCAGTCTAACTTTTTAAAAACAACAATGCTTCAGACCCCACCCCATCCCCCTAGGTTCTGATTTAACTGATCTCTGTTAGAGTCTGAACATGAGTAAGGCAGTGGCAATGATGAGTAAAAACTAGTACTAACTAGAGAGGTATACAGGCCTCACAAGTGAAAGTTCGTGAGGGCTACGTAGGAGGAAGAGAAGGTGCCTGGGAAGTCTCTCCAGGCTCAGACTTAGCTACTGAAGACAAAAAGGCCTGCTGGTGAGGCTCAGAGCAAAGATGAAGAAGCAGAGAATAAGGAATTTGGGGAGGGCTCTCTGGTCTTCCTTGTCATCCCATCATACATTTACCATATTCTGAGAAGAGCCGTTTATATGGAATTTACCCCATCTGGGGATGATGAGAACCACAAGTTTAGTGCCTATATTCTAAGTAACATTCCTTTTCTTGGTTCTAAGCCTACCTCTCAGCCTCTTCTCCATTTCAGTTCTTTCCTTTGTGACTCCTCAGTCACCCTTCACATATTTCACAGATGATCCCTGGGTACATATGGCTGGGCTCTGTTGGACATGACCTCACGCATTGGGTTCAATTCCTATGTGCATCTGTAGGCGGTTGACATGCTCCTCTTCTGCCTCAGTCTTTTCACATCAGAGTTTCAGCTTTTTTCAATCATCCTCCTGTCCCTTGAATCACTGTCCTGCTCTTTCTCTGTACCTTTTCCAGCTATATCTTATTTTTCCAGATGTGAAAGGACCTCAAATAACATTCCAGTATCACAGATGTGGATTCTGTGTGGTTCCACATACAACCCTTCCTCCACCAAAGAAAGGGCTGCTCCTTTCTCACCAAAACCCACCTCCTTGCTGAGATCTCATTAGACCTCTGGATACATAAGCTTTCCCCCTATTGTATTTAATATACATATATGTAGCTATGTATGTATGTTTGTATGTACACATGCACATATGTATGATAACTGGTTCCAGATTAAAACTAAGTATGTGCTATACTCAAAATGCAAAGTAGAACTCTTTTAGATTAAAGAGGCTTATTTGGAACCAAGTAGAAGGATGTCCTGTCTTCAAGACACGAGAGGCCTCCTTTGATTTTATATTCCTTGGTCCCCATCTATCTGAACGCTGCTCAGCAAACGAACTTCTGCAGAAGAGAACAAGCTGGGATGGCATCACTGACATCCTCAAAGAACAGAGGAACATTTTTAGCACAAGTACCATCATATGCATTTTCCACGGCTTCGATAAAATGACATGCACTGTATGAAAATGACACCTGCCATCTATTCTTAAGTACATCACAAAATAAGTGATTTTATACATAAATCTTTAACAGAGGAGGAACAATGAGACACCAGCTCAGAGTTCCTTTGTTTCCAGTGAGCCGTGGGTGTGGCGGCCACAGATGCAAGGTCCGGAACACGCCTGTCCCTGCAGCCTTACTGCAAAGGAGAGAAGGAGCCACAAAACCTTCCCACACCAACCCAAGCCCACTGTTTTTAAAGTGTGATTTTTTTTCCCCTCATTTCAAAATTATCCTAAGACCAATTGGTTCCAGGCAGCTCTTTCTGTATATTAATTTTTAATTGGAGAAATAGCAATTAGATGGCTGCATTGATTGCTAGTTCCCGTAATCTTTTTTAATTTGAGATAACAATCTATTCAAAAAATGAGTTTGTCCCTAAAATATCTTTCCTTAATGGCAATAATAACTGAGGTTATATACAAAACCAGCAGAGCAGCCCACAGGGAAGGGGTCTAAATTATACATGGAATATTCTGCACCTGGTTTGTCAGTTACAACAAAAACCTTACCACGGGTGCCCTATGAAAACGGTCAATTTCATATGTTGTCTTTATTAATATCATTTTTGAAACAATCAGATCATCTCTGAAGAACAGATTTTCATGAAATGAGGCCTGTTTTTCTATACACAAGAAACTTAAGACATGTAGATAATAAAATTCTTACTTAGCTCCTTGCTGTGGACCCTGGCAAGAGGAAGATTATGAGAGAGAAAGAGGAATTAGAAATAGACTTCCCACTTAGTAGAAACTCCCAGGATAGAGCTGAGCCAAGTAAAAGCAAGTTCAATACACATACCTGCAAGTCCCCAGCAACCCCCAAATCTGTTAGCCATCAGGAATGTTGAAGGCTCCAAGGAAGTTCACGATAAAAAGGCCTCCTTTTCCAACCAGGCTCTGAACAGTTTGAGAAACACAAGAGTGGTCAAGAGAGAGGCCAAATATCACTTTTATTACTCACAGAAGCTAAGCAAGAGAATACAGCTTAGGTGAGAGTCCAGGGGACCAGCTAACTGCATTCCAGAGCTAGGAAGTCTTCTCATCAACCTGGTCCTAACAAGACAACCTGCCCAGGAAAAAAAATGTGGATGGAAAAGATAGGACCTCAACTGTTGTCTAAAAAGGTAGGGAGAATTTCCAAGACCAAGAACATAGGTGTTGCTTAACTGAGCAAACTTACTTACTCTTTCCACATTTACTAACCAGACAGGTCCACTGTACACACCCCAGGGGTATGAGAAAACAGAGAAGAGAGGCTGCGAAGCATGTATAGGGCAAAATATTCCTCAAGAAAACCAAGATTGAGAAAATGGATTTTCCTATAAAAAGTTGATGGAATTGGAGTCCAGAAAAGGTAATTGAATGTGATTTGCTTCCACTCAGTAAGGTTTTCTTTTTTGGCTCTCTCATTATTTTGTCTTAAAATTTCATAGGATTTTGTATTCTGTTCCACAAGTAAAGGTTTTGGCCAGATCATCTGAGAAGTTTTATGTTGGAGAGGTCATGTAAAGAAGTCTCTGAGGTGGAACAGATCTAGGGTGGAATTCTGCCCTTCCAGGTGGAATAAGTTGTCTGTGTCTCAATGTCCTCATCTGACAAATGTCAGACATTTTCTCATGTCCTTTCTTAGTGGGACGTTAAAAATGATTAGAAAAGAGAGATTGGAGAAAAGTCTCCTGCGTGTGGCAAGCACATGGAATAAGCATAAATGTTATATGAATTGGTGTCAGTGATCATATTCTGGAATGATTTTGTGTTTATGCTATCCTCTCACGCCTCCTGGTCCCTCACTGAGAACCCATGGTTCATGTTCTCTAACAAGAGAGGCTTTGTTTTTGCCCATTAGCTGAACATTCATTCTCTGCGTCCTGAGCCGCTCATCCTATGCCTTCAACCACACCTGGGTTCCCATCTACTGATGGTCTGTGAAGTAAAAGTCTGGGAATGGAGACGGAGAGAAGGAAAGAGATGCAAAGATGACCCCTCAAGAATTTTTGTTCTGGCAAGTGAAAAAGCCCATTGTTCACAAGTACAGTAGGATGGAAACAGTACAGATGGAAATGTATTATAACCTGGAGAGGGGATGGGGTCGAAAACCCTCCCTCCCAGCTTGCTGTGTTCCCTCGGGAGTTTGTTTCAATGTGCTCACTGGAGACATTTAAAAAACATGATTATCACCTATGATCAAAACTTACACAATTAGGAGAATACCATTATGAGCAGATAGGTTCACCAGAACCCATATGCAAATGAATTAGCCTCTGTGAACCTTGAAAGGTAGAATAGTGGGGAAAAAGGATATACAATTTATTCCTAGGGATACCTGCTTCAGAAACACATTACCCACTTGGACTGACGAAGTCTAAGATATAGATAATTTAAATAATGTGATGGATAAATTCACAACTAAGACTCATAGCTACTGTTTATTGTACAGTTGCTACAATACTAAGGATTTGACTTGCATTATCTCATTTAAAAAATGACAGATTCCCATAAAGCTTGGAACAGAAGGAGTATGTCTCAGCTTGAGCTCTCTAGGAAAGAAACTTTAAGGCAGGGATTTGTAGGCAGGAATTTTATTGTGGAAAGCTGGCAGTAACACTGGTGAGGAGTGAGGGATGCAGGTTGGGCAAGAGGGAAATGGAAACAGTGCAGTCTCAAACGTCTCAGGCAAGCCCATGATCCCACAACGAGCTATGAACCTGAGATATCCCTTCAGGGATATCTCCACCCCAAGCAAGGGGGCCAGAACTTGCATCCCTGCAATGAGCAGTCACTGGGTATGGGCTGCTCCTGAAGACAGGACATAACTTGAATCAGGCAGCACCCTTCAGGGGAGGGCAATCGCTAGGAAGAGATTCCGCTGTGAGCCTGCAATGGCCAGTGTTCCCGGTGATTAGGAGATTGATGTTTCAGTCCTCAAGTGGGGATCTAGTGGCACACCACACTCTCCATGCCAGGGAGACAGGAATGAAAGGAGCCTAAATTTACTGAGCCCCTTCTATACCCCAGCCACTGTGTAAGGTACTTCCCTTATTGTCTTTAATCCTGCTCTATGGTATCAGTGACTCATTCCAACCTCCAGAGAGATTTCAAGATGCCCTGCTTCCTCTAACCAAGTGGGGTTCTCAACTGGAGATAATTTTGATCCCAGGGGACGTTGCCAGGGCCGCCTACAGGCATTTTCCTTGTCATAATTAGGAGTGGGGGTGCTACTGACATAGGTACAGACTACGGATGCTGCAAAACATCCCGCAATGCATTGAACTGCCATTCACAATAAAGAGTCCTCCAACTCCATGTGTCCACGGTGCTGAGGTTGAAAAAGTCTGCTGTAACCCATGGGAAGGAGAACCATACTATGGAATTGGGCCCTAGCAGCTAGGCAAAGAGTTCTCAATCACATGTCTTGTTCTCTTGGCTTTTTCCTCTCCTGGTTCTCTCGCCATCTCTGAGACTCTGGAATTTTCTGAGTGGAAGGCCTCAATCCATACAATTGGTATTACACGATGGGCCTGAGGCTGCTTCCCCTCTGGCACTCCTCCAGCTTGGTAAACCCGGTGGATTTCAGGACAGGGATCTAGGGTTCAGGAGACAGATTAGGCTGGTGTTACTCTAGTTTAGGGTGAGGGGGATGCTTCACGCTTTGCTTTATGTTTGTACCTCTTCTTGCCATCAGAGAGGTAAGACTCTGAAGGCCCAGGTAAGGTAAGGGTTAAGGAGCTCAGGAGGCTACCTTTTTTCTGGGTCTTTGGCCAATGGAGCAACGGCTAACACCACGGTCACAACCAATATGCATTTTCCTGGAATGACCCCTCGGCAGTTCTTCAACAAACACTTCCAGCTGATGAGGAATTCAGGATGCCAACTACCTCTACCTTTCCTATCAGAAGAGTAACTAAAAAGAGTCGTTACTGTCACCATGTTACAGATGGGAAAAAAAGGCTCATACGAAGGTTATACAACCTGTCTATGGTCACACAGTTAGTCAACAGCAAGGTTGAGATTTATAAACCAGGTCTGTATGGTTACAAAACCCATGATCATTTGTTTAAGAGACACACATACACTTTGAAAACAATCAGAGGGGACATGCATGTCTTCCTATATGTCCCTTGGTACCCTCAGATACAGCCTGGGTGGAAGCGTAGTCTCCTAAACTTTCTGTTCTTTTCCTATTTGAAGCGTAAAAACTCTGAGCTTTCCCATTTCTAAGGGAAGGCAAGAAATGAAAGACAGGCTGGGTGATTTATATAAAGTGATAATGTGAGCCCATCTCCTTGCAGCCATCATTTTAGTCTGCAATAAAAATGACTGGTCTGACACCCTCCACTTCCTGAATATCCAGAAGGCCTAACTGCTTGGACTCTCAGACATAAAGCTCTCTGTTAATGGACCTGTCAATTTCTTAAAGTGAGCAGTTTTTCATAACACTCCATAAAACAGGGAAAAAAATAAAATTAAAAAAGAACATAGCATTTAACATGAAAATAGGGGTATCATTTCTTGAGCATGAACTAAAAGCAGCAGAAAAAGAAACTAATAGAGGAACATTGGCTGGTGATGGAAAACAGAGAATTACCTTGGAGAGGGCTCTTTACCTACTTAACAGGGCTCCTATTTTTAGCAACAACAATAAACAGACATTAAGTATTAAACTTTAAAGTAAAAGGCTCTATATTCTTCTAATAACAATCTAGTGTCCTTATTATGATAGATTTACTAACCTCAATTTAGACTCTGAGAGATCAGATTCATATCCCATAAAACATACAGGGAATATAATACTGAGCAAATATATAGTAATAGATTATATAAATATCTATGCCCTATTAAATTTTCAGTTATAAACTATGTTCTTTTCTTGAGCCATTTTAATTCATGAAGTTTACAAGTTTACAGACACCAAGGAGCTGAATATATGGTGTTAGGGAAATGTATTTTTCCAAATATGGAAGTCATAAGAATAGAATACATTTAGTGATCAACATAAAATTATAAAGAATATTTCAAGGTTTCATTAATGGCAGCTGTTCACATGATACTTGGAAGTTTTTAATGATATTTATTAATGCTCTATACATATAGCTGATTTATAAATATAGCCATTTATTCATCCTCCTCTACATCAGCCTATTATCATTTGCCCCAACTTTTAACTCTGTTCAAATATAATTTAGAGGTTATGTTCCTACACAAAGTAAAATCTGAGAATGCAGAGGCTAACCTCAAAATGATGTGTTTATAATCTTTCTTTAGAGAGTGTAACACAATAAACAATCACTAGAGTTTGAGTCAGTAGAGATGAGTTAGGATTTCATTCTATTGCAGCCGCATGACCTTGGGGAAGTCACTGAACCTCACTGTAGCTGTTTTTTATATGGAACTGGATGTACTAAGCTCTGCCCCACCAACCCCTTAGTGTTGTTATGAGGACATGTGAGATGGTTATGTGAAAATACTTTGTCCACTGAATGAAATTAAATAGGATATCATCAGGAGAAAAATAATTATGTTTTTGGAGAACATTCTGTTGGCAAAGAAGCCATTATCAAGTGCAAACATATTCTCCAGTGAAAAGATATATTGCTTCACCATGTCTAGGGCTACCATAAGGTTAATGAAAACATACTGAAATTGTATTTAATTATAACAATAGCAAGAACAATATAGAAAGGAATCATTACTGAATCATGTAAGTAGAAAAAATATACAGGGCATCCAGCTAAAGTTGAATGTCAAGTAATTTTTTTTTCAACCATAAGTATACCTCAAATACTGCATGGGACATACTTACACTAAAAATTCTTCACTGTTTACCTCATATCAAATTTAACTGGGCATGCTGGGTTTGGTTTGGTTTGATTTAGGGTGGGGAATGGGACTAAATCTGGCAATCCTAAGGTAGAAGGGCTTTGAGAATTCTTTACCCACTTCCCCAAGCAAGACAAACCACCTTATCACTGAGACTATTTGCTTCTTGCTTCATCTCTCATTTTGTTTATCTCAACAGTTAAGGACTTCCAAGATGCCTCCTCTTATGGCCACTCGTTATGTGTCTCTAGGCTAGAACATTATTATTCTCCAGTATATTCAATAGTTAATTTTTCCATCCAACTAAACAGTGAATTTACTGAGTGAAGAGACTTGCTCATTTTGATCACCCACAGCCTGGTTCAACGTCTGGCACATAGTAGGTAACCAGAAATGCCTTATGAATTGAAAATCACAACTTTCTTCCCCCTCTGTGCTCTCATTAAGGGGAACCTTGCTCATGTCTGCTACATAAATGATCAAGAACCAATGGACAAGTCCATAATCCATGTCTCTAATCCGGCCTTCTCTCTTCACTGACCTCTGGATTATGTCTTACAACAACTACTCGATGTCTCCATCTAGATTTCCATGAGCACCTCAAACCCAACATGTGCAAGACTGAATGCATCTCCTTCCCCTTAAAGCTACTTCTCTCTTGACATCTTATCGTATAACTCAGGTCAGAAAACCAGAGTCCTTCTAGATTACTTCCTGTCCCTTAATTCTCTCATCACTAAGTCCTTTCTGTCAAAAAATTTTAAGGAGCTTTTAAAAGGAAAGCTCTGACTCAGGTGGTTTGGCCTGTGGCCAGAGTATGGGTGTTTTTTAAAAGCACTCCACTCGATACAGGGGTATTTAGGAAACGGTGTCCTATAGAACATAGCAGAAGACTTAGAAACAGCATCTCCGTATAGGCTTACTTATCCCTTCTGAAATATGAAAATACTCCCAATTATTTTGTATTCATAATTTTGAAAACCTAATAGCTGCTGACTGTAAATATTATTTTCATTTGTGTATGGGATTTTTATTGTTTTTTTGCATTGTTAGGTGAAATTTGGGACAGCTTCCCCACATGCGCACATACATACTTTAAGAATATATTTCTCATTTTATAAGGAAAATCATAAGAACTTTAACCTAAAAATTCATGTTATAAGTAGCATTTGTTTGTTAAAGTATTCATTTTATTACATGTCTTCTCACCTGAACTCTAAAAGCACCATTAATTAGTAGTAAAAGAAATAGGGAAAATAAAGATTTTGGATTATTGGCATTGTTAGTGTATATACACACATGTGCACACACACACACAGTACATATATACATACACACCCACACGTATATACATGCACACACAAAACAATTAGGATGGTTTGCCAGCTAGGGATTTACAGATGTCCTGACTTATCTACCATCTTTCTTGTAATATGCTTCAAACCCAGAATGGTGATTAATTGTAAATACTCAAAAACACACCCAATTTGCTATACCTCTAGATAGCTAGCCACTTACCTCCCATACTGCATCCTCTCGCACAGAAATGGTAACTCTGAAAAATCTTACAATCAACGAAAAAAATGTTTTTTTCTCAACTTTTAAAATAAATTCTTTTCCCAAGGGTAAGACCTTTTATACCATCTTAGGTAAGCGCAAATTTCCCTAGACAAATTGGCTGGCTGCTTCTTGAATTCTCAGCTGAAATTGAGGCACTCCTATTATTGATATTATCTGGCCGTGCTTTTTTTTTTTAATCCACATATTTTGTTTCACTGGAAGAAAATTAGATTATATTAGGTTGTGTACAACACAGAACTTCAAAACACTCACCCTGTCAAAATAATTTCTTAATTAGTTGTACAACATACTTTTTTGAGACAGAACTTGTCAGAAAAACATCCTGCAGTGGAGAGCTTAAGCGAATTCATTCTCAGGATTTTAATAAGACTACATTTTGCCTCCTCTATGGAGGGGGAAGAAAGTAATTGTCTGGCAATTCTTTGCTTCCTTGGAGACCCACTTCACGAAAAAAAAGTTTCAGTTACTTTTTATAAAGAAATTCTTTAAATTTTTGTTAAGAAAATAAAAAATGCATTAAATTATTATATGTTGGGTTGGTGACAAAAGTTATAGAATAAGGCGTTGAAAGAAAAAAACAAACCTTCTGCCTTAAAAATAATATCCACTTCTGAGTTTTCATAAAATGAAATGATTAAATACAGGGATCCAATTAAAGAACACACCATGCTGTACCCACAACTGATGTAAAAATATTTTCCACTCAGTCTGTAAGTCCTTTAAAGGCATTGCTTTATTTATATTGAGCATCATCTATCATAGAGTTTCAGGTTTAGAAAACAGAAGATTTGGATTTTCAACCCTCAGTCAAGACATATCTGAGTAATATTAAGAAAACCAGTTAACTTTTCCAGACCTCCTTTTATTCATCTATAAAAGAGCAATAGTAAATGCACCCTACTTGATTTACAGGGTTATTACGAAAAGTAAATGTCATGACTGTGGCCACACTTTGGAAACTCAAAAGCAGCACATATCAGATGCCACTTACTTATTAGGTGTCTACCCTAAGCAGGCACAATTTTAGATGCTTTATACTTTATCCTCAGAAATGAAATATGGACAAGGAATCTTCAGCACTTAAAAGCTGAGGGTAAGTTGAGATTCAGAGAGGTTAAACAACTTTCTCTGAATCAAACATCAAGGAAACAGTAGAACCGAGATTTGAACCTGTGTCCAGAGGACCCATGCCTGTCACCGCTCTTTTCTACCCTTCCTTAGTTCCTTCTCCACTTTTACCTCTCAAATTCCCCTACTGGGCTTTGGTAGAGGGCAGAGAGAAGAGCCTAGGACTAACTCTTGACACAAGATGATCAAGATATGTTGTTCCTAGAAAATTAGTACCTTGGAGTGTTGTCAATCACCACCATGTAGATCAGCCTGGAGTGGGATTTGGGCTTGGCTACTCAATCCTAATTCAAAGGAAAGTTTTAAATGGGACCTTTGGGATTCAGATTTGGGATTTACAAAGCCACAGATGGCACAGTTTAAAAACAGAGGCATTTGTCCCCTCATTACCATCCAGTATGGTGGCCATGAGGTAATGATAGGTCTTATTGGTCAATGCAAATATTAATGAACACTTGCTTTGTACAAGGAGCTCTGATAGGTATCCTAAGGAATATTTAGAAGTTTGGCCATGATTCCTGTCTTTATAGAGGGCAAAAAGGCAAAAATAAACACATGAAAATTAAAATGGCAATACATGATTAAATTGTTCAAGAGAATGGATAAGAAGCCATCACAGGGCAATACATAAAGGACTGTCATTCATGTGATTACAGATAATAAAGTGTTGTGAGAAGTCAGATGGGGAGATATCTTTCAGGCCAAGAAGGTCAGAAATACTTTAAGGAAGAGATCAAACTAATCCTTTATGACATTTTAGGTACTTTCATTCCCTCCCACCTTAAGAAGAGCATTTATTCTTGGCTCCTTGCAAGAAGATATTGCAAGATATTGCACTATCTTTTACAACATACCCATTGGCCAGAGCTCCTTGTTGTGTGTGTAAAGGAGCTATACGAGCACATCAGGGCAATGCATCATTAACGCCTACTCTACTAAGAATCACAGACCCAGACGACAAAGCATTAAGTAGACCCTGTAGAATAGATGGGAGAGTGGAGAAAAGACTGTGGGTGAGAGGGAACAGCATGTGCTAAAGCAAAGAGAAAGATCATGGCAACATGTCATCACAAGACTGAAGGTAAGGTTACAGGGCAGAAAGAAGAGCTGTAGAGAAGAATGCTCATAGGAGAGGAAAAACGCTGGAAATTAAGTTTGAAATGGTGAGTTAGAGGCCCCTGGGAGCCAGGCTAAGGAGTTAGAATTCCATCATATGGGCAAAAGGGTATCACTGAAGTTTAGGAGCTCAGCATGGTCAGAGATAACTGCACAAATGAATTTAGGGAAAGTGTTCAGGAGAGATGTGGTCTAGAAGACACTAATGAAAAATAGCTCAGGTGACATATGATGAAGGTCTAGGCAATGGGTGTCGCTGGAGTGGTGTGAGCCTGCTAGAGAAGAGACTGGTGTAAATAACTGGATGTGATGAATGATTGCCTAGGAGGAAGAGGAAGGGTGACGGAAGGTATCAGGAATTCACTCATCAAGTATTTATTAAGTGCCCTTTATGTGCCAGGCATTATTTTATTATTTTTTTTTTGACAGAGTGTGAGCAGGTGAGAGGGGTAGAGGAACAGAGAGAGAGAGAGAGAGAGAGAGAGAGAGAGAGAGAGAGAATATCTCAAGCAGGCTCCATGCTCAGTGCCAAGCCCATTGCAGGGCTCGATCCCATGATCCTGGGATAATGACCTGAGCTGAAACCAAGAGTTAGTTGCTTGACAACTGAACCACCCAGGCAACCCCAGGCATTATTTTAGATTTTGGGGGGTGGGTCCATCAGAAAAGCATACATATCCTTGTTCTCATTGGAAGCTATATTGGAATAGGGATAGGCAGAGTAAACAATAAACATAATAAACAAGTACAGAATATGCTAGAATCTGAGTATAGCTGGGCAGGATAAGGACTGGGAGCACCAGGAGTAGGATAGGGCAAGTTTCATGGAGAAGGTGGCATGTTAGCAAAGACGTGAAGGTGAGGGTGATAGCCATGCAGATATCTCCAAGCAAAAGGAACAGGTAGTGCAAAGGGCTTTAGCAATGAGTATGTCATGTTCAAGACATGTCAAGGAAGCCAGTGCATCTGGAGAGGAAAAAAATGAGGAGGATCATAGGAGATGAAGAAACAAGTGGGGGGAGGCTTTGTATCATGTAACACCTTATGGATCACTGTAGGAACTTGGGCTTTTACTCTGAGTGGGATGCAGATCCACTGAAGGGTTTTGAGCAAAGGAGTGACATAATCTCTATTTTAAAAGGATCACTCCAGCTGCTGCACTGAGGAGAATCTGTAGGTGGCAAAAGGAGAAAGACCAGCTAGGGGATATGAGAAGTGATTCCAGGGAGAGGACACAGATGCTTGCACTAGAATGGCAGTGGTGCAGTAGTTCCCATGGTGGAAACAGCAGGCAGAACATACATTCCAAGGACAGGGGAGGGGACAAGAGGCTTTGCTCAGGTGCAGCTCATGGGCAACCTGTAGTTATGTCTTCTTGATGACCTATTCCAACACTACTACTGGCTATTTTGCTTATGACTTTATTGGTGATCCAGTTATCCATTTACTAAGCATTAACTGTGCACAGAGATACTACATGACCAGTCTGGTGCGCTGGGAATACAAAGATGAGGAGGGTGCAATTCCTGTTCTCCAGAAGCTTATAATTTCTACTCCTCTCTTCACAGGCCCATCTTCATGCTACTGGGAGTTCAGAGTTTCCATCTCTACAGCCTCATAGCTAGCTACAGGGAGAAAAAAGGAAATAGGCAGAGAGAGCAATTATCTCTTTTTGCCATCTTTGCTTATCAAAATCCTACTTAACCCCTCCATGGCCCAAATCAAATGCCACCTCCTTAATGAAGTCTTTCCTAATAAACCCAAGGTGACCTTTATCTTGTTTAAGCCAAAGCTCTTTGGGTGGGGGTTTCATATGGCCTTTAATGCACAGACTCTAAAATTACATGCTTTGTATACATTTGCATGTCCCAGCTAAAGTCGGAGTTACTGGAGGTCAGTGTTCTGATTTCTTTTTCTGTTTCTGACTTACTTTTACATCTGACAAAGATGGAATTCAAAGACAGGTATTAGGTGATCAATGAACATTTGTTGAAAGAATGAATGAATGAACAAAAACATAACTTACTGAAGGCTTTCTGCTTCCTCCCTTACCCCTTTCCTTTCTTCCTCAGCACTAGTAAATGCTGAGATTTTCAAAAATATTTTTGTATACTACTTATTTGTTTTTCTGACTATAGAAGCAATATATGCATTGGAGAAAAAGGAAAATGTAAAAGAATAAAAATACCCCTAATCCCAGAATATAGCCACTGTTTAACATCTTAGCATATTTCCTTTCAGTCTATGCATATGCAAGATTCAAACAAAATTGCCATCATGCTCTTTGTAAAGTTTTGTATTCTAGCTCAGAGATATGTCACAGCAAGAATGTCAATGCCCATACATTTCAGGCTGAATTAACACAAGTTGGAAAAGGAGGCTGCCCTAGAATATTCTTGGATCAAACTAAAGGATGGGTTTCTATCCATTAGTTTCACAATCTTCTCATGTAATGGTATCTCCTGGAACCTCAGTAATTGTCCATTTATTAAACTGGGGAAGGGGCACCTGAAGGACTCTAAGGTCCCTCTGCTTCTGAGAATGCTGTATGACAATTCAGTTGCATTTTATGGGGGGAAGTGGGCTACTGTTGGGTGTAGTTACTCTGAAATCTTGAGCTAGTAATAAATGATGAAAAAAACCTGAATCTCAAAGAGGCCAAGTTCATGGCAGAGTTCAGCTTCAAAGCACTATTGTCTAAATCCAAATCTGCCCATATTTCTTGGTACTGGGATTCTTCTCATTTAGAACCAGAACTAACATGAGGTCATGTCTAGCTGCTGGTTATGGGAAAAAATAAAGGGGATCATCAATGCTGAATCAACTTCCAAGCCATCTGTGGTGTTGTTTTCCAACACTAGGATAGATGCTGGTTCAAGAACGCAAGTGAGGTAAAATCCTTTCAAAGAAGCTTAGATTCTTATTGAGAGGGCAGGCTTGTGTCAAAACACTATCACATACTGTCCATGGTTATTTACTAGTCAAGAGCCAATAAACATTGCAGGACAGGGATGGTGCAAGCTGTCAAGGCCAGGTGGAAAAGGTAAAGCCAATGACTAGTGGGAAAGTCAGGAGGTTTGAAAGCCAGGAGAGGGAAGTGGGATGCCAAAGCCCGGGAGCATAGCAGGAGTTTAAAGCAGGGGAATGGCCAGGTGTAAGCAATCAGAATAGCCAACAGAAGACATCGAAGTCCCAACTCAACAAATCCAAGAGATGGGCTTCTTTGCCAGTCTGGGTTCAAGCAGCCAATGTGTACTCACTAGGATTGAAACATTGCTTTGGGTCAAATTGCTGGTATTCCTTTTGAAAAATCTGTGCTCCTGAGACCCCACCTGCACTCAGAGCCTGAAGTCTAATTCCATCTGACCCCCATTTCCAGGACCTGTATCATAGTAAGATGGCACCACATACCTGGGCTAAATTTAAGCCACATAGTTTTGGGTAAGAGACTCCACTTCTTAGCCTCGTACTCAGACTCCTTAGTGTAGCCACCCTTTAGACCCCATCTGATGGACTTTAGCAATGTCTATGAAGACACAGTATGGCAAACATGAAAAATTTTGTTCATAAAGGAGCTCACTGGTTAAACTAACTGACATAAAGTTTCTAAGCACATTTTCAAACCTAACACCATACCAAGGGGTCATGAAACCAGAATTTTGGTCACTATAGCTCCTGAGGTTTGGAACTCTGTGTCTTTCTTTTTAAAATAAGAGAAATAGATTAGATTATCTCAAATTTCATTTTTTAAATAAGTATTTTATTTGAAATAATTTCAGATTTTGAAAAGTTGCAAAGGTAGTACAAAGAGTCCTACTTTCACCAATTTCCCCTACTGTTCACATATTACATAACCATGATCCATTCGTCAAACTAAGGAATTAACATCAGGGCATCACTATTAACTAAATCAGAGACTTTATTCATATTTCACCACATTTCATTGTGACTCCAAAATACTGTTGCTTTAAGAAATGAAGGCATCTGGTTTTATTTGTTGTTTGTTTTTTTGATGTAATTTTTAAGGGCCTATTTTGGGGTGGAGGAGGTCTAGCGGTGATGTACTCATACTTTGGGCACAGGCTCAGGAAAAAGTTCTGAAATGGGAAACAGATGCCAATCAGAGCTTCTAGGCTGAAGATCCAGGGACAAAAGAATTGGCTGGTAGGGATAAGGGCCAGCTATTGTAGATAAGAAGTGAGTATGTGGTATGGTTGTACATTTTATTCAAATAATTCCAGTCTTCTAGCCCCCCACCCTGAAATCTCAAAGTCTTAAAATACAGCAGGGAAACCTCGCTTCTGAAATAGCAGAACTCATTACACATGTACTTGGCAATCCATTCTTTTCAACTTGGTTGATTTTGCTTTGTGTTTTCATTTTTAACAAGGATCTAGTCTGGATTAAGATGGCAAAATATATATAAGTGGCCTCTAATTTACATATGCTCACCGGAGCACTGCAGTAATAACCATAAGCTAATCGATCTTACGTTTTTAATCGGTTTGGTATTTTCTGCCTTTCTAATTTTCTAATTCATTCTATTTCTTGGAAATTAAGCATTAATAATTCTGAAAGGAATTTCTTCAAGTGACATCACTGTTACAGCAAATTAGTTAATATGTAGACTAGCACAATAATTCATTGAAGGCTTAGGAAGACCTCTGATAAGCATGCAGGTAAAAAAATGTGAGTCACTGTAATGACAAGTTTATAAATATTAGCTCCTTTATTCCTTTATTACTATTCCCATTTTATAGATGAAGAAACTGAGAATTATGGATATAACTTGCCCAATTCACACAGCCATGGAAAATGGTGGAACTGGGATCCCACCTTCTCAACTTCCCTGTTCTGAGAACTAGTTCTAAGAACTAGTTGTAAAGACATGATTAATACGCATGAGACAATTAGAGGGACATTCAGTAGTGTAGCCATCAAAAAGAATTATGTGTAACGGTACTCAGAACTGCACACAGCTATATAGCATTAATGTTTGTTTAATGTTATTTTTTGATCCCAAAGACTAGAATTATCATTTCCCCTCCCCCACCCTTAAGTTTTAAACTGGCACACAATTACTACAGTTAATTAGTGGTCACTTACCTTTCCATCTCCTTTGGTAGAATACCAAGCCCATGGACCAATTGTAACAAAAAAAAGATGAAGGGGATAGAGGCAACAGGAAAGGGAGAGGGAAGTATTTTACATTTTTCAGAACCTGAATAAGAACATCTAATGTTTTATGACTGGTTCAAAGGGAGAGAATACTTCTGGAAAAACAAACAAACAAACAAACAAACAACCTTTCAAAAGTTTCCTTTTCAAAGAGATTATCATTTCTAGAGACAAATCCCACTCTCCCTTTCCAAATCCATCCTTTTTTCCTTGAGAAAATATTTTTTAGAAAATAAATACATCTGGACAGTTTACAAAGTCCTCAGAGGCTGAAAAACTAGCTATAACAAGGACTGTACTTGACACATTTTTCTTCAGGCTAAGTTACTTCATTCAAGGTTTTAATGTTTAAATAAACTGCTGCCCAAATCAATAACCTACAAAATCATTCACTCGGGGAGAGGTCTTCAATCCTTCTGCCCCATTTAAGGCTGATTTGTATGGTGAATGAATGTATTTTATTATATTTCAGACAGTCTGCTCCTAGCACTCCTGAAAGAGTGGGGAGTATATTTTCAGTGAAGCTAAGGCAAACCTCATACTATGGTTCCACAAGTAGTACTTAGTACAACTAAGAGATTGAATCTGATTTGGGAATGCGAGGGGGCAGACTTTAGGAAAATGTTCTTTGTTCCTTGTCACACAGGCAAAGCAGTGAGGGGGTTGAACAGGCAGACTTTGAAGCAGGCTGGACCAACACTGTTTAAATTCCAGTTCTGCTAATTGCTCACAGTGACACTTTAAGTAAGGGGCTTAACCTCTCTGTACCTTATCCTTATCTATACAATGAAAAGAACAGAACACTTACTTCTTAGATTATATAACTGATGTACAAATCTTAGCCCATTATTATTTATCATAGACTTATAGCAAAATAAATTTACACAACTTATATTCCTAAAGACTATAGTTTCTGAGACTCGACCCTGTCCCAGCAAACCCTCATTTAAGTTTTCTGAGGGAGAATTGTGTGCCCTCTCCTGAGACAGCTCTGCAATCCGCTCTCTTCTTGCTTCCACACAGAGCACAGAGTATTCCCATTGTAGATCCCAGCAACCCCAAAATTTAAAATTATACTCTGTAATAAAATTTTCTATCTTCCAGGTCAATAGTTATTATTGGGAAACAAACAATGATCCTATGAAACTTATGTAACAGTGAGGAAAAGTTCATTAAAAAGTAAACAGGTGAACACTTAGCACCCCTCTCATCCCCAGACATGTTATTTTATGCTATTTTATATGGGGATCAGGGATGACCTCTCTGATAAGGTGGCACTAAAGTAGAGAACTGATAGATGTGAGGAAGTAATCCAGACAGAGGCATAAACAAATTCAAAGGCCCTGAGGCAGGGATATACCTGATGTGTTCAACGAATGGCAAGAAGCCCAGAATAGCTGGGAGTCCAGCAAGCAAAAAGGGAGAGCAATGGGAGAAGAGGTCAGAGAGAGAGGCAGGCATGGCCATAATGGGGCTTGTAGGCCACAGTAAATGGTTTTGATATTTCAGTGGGGATCCACTGGAGGGTTGTGAGAAGAGGGCTGACCGATCTGATATGTGTTTTAGAAGGCTACTCTGGCTGCTGGTGGTGTAAAGGTCATTAGGGTTCCTTGGCAAATAGAAGAGAGGGACCAGGGAGGCAGTGACTACAATGTGTGATGGTCATCCAAGAGTATAGTCGCTTTGGCTGTGATGGAGAGGGACAAAAGGGCTAGATTCAGCTAATATTTCAAAGATAGAGGCACTAGATTTGGTGACAGGCTGTGCGTTTGACGGTGGGTGAGTGTGTGTGGAAAGGGGCAATGAGAGAAAGAATGACAGGGTAACCCAAAACTTTCTTAACATTTAATGAGACAGAGCTGATTACATGAGTCTCTTAGCCATCTTTATTTGTATCACCAAGGCTGAATACACAGTATCAAAGCCACATCATCATCTAAGAGCTTGGTTGTATTCATTCACTAACTAAAGGATCACTGATTCAACAAACATTCCTACCCACTTTGTGCTAGACACTGTCCTAGGTGCTGAAGATGGAGTACTAAAATAAGACCCTCTCTCTATACTTAGCAAAGTTTCCAATTACTCCATACCACAGCTCTCAAAGTTGGCTGGGAGTAGTTAACAATGCAAACATTAAGTGTGGGGATTGTGAGGATCCACCTACATACAGTTCTCTGAGATCCCCATGTGAGTTCCCTGCTCCATGACTGCATATTCTGCCAACTCCTCTCCATCTTGGCTGGACAATCCTGGTCATTTAACCCAATTAACTCAGCTTTATCTACTCCTAGAAATCCTGCCCTGAATCTTCCCTGCCCCCAGAAATGTTGAGTCCACTCATCATTCTTTGTGATCTGCTCCTTGAGAGCACTCCTCAGACTTCCTATGGTAATTATTAGTTTGCATATCTATCTTCCCTGAGTACAACATCTTTACAAGGACCAGGTCTTAATTTTTGTGTTTGTAGAGCCTAGAACAGGACCTGACACATAATAAGCACTCAATAAATATACAAGGGAAAAAGGAATGAACCAAACAATCAGATATAATTGCCAAATATGCCCTCTTTTAATTTCACCATTGATTCCTAGAAGCTAAGGACTATAAATTCATACCTCTGAAATACCACGGTGTCTACTGCTTTAATTTCCACCCAGAGAGATCCTAAAACTTCATCTGTTCAAGATTTATTGAAGATATGACCTTGAGAAGGAGATTTTTGAGTATTCACTATTCCTTGAATGGGGCTCAAGTGCTGGTATTTTCTAAGTTAGAGAATCTGGAAAGAAACTTATTTTTCTCTAGCCATGAAAATCTTTCTGCAACAGAAAAAAAAAGGAGTCAAGCCAAGAAATTCAGGCTTCACACAAACCTCACTGTCTCTAGAGAAGAGCCGTTTTTTTGTTTGTTTTTTGTTTGTTTTTTGTTTTTTGCTGTTAAGTATAGAAGAGAATTCTTAAAAAGAAAATTAAAAAACTAAGCTTCAGATAATGGTGTTCATTTTTTGAGACTAAATATCAATGGGGAAGTAAAGAACATTAAAGGTCTTTACCATGGAATGTGGTATTGAACATTAAAAAAATAGGCATTGGGGACTCCTGAAAAGATGGCATTTTGAGGACATGTGTCTGACTTCCATTATCATCTTTGAAATGATAAATAGAATATAAAAATGAACAAAATGCCATATCAAATTATAAATCTGGAAAAGAGGACATAAGAAACTTTGAAGACTTTTGATTGATAAAGTTCAGGTGGGCTACAGGGAAAACCATTTATTTTGGGGGTCAGCAAACAAAGGGCTATTTTTGTAATTCAATTTCACTGGAAGCCACCAAGCTTATGGCTGTCTTCTCAATAAAACAGCAGATGGGAGTAGTTTTTACAGAGATAGTATCACCTGAAAAGCCTAAAATATTTACTATCTGGCCCTTTACTAAAAGGGTTGGAGCTCTTTGATCTATTCCTACCCCTCCCCACCCATAAAGGAATAGCTTACCTAGGAAGTAAGAGTAAGACATCGGCTAACTGGGAGGGATGAGGGCTAGAAATTAAGGCAAGCAGATGGACAATCAGCCTCTGCAAACACAGAAACACCAATGGCCATCCCAATGAGGTAGGCCACAGCTGTGTGACTCCTGAGCCACCAATGGTATCGTGGGCTTCCCTCCACTAGGCAAAGACATGAAGTGGTATCCAGATAATTCCTGCCTACCATCACTAATCATTAATTTTTCAGCTGAGAGGTATAGCCTCCTGGCACACAGCCTCTGAATTTGGCATCTCCCCTATACCCCCAGGCTGCTTCAAGTACACACTGGCAAAGGAAAAATAAACTTCCCCCTTTGGCTAAGAGATTTGAAATAGAGCACACACAGAATCTGACAAGACCCACCTCAGTCCCTAGTTTTAGAAAAGCATAAAACTCCTTTGGAAAAAATAGGTACAGGTAGAAAAATCACTAAAAAAAAGACAAACTTTCTACAGTTCACAAAAGGAGGACCCAGACTGAGAAATCTGAGCTAATGTCTTCCAAAGAAAATTGCTGTAGAATAAAACAATTTTGAAACTTTCTAACTTCATTCTCAATGTATTCTAAGAGGCTGTTGTGTGTATGAAACTGGAACAGGTAGTCACAAAGAGGGAAGAAAAAACTTCACTGAAGCAAAAAATGCCATCGCTAAATTGGAAAGTACAATCAAGTCAGTAAACAGTGTTGTCATGCCAAAGCAAACCTGGCCTCCCAAAAGACAAAGATCCTTCCAGTTTGTAAAAGGTTTAAGATGTTGGCAATCTGAAGATATACAGAGACATCATGGGAGCAGAAAAGGCATATCTATAGGGACAACCCCAAGGAGTAAATATGCACCAAAATACATACAGTTTATGCTTTTACCCACATAGTAATAGCTTTCCCCATTTCCAACAATTTCACCTCCATTTCTTTTTCCACATCCATAGCAATTGAAAATATTACCACGTAAAGTAGGAGGGGAGGGTGTCTGGGAGTTTAATTGTGTAAGCATATTCCATTTGATGCTTTCACCTTTTTTTGTACCCTGACATCTAAAGTACTTGTCAAATAGCACACCAAAAGACTCGGATCCGACTGATTGTAATGTCCTAGCATCAAAACCTCTAATTATATATATGCATATAAAATACACATATTAGGTAAGAAAAGTGCCACTTTTCGATAAATCCCACAGTCATGAGCAGGAAAGGAAGAAGCTCAGTGATTCTGGCCCAACTATATCCTGATCCAGGGGTTCTTAAAGCAGGGTCTCCAGAGCATCTGCATCACCTGGAAACTTGTTAGAAATGCAAATTATTGGATCTTACCTCAGACCCACTACATCAGAAACTGGAGGGAGGGACCCAAATCTGGTTTTAAGAAGCCCTCTAAGTGGTTCTGATGCAAATCACAATTTGAGAACCTCTGCCATCACCACACACACAAGATAGGCTAATAAAAGGCCTTAGGACAGTGGTTCTCGATCTTGGTTGCATATTAGCATGACCTGAGGAGCATTAAATATTTCTGATATATTCTGAACCCCAGAATAATTAAATGTGCATCTCTGAAAATGGGTCCCTAGGACTCCAAAAGGGAATCCCAAACATGAGTAATGGTGCCAAGGTAAGAAATGAAAATATGTGCCTTGAAGAAGGTACCAGTTGATAGAGACAAGAAACAAACCCAAGCAATAATGCAATTTAGGATTTGAACTGTGCCAAAGAAATAAAGAAAGATACCTATAAACTTACCTGATCTGAAGAGCAAATGGAGAGAAAGTCGAGCTGACACAGGTCTTTGAGTTTTTCTTTCTGTTGGGTGCACAGGGGAGCACACCTAAAAACAATGAAGATAAAAGAGAGTCATGGAAAGCGAATTCAGGACACGCAACTTATCTGTGGTTCCCAAAGTTGTCTGCATGTTGGAATTCCCGGGGAGCTCTGAAAGCTTCCATGTTCCGAACCTCCCAGAGAATGTAATTTAGTAAGACTGCAGGTGCCTTGAACTATGGATGTTTTTAAGGATCCCCAGGTAAACTTAATGTGTAAACAAGTTTAGGAACCACTATGATATATGTTGAATAGAGATTCTAGGAGAATATGACCAAGCACATGGGAGAAGAGCACAAAACAGCAAAGAGAAGAAAATGCTCCTAAGTGAAAAAAGTCTGCACCTCATCATCAAAGGCGCTCGCCAGTGCTTAGGAAGACATTAAAAGACACCAACTCAAGTAATACCTTCCTGACTTGTTGAATTTCAGTGACAAAGAAAATATCAGAAAAGAAACCAGGCAGGGAAAAAAAATCATGTTAATAGGCAACTCAAAAAGAAAAAGGAGTGACATCTACAACTTCTAACCAGAGATAGTAAGACATAAATAATAATCTGAACACAATAACCCGCCAAATTCTCATTCATATGCAAAGGCAACCAATGATATTATCTTTGGCTACAAAATCAGATAAGAATCGTGAAAAGAAGAATAAAATTGAGAAGTCAAAAACGAGGGCGTTTGGGTACAAAAAAAAAATGGTAGTAAGTGGTGCAACCACTAAACCGATGAGTTCTTAAACCTGGCTGTACATTGCAATGTCTGGGGAGCTTCTAAGAGTACCATTTCCTTGTTGCTGTGCCCAGATATGCTGACTTAATTGGTCTACAATGGACTCCCCCAAAAGTATTTTTAAGTAGTTCCCCAGGTGATTGTAATGTGCAGATACAGTTGAGAATTACTGTACTAAAATACAGTTAATTAAATAATTATCACTAATAACAATTATTGAAAGATGTATAATGAAAATAATTAAATAACAATTTGGCTCTAAACTTCCATATTATATTTACTCCTTCCTCGAGGGAAAAACAATTAAGTCAGTGTATTATTCCAGTCTAAACAGTTCTGCCTGAGGGACGTTCTCAGTGCCCACAAGCAGCAACCTGGGCTATTGTGTATGCCCATATCCCTCAGAGGTCAGGGAATGTCTGTCTCCAGCCCCCAGCTGAGACTCAGATCCAGTGGGATAACAAAGTGGGGAGGTAGGGAAGGCTGGAGCTCAGGAGGCCACTTGTGCTTTTATTTGAGTTAGTCTCCATCTGTGAAAGGAATAGTATCCCTTATACGTGCCACTCTCAAATAATGCCTCACTCCTGTGCAGCATGCTCGGGAAGGGTGAGGGCGAAGAAAATAAGTAACAGAGATGTTTCATCAAACTTGGGGGTGTTGATTTTTCAATAGAATAAATCATGAGAGATAAATTAAGAAAGAACATAGTATGAGGCGCCTGGGTGGCTGAGTAGGTTGAGTGTCTGACTTCAGCTCAGGTCATGATCTCAGAGCTCATGAATTCCAGCCCCGCATCGGGCTCTGTGCTGACAGCTGAGAGCCTGGAGCCTGCTTTGGATTCTGTGTCTCCCTCTCTCTCTGTCCCTAACCCACTCGCATTCTGTCTCTGTCTCTCTCAAAAATAACATTAAAAGAAAGAACATAGTATATATACAATTCCTTTTCTTTTTGTTTTCAATTTTGAAATTAGAGGAAAAAAGCATGTGTGGTGGTAAAATTTACTTAGCAAGTGTAACCAAACAAAAGTGTAAGCCAGAATTTCTTGACTTCGGCACTACTGACATTTGGGGCCAGATGATCCTTTGTCGTGGGGGTTGTCCTGTGCATTGTAGGATATTTAACAACATTTCTGTTGTCTACTTGCTAGATGCCGGGAACACAACCCTTCCCTCTGTTGTGGCAACCAAAAATGTCTCCAGACTTTTCCTGATATCCCCAGAGGGGGTCAAAAATCACCCTTGAGTGAAAACCAGTGGTGTAAACTAAATTTCTGTATTCTTTTAGAAAAATCAGAGATTCATTTTCACCCTCCCAGGTTTGTATTCAATAAGATGCTGTATTTTTACATTTTCTTCTTGACATTAGAGATTTAAAAAAAATTGGTTCATATACATTCTGGAATCATGTAAAGGTAACCATTAATAGAAAGAAAACAGACTTTATATCATCTAAATCACTTAAGATAGAAAAAATAAAAAACCAATGCCTACTGGAGTGCCTGGGTAGCTCAGTCAGTTAAGCACCTGACTCCTGAATTCAGCTCAGGTCATGATCTCAGGGTTTGTGGAATTGAGCCCCAAGTTGGGCTACACTGAATGGAGCCTGCTAGGGATTCTCTCTCCCTCCCTCTCTCCCTTTCTCTCTCCCTCTTCCTCTCTCTCTCTCTCTCTCTCTCTTTATTTCTCAAAATAAAAAATAAAAAAAAAACAATGCCTGTTTGTCAGGGAACATAAATTACTAAAAGCACAAAGTTAAAACACGATGACAGAGAACCAAACATAACTAGTGAAAATGAATGTGAATGGGATAAACTTCCCCATTAGAAGATGAAGAAGTGCATGTGAGGGTCAAAAACCACGTATTTGACTATTAAGGAAGAAAAAAAAACAATTAAAAGTCCATGCAAAATTTACTTGGCAAAGCAAACCAGAACCAAGTAGGAGCAGGGATATTATTTTTCAGACAAAGTTGAAGTTAAAGCTTAAAGCTTTAGAACCCAAAAGATTTATTCTATAGTTAAGTTAAAATAGTCTTGAACACAGAACACAGACTAATGAGCTATTATTATTTTCTTCTTTCTATACTGCTGTAATTTCTAAACTTAAGTTCCTTGAAGGCAGCAGCTGTATCTTATTTATTGTGTATTCACAGTGCCACCGTGTCTGCCAAGGAAATCAACCTCATTTATAAATGTTTGTTGGCTAAATGACTATGTTTACATGATCCATGCATCCTGATTAAGTTCAATGATTCATTCCCAAGTGCCTGCATTTCCTGGTCTATAATATGACAAGTCTCATCTCTCCCACCTCTATATATTGTGATGTTTTATCCTCCCAGCCCCTCCTTTTTTAAATGCCAGTTGCCTAAATGATGCCTTGAAATTAGTGTCAAGCTTACAGGACATGCAGACATTAAGGATCTCCCACATTAAGCAGTTTATATTGAGAAACCAGTTATTAGTCTCAAATGCTATAAGACCTATATTCAGCAAAACTATAAGGTAGTGTTGCTATGAGAACAGTCATGTCAGATGGGATTACATTTTGACAGCTCTTTCTAGCCCCATATCTTTCAGAGAGAATATTGCCTGGGAAGGATAGGCAAGCCTATAAGCTCTTTGAGATTAGCCACACTGTTTTCGAGTTTGCTATCCCCGAGCATGACTCACAGTAGGTGCTTAGCAAATGGGTGTAGAAGGTGAATTAAATAAAGGTCCCATATTTTTATTTCCTGGATGGGTCCCTCAAAGTCCCATTCTCTCCCTCTAAATTTCTTAGTAACTTGAAATGAGTCTTTTAAATATACAACCTACATTTGAATGAGGAGGGTGTGACTATATGGAACAGTCATAATGGCACCCATAACATGGTGACATTCAATTTGTCACCACTGAGCTAAAACTGCTGTACAGAGGAAGCCACAGAAAAGAAAATCATGACACTTACGCCCAGCAATTGACTGAAGCATGTACCCATCTCTCACCCATCCTTCCTGTTTTCTGCCCCTCCAAATTAAATAACACAGAAGAAAAAAAACAGTCTAACAAGGGCTTATTTAATGTTCCAGACTGCCTCAAATCCATATTGATCAAGTTTCAATTTGAAGCTGGAGCCTGCAGCAATAAGTGAGATCAATATGAGGCCTTCAAATATCTCATCTGCTAAAAAAAAAAAAAAAAAAAAAAAAAAAAAAAAAAAAAAAAAAAAAAAAGATTCTAACACCGTACAAAATACTAGGTGGATGAAAAAGTCAGGGTTTTTTTTTTAATAAGCTATTTAAAAAGATATAACCAAGTACTTATGCTTATGATAGATTTGAACATTTTCAAACAGAGGAGAAAAGATATTTTTAGGCAGAAAAAAAAAAGGAAATCACTAAGACTTGCTTAAAGCTCTTACTGATTTAGGTGCAAGGTTTACCTTCTGTGTTTCTATGGTTTTTTTTCCTTAATAAAGTTCTAAAAATACCTTTTGTGGATGCTGAACATGGCTTTTTACATTTACTTCATCAGTAACTTCCCCTTATGTGCCCAGCATTGTGCACAGTGCTAAGAAAGATCCCAAAGGAATAATGTGTGACATAGCCCCTATTGTCGAGATAGTTGCACAATCCTGTGTGGCAAAGGGGAATGGAAAAAACAGAAATGATTAAGATATAAAACAAGACAATAGTGCATTAAAAATCAAAATAAGTGATCCAAATAAAGACTTTTTAAAAAGACTAAATAAAAGCCTTAGGAAGGTTAAGTAAGGAATAGCTTGAAGAGTGAGATTTGGAAAAAAGAGACCTCTGCCAGTAACTGTTGCCTTAAGATAATTTCCAACCTTTTCGTGTACATTTCCTCAATTATAAAACAAGGAATGTGATGCATCTACATCATGAGGCTGTTGGTGGGAACAGGTGTCAAGAACACAGCTGGCAAGTGACAATTTAAAGAAAGGAGATCTGTGTTTATCCTCACAAACCGAAAGACCTAGTACAGAAGGAATGCCTTATAACCTGGCAGAATTGGCGAGGTGGAGAAAAGGTGAGTTTGGGCAGGTCATTTCCTTTTCTGGGTCTCAGTTTTTTCAGCAAGGTAATGAATGCATGTTTTAGCACACTGCCTCTAATGCTGAGAAACAAGTGACCCCAGAACGTAGTGGCTTAATACGACATTTATTTTCTGCACTAGCTGCAATGTAGGCAGTCCTTGGTGGGGGCATTTGTCTCTTCTCTACAGGGAATCAATCAGGGAAGCTCGAAACCTGGGGATTTCAATCATCTGAAGGTGGTTGATAACTGTCTGGGGTCTTAGTTGGGGCTGTTGGCTAGAGCACCTACATGTTGCTTCCCCCTGTGGCTCATGCTTCTATATAGCTAGTAGCTGGGTTCCAAAGGTAAATGCACAAAGAGTGAGAAACTGTACCCTTTCCTATGACCTAGCTGAGAAGTGAAATAGTTTCACTACCCCTACATCTTAGTGGTTGGAGCCTATGTTGGTTCACAGAGACGGAAAACTGACATCACCTCTAGATGGGGAGTGGCAAGACCTGAAAGAACATGTGATGCTAGAAATATCACTGTAGTTATTTTGGGGAACTACAGTGTGCTACACCTAATGTACTTCTTAAGACGTTTGTAGTCAGTAGTAATAATAACAATAGTACTAAAAAGGGGACGCTTGATGCAAGATGTCAACAACTAGCAAGGCATTCAGAAAACATGTATTTATTATGGACAAAAATATAAATAAGACACAGATCCTACCCTCAAGGGACTTGGGATCACACAAACAACTATAACTTAACATGTTAAATTCTAGAACAGAGAACATGAAAAGCACTGGAGAGAAGAAAAGAAAAGAAAATTTTACGGAGATGGGACATACTTCAGTGACAAGGTGGCCACCATGGGGTTCAGGAGCAGATCTAGGTTTTGTGGGGTCTGAACTTTATACAATTTGAGGGCCCTTCTATAAGAAAAATAATATAGGGACACCTGGG
Source organism: Prionailurus viverrinus (assembly GCF_022837055.1). NCBI lineage: Eukaryota > Metazoa > Chordata > Mammalia > Carnivora > Felidae > Prionailurus > Prionailurus viverrinus. The sequence goes on along the minus strand of NC_062566.1, from coordinate 38,651,055 downwards.
TGGCTCAATCGGTTAAGCATCGGACTTGGGCTCAGGTCATGATCTCATGGTCTGTGAGTTCCAGCCCCATGCTGGGCTCTGTGCTGACAGCTCAGAGCCTGGAGCCTGCTTCAGATTCTGTGTCTCCCTCTCTCTCTGCCTTCCCCTGCTCACGTTGTCTCTCTCTCTCTCTCCCTCTCTCAAAACTAAACATTAAAAAATTAAAATAAATTAAAAAAGAAAATAAATACAAAATTACAAATGCAAAATCAGGTACAGCACCTTTCAAAGGTCCTGTGAAAGTAAGGGGCCCTGACACTTCAGCTTCAGGATCACGGAAAATTGGCTCTGAGGATATCTAAATCAAAGAGGAAAGGAAGTGAGACCAAGAGGGAATGGACAGAGTCGGAGAAAACGGAGGGATTGAAGGACGAAGGGCCTTACTAAGGATGAAGAGATCAAAACAGGGAATAAGACAGTGAAAGGGCAGGAAACATCTTTGGAGGGGAGGCAACAGCAAGGATTAAGGCCCAATTCAGAGCTGGCTCTGGTTTGGAGAGCCTGGAATGCCAGGAAATACAGTGTGAACAATTAAAATTCACTGGAAGATTCTGAAAATGGGAGTGAAATTATTTACGAAGTTTAGTAGAGAGAAAGGATCGGAATGGGGAAAACACTTGTCACAGACAATCTTTTGATACCTATGAGCTATTTGTCAAAGTCTCGGACCAGATAATTGGCATTTAGCTTTACTGCTTCTGTTAAACACATCAATGGGTCATTCATAATGGCCCCAAATGGCAAATCAGAGTATTTTAAAACATGGAAATGTTAGGTTTATTTTTGGCATATTTGTTCTTTGGGACATTATTATGAAATTCTTAAAATTACATTTATGAAGTCTTGACAAACAGAAAACCCTTAAAATTTCAAGTGAAAAAAGCAGGATATAAAATTATGTATCTGTATATATATACATATATGTGTGTGTGTGTGTGTATACCTATATATCCCATGTATACATGTACTTTTAAGTTAAATACAATATATTTGAGTACATATAAAACTACTATAAGAGAACATCTCAAAATAGAACAATGTCCTTAACTGGTTGCCAAATGGACATTTTTTCACTCTTTTGTCTTTATGTATTTTTAATAATGTGCATGTATTGATTTAATAATTGGATACAAAAAATAATTTAAAATATCATTTTTCAAGGTCTATTCCCAAATACTACCTCCTCAGGAAGACTTTTCTGATGCCTGATGCCTCTCCACATTACCCCACGTCCCCAGACCACAAACATGCATTCTTTTCTTCCAAACCCATCAGAAGTGCTTGTATTTCTCATCACAAAATCATAGTCAACATTCTGTGCTAGCCTCTGTAATAGTGCCCACAAGCACATAAATCCCACAAGGAGGTACTAAGGCTGCAACCCTATTTCAGTACCTTGAACATACGTGGTGTTAAATACTAACTGAATTGAGGGGCACCTGGATGACTCAGTCGGTTAATTATCTGACTCTTGATTTTGGCTCAGGTCACGATCTCATGGTTCGTGAGCCCCACGTCAGGCTGTGCACTGATAGTACAGAGCCTGCTTGGGATTCTCTGTCTCCCTCTCTCTCTCTGCCCCTCCGACGCTCATGCTCTCTCACTCTCAAAATAAATAAACTTAAAAAAATAGTTACTAAATTGAATTGGGTTCAGGATATGTTGGCAATTATGTAGGACAGAGTACAAGGTATTCAAGCAATAAGGTACATGTGACAAGTTCCATAAAGGGAAAGTGCAAAATACTTTCCAATGACCAATGACCATTCAACTTAAATGGTAACAATAATAATACTAAGGCAGTTGGCATCTGCCATCTCATCTGACCCTTGTAGGAGTTCTGTAAAGAACAGATATTCTTTTCCACAAGATTATATGAAACTGTATATGTGAGGTGCTTACATGCCTGCACTGAGTAGGTTAATATGGTAACTGTTTATTGTTTTCTGTGATTTGCTCAAAGTCACAAAGTTCAACAAAGTACTAGGACCAGAATTTTCTAGCCCTATCTCCTACTTTTCCATTCTGGTCCCTTCATAGACCTGGAAATCAATGGTCTTTCTTGTCTCTAAGGACTCCTGGTGCTGATCTGCTCCTGTAGCTAACAAGGGTGAACGGCCTCTTGATATCTTGTGCTTTTTAATCCAATGATTCAGTTACTTCTCTAGTGACTCTGATCACCATTATGGTTCCAGAAAAGGCCATTAGACATTTTGAAAACTGAAAAGTATTATATTTAGTATCATCAGCCCACAAACTTCCCAACAACAAATACAATTCTTCTTAAAATGAATGCATCTCTCATGGCCACTATTCTGCTGATAATAGCATTCATTTACTGAATGACCACTGTGTGTTCTACCAGGTAACCTGCATGAATTAGCTCCATGTGATTATTAAAGAAACCCTATGAGGTATGCATTAGCATCTTCATTTTTCACGTTTTCATCGAGGCTCAGGGAGGTCAACTAAATTGCCCAAGTTTCCAAGCTAGTAAATAGCACAGTTAAGTCAGTCTTGCTGCAAAGACCATGCTTGTTTCATTTTGTTATATAGTGATCAATACACTACAGTATTGATCATATAGTAAGCAATCAACAAATACACCACAGTAATGACCATAGAGTAGGTAATCAATAAGTACCATACTGTAATGACCATGTAGTAAATACAGGTTGAGGTGACATTAACTGTGACCTTCCTGTCACCACTGATTCTGCCATCTACAGGTAAGGCGGATGAGAGAAAAGGAGAGAAGAGTGAAAGATGTTCTTGTCCCATTAAAACTGTTCCATTTATTCATCTCCTACTAGACTCAAAGTGAGTATCAAAACCCAGAAGCCTGATTGTCAATTCAATGCTACTTTAATTGTTCTCCAGGTCCTCAAAGTAGAGACTGGACATCATTAGCCCTTCTTTTCGCAGACCTTGACCTTCCCCTCTCCTCCCCTTTCCTAGCTGTTCTCTCCATGCGCTCCTGGAATGTTGGCAGTCACAGCAGGCACATCAACAAAAGGTGAGGAAACACACTTAGAATGAACAAGGGGCTTAGGGGATTAGGTCAGAAGCTGTGTATCTGTCAACTTGGAGGCAATGGGAGCAAAAATGGAAGCAAAAATGGAAGCTTCTGAAGGGTGGAGAAGCAGCCCATGGTTTTCAGAAGCTCAGCCCGGTTGGCGGATGTGGCAGTCCCTTCTCTTTGGGAAGGTAGTGGGCAGAATAATCACACTGCTCCCCAAAGCTGAAAGTTTGGGTTTTCTCCTTTTGTGTAAAGCTGCAGGGCTGTTTCTACCACCTGCCAAGGGCCAGCTGCCAGCTCCTTTGGGAGGCATTGTTTCGTTTTAAAGCAGGGGTGGAGGGAGATGGAGCGACTCTGGCTCTTTTCTTTCCGGAGAGCATTTTGTTCCTTCTGCTGTCAAGAAGCCTTTGTACAGACAGGTCTTTATTCCCAGGGCAGAAGAAGTGGAGACAAGCATTAGACATTTGCCAATTCTTGATCACTTTCCTCACCCTTTATACTTTGTTCTCTTGAAATTTGTTTAGACCATGTCTTTTCCCTGAAAGGCTTTGAGACCTTTTTCAAAATAAGGTTTATCTACAGTAAGGATATAAAAGAGGAACAGAAAAGAGGAAACCCGAGTCAAGGGAAAAAGTGGCAGTACATATTTTAAATGTAAAGATAAGCAAAGCTGCTGTGCCTAAGCTTTAAAAACTAAGCTTTGCACTTTAAGTTAAAAATCAAGCTTTAAAAATTGTCTCTGAGACAAAAAAAAATATAATTGTCTCTGAGATCCCTGCCAGCTAGGACAAGAGGGGATACACAGCATGTTACATAACTGTCATACTAGGATCAGACAGGAATATGATGTTAGATGGCCACTTTGGGCATTTGTTTATACCTGCCTTAAAATAGTCCAGGCTACAGTCATTATGGCCATGTTGCATGGAGTAGAACTCAGCAGCTCTCAGGAGCCATTCATACGGGCATGAGAGAGAATAGATACAAAATTACTTTCTATGTTCAACCCTGGTCCAAAGAGATGGGTACTCTTCTGTCTGAGATCCTTAGTTCTCTTAAAAGGGTATTAACTCAGCCTCCTTTTCAGTTGGCTGTTACAGCAAATGACACTACACTTAACTGGCAACATAGGAGAACTCTACTCTTCATGTTTGCTGAGGAGTCTGATCTCAAGCTTTCTAATACCCTGAATCTATCAAGTTTATTGAGGGAAGCAGTATTTATTGTGGGGAGGGGATCATTCAAAAGTTCCTCGTCTACCTTCTTCCAGATACATGACACCTACCGCGGGATTAGGTCAGGTCAGCTAGGCAGTGAATGATGTCCATAGTGACAAATTAATGACTTCTCCCCCACACCTTCACAGGACCTTCTATGAAGCTTAAATAACTTAACTGAGTTGCCTCTTAGTGTGATGCCATCATCCTATAGTGAGAGGTGGCCAAAATAAAATAGGGACGCCTGGGTGGCTCAGTCGGTTAAGCGTCCAACTTCGGCTCAGGTCATCGGCATCAGGACCTTGAAGTTTGTTAGTTCGAGCCCCGCACTGGGCTCTGTGCTGACAGCTCAGAGCCTGGAGCCTGCTTGGGATTCTGTGTCTCCCTCTCTCTCTCTCTCTCTCTGTCCCTCCCCTGCTCATGCTTGCTCTTTCTCAAAAACGAGTAAACAGTAAACATTTTTAAAAAATATTCCCATTGAACTCATTTCTGTATCTCCCTGCAGACGCTGAGGCAGACCTCTTCCAGAGAAGCCTTGAGAGAAATGTGTCCCTCGCACCAGGAGCAAGTACCCTTCTGAGGAACTGGCATGATTTTGTATTTTGGACACAGACTGGTAGGACTGATGTTATTTTTCCTTTAGAATCAGCTGATTTGAAGCTCAGGACAGAATTTGGGTTCCAGTAAGAAAGTATAGAGGACTTCATCCTACTAATGCTTGAATAAGCCTTGATGCTGAAGCCTGTGGATGAAGCTACTCAAGTTCTCTCTCTGCCTCATCTTTTTTTATCCATCTTCAATTTTGCAAAGATTTCTTTATTTCATTAAGCTGTCTTTAGTTCTTTCTGGAACAAAGTGAGATATAATAAGCACACTTACTAAAAGAAAGGAGGATGCATACTAATTTCTCAAGGGAGACAAAGGTTTTCCCTGGCACGAAATTCTGAAAGAAATAGCTAAAATGAGTGTATGACTCAGAGGTTATTGAATGATGGAATGGACAAGATCCTCAAAGATAATTTTATGACAAATACAGAAACTGCATTTTTACCTTAAAAAAAATTATATTAACAAAATCCAATATAATTAACATATTATTATTAGTTTCAGGTGTACAATATAGTAATTCAATAATTCTGTACATAACTCAGTACTCATAGGGATAAGTGTACTCTTAATCCCCTTTATTTTACCCATCCCCCAACCACCTCCCCTCTCACAATCACCAGTTGGTTCTCTCTATTTAAGAGTCTGGGTTATTTTGGTCTCTTTTTCTTCTTCTTTTTCTTTTTCTTTTTCTTTTTTTTAAGTAGGCTCCATGTCAGCATGGAACCCATTGCAGGGCTCAAACTCCTGACCCTGAGATCAAGACCTGAACTGAGATCAAGAATCTGATGCTTAACTGACTGAACCACCCAGGTGCCCCACTTTTTTTTTCCTTTTAAAATAAGTCTTCAACAAAAGCTAAGAGCGTAGGTAGTTGCTCAGTGCCCATGGACAGCAAAATGGATAAATAAATCATGATATATCCCACAAGGGAATAGTATACAGCAATAATAATAAACAACCTACAAATACACACAACAGTATAGATAAACATCAGAAAGGCAATGTTCAGCTAAGGAAGGCAGACAAAGGAGCACATATGGGTGATTCCAATTACATCAAGTTCAAGATCAAGCAGAGCATCTAGGGTGCTAAAGGGCAGAACGGTTGCTTCACCTGGCAGTGACAGTTCTTGGAAAGGGACACAAAAGAGGTTAATGAGACGCTACTACTGGTCTGTTTCCCAATTTGGGTGCCAGTTACTTGGGTTTATTTACCATACTTAGGATTTAAGTACTCCACCATAGGTAGTACTTCAATAAAAAGTTGTTTTATTTATTTAAAAAATTTTTTTTCAATGCTTATTTTTGAGAGTGAGTGAGCGGGGAGGGGCAGAGAGAGAGGAAGACACAGAATCTGAAGCAGACTCCAGGCTCCAAGCTGTCAGCACAGAACCACGCTTGAACTCATGAACCACGACATCATGACCTGAGCCAAAGTCTGATGCTTAACCTACTGAGGCATCCAGGGACCCCCATAAAAAGTTGTTTTTTAAAAAAAATCAGTACTGGGGAACCTGGATGGCTCAGTTGGTTGAGCGCTCAACTCTTGGTTTCAGGTCAGGTCATGAACTCATGGCTTCGAGGGATCAAGCCTGCATCAGGCTGTGCACTGGTGGCATGGAGCCTGCTTGGGATTCTCCCTCTCTCCCTCTCTCGGTCTCTCTCAAAACAAATACATAAACTTAAAAAAAAAAAAAAGATGAGTACCTACACTGAGTGAGGAGTAAATTGAAAACCAGCCTCACCCTTGGAGTTGGCCATAAATCTGGTTTCAGCCTCAGTTTTGAAAGGCCTAATAAACAAATGCCTACTTCAAAGTCATCTCTGGCTTCCTTGAACTTATGCATGATCAATGATCATGTGACTATAGGCATTATTGCTAATTATTACATTATAATTATATCAGCAATACAAATGAGGTATGTCATTTGATTTCATTGGTATTTTCAAACATAGGAGAGGCATTCTAGCCGTAACAAGAAAAATCTTATGCGGTTTAAAGTTGAATATTATTAGTCAATTAGTGTATGATGCATATTTATTACTTCAAGAGCAAAATGCTGCAATGATTAATTCTGTACAAAATTTTTTGTATCAAAAACAATTTCAGCATTCAATTGGTTAAATAAATAGAAACATAAGTTCACAATATAAATGCTAAGAGAATATGTTAGCTAGTTAACTTACATCCTTTTTGAGCCAACAAATTATTTAAATATAGAAATTTAAATAACAATGCAAGGTGGAATAATAAGAGATTCAATTGTATCATATTTCTAATCCTTGTAGAATTGTTTGGTGTATTAGCATCCATTATATTGAAAAACCTTTAAGAAGTGTATTTAAATTGTCATTATTTAATTCCATTTAGGCCAAGAATCTTTTAAGAAAAACTCTTATTTGGGAATTCTTCACATTTTGTGAGGACAAATTAAAAGGAGAATGTCAAATGCACCGTATCAAAATTTCATGAGGAGGAAAAACTCCAGAATCTTGTACAATAACATCCACAAGAAATTACCTTTGGTCTGGACAACATGAAAAATGAAAAGAATATGGTGGGAATGTAAAGTGGCACAGCCACTAATGGAAACAGTATGGCATTTCCTCAAAAAGTTAAAAATAGAACTAGCATATGATTCAGTAATTCTACTATTATGTATCTACCTGAAGAAAACAAAAACACTAATTCAAACAGATATATGGACCTCCTTGTTCATCACAGCATTACCATAGCCCAGCTAGGGAGACAATCTAAATGTCCATCAACAGATGAATGGATAAAGAAGATGTGAGGTATATATACCTGATGGATTATTAGTCAGCCACAAAAGAAATGAAATCTTGCCATTTGCAACAACATAGATGAACCTTGAGAGTATTATGCTAAATAAGCCAGAGAAAGACAAATACTACATGACTTCACTCATATGTGCAGTCTAAAAGAATAAAACAAATAAAACAAAACAAACCCAGACTCATAGATACAGAAAATAGATTGGTAGCTGCCAGAAGGGAAGATGGTTAGGGGACAGGGGAGAAATGGATGAAAGGGAAGGGACAAGTACAAACTTCTAGTAGTAAAATAAATAAGCCATGAGAATGTAATGTACAACATAGGGAACACACTCAATAATTTTGTATGAACTTTGTAAGGTAACAGATGGTAACTAGACCCTATTGTGATGTCCAGTTCACAATGTATACAAATGTTGAATCACTATGATATATTCCTGAAACTAATACTGTATGTCAATTATACCTCCGTAATAATACAGCCAGAGGTCTTAGAATGGTGTCTGGGACACAGTAAAAGCTCAATAAATGTCAACCATTATTAAAAAAAAAAAGGAATATGAAGAAAAAAGGAAATTAAAACAAATAAGGAATCCAAAGAAACACATTTTATTTTCACCAAATTTCAAAAGAACAATTGATTTGGCAACACTATATAAGGAAGATAATTCTTAAAGTATTCCCCCCCTCCATGGAAGTAAACCTTTAAACCAAAAGATTGTTTAAAGATGCTATACCACATACTACTAAATACAAAGCACTTTCTTTATTTGAAAGGAAAAGTCTTTTAGATTGGCCAATCTATGTGTCCTAAAGACAAAGTTCCTTTTAGAACATGTGCTACTGAAAACCTTTTATCTTGAATTATATTCTGTTGTGTACATAAGTCTAGTGATGTTATTAAATATGTCAGTTTAAACTGAGTTTCTATGTAGTACTGGAAGTTCCTGCACTGTAATGACAAACTTTAAAATCTGACTAATAAAATTTTAATAATAAAATTGTCATTGCACAGCAAAGGAAACCATCAACAAAATGAAAAGGCAACCTACAGAATGGGAGAAAATACTTGCAAATCATATATCTGATAAGAGATTAATACCCAAAATAGAATAGCAACTGAATAGCAAAAGAACAACCCAATTTTAGAAATGGGCAGAAGAGGGGCGCCCGGGTAGCTCAGTCGGTTAAGCATCCGACTTCAACTCGGGGCATGATCTCATGGTTCGTGAGTTCGAGCCCCATGTTGGGCTCTGTGCTGACAGTTTAGAGACTGGAATTTGCTTCAGATTCTTGTCTCCCTCTCTCTCTGCCCCTCCCCTGCTCATGCTCTATCTCTTTCTCTCACAGAAAAACATTTAAAAAAATAAAGAAAGAAAGAAATAGAAAAAAGGGGCAGAAGAACCAAAGAGACATTCTTCCAAAGAAGACACCCAAACAGCCAACAGGTTCATGAAAAGGCACTCAGCATCACTAATCATCAAGGAAATGACAGTTCAAACCTGTAAGGTATCTCCTCACGCCTGTTGGAATGACTATCATCAAAAAGAGAAGAGATAACAAGTGTTGGGTGAGGACGTGGAGAACAGGGAGCCCTTGTGCATTTTTGGTGTGGATATAAATTGGTGCAGCCACTACAAAAAGCAATACGGGGGTTCCTCAAAAATTTAAAAATACATCTACCATATGATCCAGCAATTCCACTCCTGGGTATACATCCAAAGCAAAGAAAATCAGTCTTGAAAAGATATCTGCACCCACATGTTCACTGCAGCATTATTTACAATAGCCAAGACATGTCATCAAAAGGGAAGGAAGAAAAAAGGGAGGGAATCCTACCATTTGCAACAGCATAGAGAGACCTCGAGGGTATTACACTGTGTGAATTAAGTCAAAGACACATTCTGTACAATCTCACTTGTAAACAAAATCTAGAAAACCTGAATTTCTAAACACAGAGAACACTGGTCGTTGCCAGTGGCAGGGGTTGGGCATTGGGGAAAATAGGTGAAGGGTGTCAAAGGTACAAACTTCCAGTTACAAGTAAGTTGTGGAGATATAATGTACAGTGTGGTGACTATAGTTAACACTGTGTTGTGTATTTGAAAGTTGCTAACAGAGTCAATCTTAAAAGTTCTTATGGTAAGAAAAACCTGTTATTACATGAGGTGATTGATTTCAACTACACTTACTGTGGTAATCATTTCAAAATACACACATATGTCAAATTATTATGTTGTACACCTTAAACTAATACATGTGACACGTCAATTACATCTCCATAAAATTGAAAATATGACCTATTTGATGACCTAACTAGTATGTTAGATTAACTCTTATCCCCTAGAAGTCCATTCAACCATTACGATATTTGGCTTGAGTACTAATTTTAACATTTGGCCGGTTTTTCACTCAGGCAACATTTCTACTTAAACTGCACACATAATTTAAGCACAATGTACATAGGCAAACCTGCCAGGAGCTAAAGTCTCCTGGTCAAAGTGTTTGTCCTTGTGAAAGCCTTAGCTGAACCCACCTCAGGGCCTTTGCACTCACTGCTCTGCCTGAAACACTCTTCCTCAGGGTATTAACATCACTAGTGTCTTGTCACCATTCAGGAATTAGGTCAAAGTCCCTTTTCCAGAGGCCTACTCTGAAATCCTAGTGAAAGCAAAAATGCACCCAGCTGCATCACATTTTTTTTTTAATGTTTATTTATTTTTGAGAGACAGAGGGGGACAGTGTGAGCAGAAGACGGGCAGAGACCGAGGGAGACACAGAATGTGAAGAAGGCTCCAGGCTCTTGAGCTGTCATCACAGAGCCTGATATGGGGCTCGAACTCATGAACATGAGATCATGACCTGAACCTAAGCCGGACAGTTCACCGACTGAGCCACCTAGGTGCCTCTACATCACATTCTATCCCTGGCCCAGCACTCTGGATTGCTTTGTTCCCCTGAGGATTTATCACTCGTTGCAGCTTACAGGTTTCTTCCTGTTTGTGGTCTGTTTCTGTTTAATCGGGGTCTCAGTCCTGAGGATACCATCTGAGAGAATAGACTCTTTCTCCTTCCTCCCTCCTCAATGGTGCTCTAGAAGTTTCTGTGTAGCACCTCCAATCATTGCCTAAGTGTTCCACCACCCAGAAGACGAGGTGTGATATCACAGAGCTAGGCAGCAAGCCCTGACTCTACCATTCACTAACTCTGTGACTTTGGACAAGTTACCCAGCTTACTTGAAAGGCTACTTTATAAAAGCTCTATTTTATTTCTTAAGCTGTGTGATTAGGTATAGGTTGTTTTAAATTTATATATATATATACACACATTCACACTCTCTTTTTATGTATTTAAAAAATCTTTGAGACCCTAGTACAAAGCACGTAATCAACAAAGTTTAGCTTCCTTCCATACCCTTTCTCCTCTCTATTTTTGGAGCATATTATTTTCCCCTGTCCAAAATGTCCCCTTGCCTTCCAACCACTTTTCTATACAGGCAGTTCCTACTTATCCTTTTTCCTCTTTTAAAGTTCCTACTTATTCCTTTCCTTCTTTTAAAGGAAGTCTTCCCGGGGCACCTGGGTGTGGCTCAGTAGGCTGAACGTCTAACACTTGACTTTGGCTGAGGTCATGATCCCACGGTTTGTAGGACTGAGCCCTGCATAAGGCTCTGGGCTGACAGCGGGCAGCCTGCTTGGGATTCTCTCTCCTCCTCTCTCTCTCTGCCCCTCCCCTGCTGGCTCGCTCTCTCTCTCTCTCTCTCTCTCTCTCTCAAAAATGAATGAACATTTTAAGAAATACAGGAAGGAAGTCTTCCCTGACCTACTGGCAAAGTTTGTTTTGCTCCTTATGTTGCCCCCAACTTGTATGTGCTGCATTGAGCTGTAACTACTGCCTGCATGCTCACCTTCTCCACTGATCTATAAGCTGATTCAGAGCATAAAAGATCCTTTATCCACCTCCTTATCCTCAGCACTGACCCCAGTCTCCTTTGTAAAGTAGTGACTTGGCAATTACTACGTAAATAAGTTAAGGTGCTGTTAACTACCCATGTAATCTTGAACAAATTACTGTATCTCTCTGTACTGTGTACCTCAGCTGCTTCCTTTGTAAAATGAGGATATTATTACCGATATTATAAGGTTGTTTAGAAGAATCATTACAAAGCTCCACGAGGGCAGGGACATAGGTTTTTCTGTTCACGGCTGAATCCCTTGTGCCTAAAACAATGCCTGGCACACAAAGTAGGCACTCAGTAAATATTTCTAGTATGACCCAAGTCAAATAATCCATGCAAAGTGCTTGGCATAGTGCCTGACCTATACGTGCTCAATAAATGTTAGCTATTATTAGTAACTCTATTTTGGCCAGTGTCTGCCTCATTGAACACACATGAAGGGTGGAAAATTATCAGACACTCTTTCAAGATGACATTTTCCCAGTCATGTAGCAATTCCCTCAGTCACCTGCACCAAGCCCTCCCTCCTTCACAGATCATCTGCCTTCCTCAGTTCCCAGGGAGCATCATCTCTTCTAAACTAGACAAATCTGCATTGCTAAGGACCCAGGCTGGACCATGGTCATCCTGAGTCCCCAGTGAGCCTGTGAACTCCATGAGGTGCTTTCTTTACCACCCCCAGCAATGCAGAGTGACTGATGGTTGGGTCCTTCTATTTATGGAGCTGGCATGCTGCCCCATGACCCCCTACCTTTAATATACCCTCTTCCATCTCCACCCTCACCCCCCTCTTCAACCTCTCTCTACCCCAACCTCATTTCCTTAAAGAATTCTACCCACAATTTACAAGATTTCATCTTTGGAGCTTGCTTCAATTCAGTAGCTCACCAGCTGTTTCTCATTCCAGGACTCCCCTGCCATCCCTATAGGACTGCACACATCCCGGGAGATCTGGCTTTCTTCGGGAACAGTGGTCGCAGCTGCAGCATGCCTCAGGCCTGATTCCACCCTGCCTGAGCCCCTCATGCTCAGCCCACCCCATCTTCTCTGTATCTCCATTAGGACCTGCGTTTACTGCACATTCATAAGGTGCACTCTCCGGTCTCCAAATGTGCCCCATTTGCCTTCCAGGGAAACTCCATCCTCCACCTACCCTGCCCAGGCCCTGGCCCACAGAAGTCCCCTTGGTGTTCAAAAGGCAGTATTTCTTGATGAAGGGGCTGAGTGAAGACCACAGCTTCCCACTGCAGGGGGCTGACAGGTGGGCTGGGTCAGAAGGAGAGTAATGACCTGAGGCTGCCCTTCAAGGGAAAGGCTCCAGGAGCAGACAGCTATGGTCTCCTGGGAGAGTTTTGGACACCTTGTACACACAGAGAAACAGCTGGCCCTGGGGATGTGCAATGGACCAACTTGTTTGGGTTCCTGCTGCCTAGGACCTCTGCAGCTATTGGCTTGAGGCCCCAGGGTTCCTTTCCAGAAAACCAACTGCATCTCTGCCCTGAGCCCTTCCAGCTGCTACATGGCTCTGGGGCAGCACATGACCAGTTCACTCCCCGAGCCTGGCCTGTTGTTCCTCCCCTGTACCTGTGGGCCAGGCCCTGTGAGACTAGACGGTGCTGCTCTATGACTGGGTGGGTTGGGGTGGGGTTTGCAGGATGGGTGGTGTATAATGAGACTTAAACCTATTTCTGAGGTGTGGAGGGTACCCTAGCTGACTCAGACAGAGTTCTTAAGGTCGAGGAGCCCAGAGAAGTAGAAGATATTTTCCCAGCCATTCATATTTATCTCACCCTTCAGAGGCCCGTGAGGAAATGCCGCACTCTAGGAAGTTCCTCTCCAAGGAAGCCCACCTCTGTTCTGAGTATCCCTTTCTTCTGCGGCCACTCAGGGGCTGTGTATTCCAAGAGAGGTGGGGACACACATTCTGCACTTGTACCTGGGGTGCTCTCCGTAGACAGGCTTTCCCTGAGGGCTTTGGAGTGCTGGGAAAATGTTCAGCATCTGCGTCTCTCACAGGAGCTCCCGGCATGCAATGGGGCACTTGATAATTGTTTGTAAAGTACTTACGCAGATTCTAGTCCTTCCTTAGAATCAAGCTGATGAGGGGCACGTGGGTGGCTCAGTGAGGTAAGCATCTGACTCTTGGTTTCAGCTCAGGTCATGATCTCAGTGTTGCGTGAATTTGAGCCCCGTGTCAGGCTCTATGCTGCCAACATGAAGCCTGCTTCGGATTCTCAGTCTCTCCCTCTCTCTCTGCCCCTCCCTTACTCATGCTGTCTCCGTCTCTCCCAAAATAAATAATAAATAAACTATAAAAAAAAAAAAAGAATCAAGCTTATGATTCTCCAGGGCTTGGAGTTGCTCTCTCTGTTACACAGGAATACTTAAAGGTCTACTCAACTCAAGAAGTAGGGACCATTGCTTCAGAAAACCCACAAGCCCTGCCAGGAACAACCCAATGACCTATTGACAGTGTCCTGTTCCTGCCTCTACTGTGAGTATTTAAAGTGCCAACTCTCACAGCTGGTTTCCTACCTGTGATTTATGATCTATTTGGCCTTGGGAAAGCTGACTCTTTGAGCCTTGGTTTTCTCATCTGTAAAATGGAGGTTAATCTACCTTTCATGGTTGTTGTGAGGATTAGAGCTGGTGTTTTTAACAGTGCCAAACAGTTGTAACTATTAGTAAAAATTATAAAGCATGTAGGCTTTACTAGGTACTCATCACTGTTCTAAGTACTTTATACGTGAAGGGGATCAGAAAATGTCACCCCCAAATATGCCACTTTGGCATGAGGATTATTTGGAGCTGAAGGCAATTGAGAATCAGCAGACGCAGAATATCTGCCCTTCCTTTACCTGCCTGAAATTAAGGCATAACTTTTCCTTTGTGAAGGTGCTTCCCTAGCTGCTCTGTGTACCAGGAAAAGGAGAGCAACTCTTATCACCAGAGATGGAGAGTCAACACACAGAGGAGCTTGCATAAACAGACTTACCAAAATAACCCTTATCTCCCATTAGTCCCACATTTCCCCCATATACTTCCTCATTTCTTCCCCCACAGTGGATCATCCCTCAAAGCCCAAACCCCCTCTCCTTTGTTAAAATGGTACATATGCCCCCAAATGTAACCATTTCCTTGAGCTTAGTTCTTTTCTGTGAACTCCCATGCATGTAAATATTAATAAACACTGTGTGCCTTTTCTCCTGCTAATCGACCTTTTGTTAGTTTAATTCACGGGTCCCCAGATACTGAATCTAAGAGGGCAGATGAAAAGTTTTTCCTCTCCAACACATGAATGCGCTCATTTAATCCTCGTAACAACCGTATAAGACAGGTGTTATTATTTTCATTTTACATAGGAGCAAGCAGGCACACGAGAAGTGACCTGCCCAAGGTTGCATGGCTGAGATTGTAGAACTGGTGAGATCCAAACTGCTCAGGCATTCTGACTCTAGGTCTTAGCCCTTGCTTAATAAAGAGTCGTTTTTACATGAGCTAACAATAAATTGTAGTTACCATTCCCATGGCTAAAAATCTATACATTCTCTACCTTCAAGGAATACTCTGAAGATAGCCCTTTGTATTTCTCAATCTAAAAATATTTGAAGGTGGAAAAAAGGCATAGTTTATTCAAAGGTGAAGCCCCAGGGAAAACATGGACATTACTGTGTGGAATGTTCAGGACCCTGAAATATTATGTGCAAACCTTAAACTTCTCATTAAACTATTTGCTAGAAGATGAAGTTCCCACATAAAATAATAGCTAGAACATACACTTCTGCCTCAACAATATTAATTTTAAAGCTTCCAATTTAAATAAAAGCTGTAATTCCAATTTTCTTTCTAGGCCCTGTGCTCTTTTTGACTTCCCCAAAGTCTTCATACAAATCCACTTTATTGTTCCATCATAAATTGTGGATCTATGGTTTTCCTGGAATTGAAGAGAGAATTTATTCAAATTTGACCTAAAACTATAGATAATAAGCCACTGAAAACAGTTTCACCAGACACACAACTATGTCCCTACCCAATATAGTAGCCCCAAAGGAATTCTTATGGCCTAGTTATATCCTCCAGGGATGGGAAGTCGGGGGTGGGAGGGAGTTTCAAACTGAATATGCTGACGCTGCACTAACTATATAGCAGGCACCCTGTAATGACACCTTTGGATAACACAGAAAATGATTGTGTTCCAAGGATGGGCTGTAATGAGAGGGGAGGGTACAGAGAGCCACAGGCGGCATTGTTTCCAATCTAACAACACAACTGGGGGCAGGGGCAGGTGTGTGCTTGTTTTCAAAATAACAAATACTGCTATGGTGTTTCTGCATGGGCTCTTGAGGAGAGCACAAAGTTTGAAGGGCCAACCAACACTATTAGATTTCTAGTCCCCCCTCAAAGGTGGAAGTAGGAAGAATGTCCTTACCCATGTATTTATGTATGGCACTTTTTGGTCACTGACAAATTTTTCAACCAAGAATTTACAAAACTTCCTCTTTGCTGAAGCTCTATTACTTAGGCAGACAACTGGGCAGACAAAGTCCTTCAGCCTCAGTTTTTTTAGCTGTTAACTGAAGATACATTATTATAGCTAACTCATAGGTTATTATGATATACACAGCCATATCTATGTAACATTTTTATATGTTGGTAGGTAGGTTGTTAGGTAGGTAGGTAGGTAGGCAGGTAGGTAAATAGATTAAATAGATAGATAGATAGATAGATAGATAGATAGAATCAACTTAAACAATACTTGGATCATAGTAAATAAATAATAAATGTTAGCTCCCCCATGTCCCCAAAGTTTCCCCTAGTTTTGATGGGAAAAGAAAAAGCAAAATCAGCCCATTCAGCATGGCAATGAAACCCAACCTTTCACATGCTTTATGAAGACAAGATCCATTCCATGTTAAGAAAGAGCTCAAAGTCTAAAAGCGTCATTCTATAATCCTTTACAGAATGGTGACACTTGGCTGATTTGTCAAAAATTCTGCTACATATCCACACTGGGTGCTTTTAATGAATGTCAGATTTTAAGAATCTACGACATTGACATTACTCCATGGAGCAAAGACTGACGGCCCAACTTATAAATTCCCTGATGCATGTATTAGCAAGGAGGCAAGATGAGTTTTCTGTTCCCTGGTCTTGTTCTGCTGTCAAATTCTGGGGGACTTGCATTTCAAGCAATATATCTAATCTCTTTAAATTAAATTATCTTCCTTTCACCAGCCACACATTTTTTTAGAAGAATATTATCAACTAAGTGGATCAGAAAATGTGGGTTTAAGTCTTGCTTCCTTGGTGAAACGATATTAAAATGAATGTTATTCCCCAGATAAATGATGTGTTCCAAGGGTCATGTACTACAGCTGTTAGAAACGGTTTTAAAAGAAACTTCAAATCAAAGGAGGAGGAAATATAAAATTAGAGGGAATTTCCTTCTTCAAAGGGATAGTGGGTATAATTTGCCTCCTATCAGAACAATGATCTCTTCCCCCACCTCAATTTGGCTTCTCTGTTGATTCTGTTTAATCATCGCTGTTGAATTATTAGAATGTATGTAAGATATTTTTCTGTATGAAAAATACTCTCAGCTTATCACCGTTCATTCGGAATCTGTTTTTAAACTAAAACGCCCACGTATCTACCACAGTCATTAAAAACCCTAACTTCTGCCTATGTCTCCTCTCTGGTCATACAGTCTCTCTACAACATAAAGCTTCTTGATGGTGATGGTCATAATATTAAATGCTCATTTTGAGTTCCCCTAAAACACATACTTAGACATGAAAATCTTCCTCGTGATTTCAAAGCTAAAACAATCCAAGCCGAGTTTACATCTAGTAGTTGGTAATGTAGGACCAGAAGCCAGTTCTCTTCATACCCTAATGTAAAACCCAGCTGAAATCACTGACAACTGTACTTCTATCTTTGCTTTTAGGCTGCTTTATTAGAAAAACCTTCCTCCACAAAGTCTAGACCAGGGGTCAGTATGCTTTTCCTGTAAAGGTCAAGATAGCAAATATTTTAGGTTTTGTGGACCATGTGGTTTCCATCCCAACTAGCCAGTCCTGTGGTGTAGTGAAAAAGCAGCTAGAGACAATAAGTAAATGAATAAGTGTAACCATGTTCCAATAAAAGTGTATTTACAAAAATAAGCAGTGGGCCACAGACTATAGTTTACTGAGCCTTGGTCTAGTTCATATTTGCCATTTGCATTTTGGTTAGGTTCATAAAAACAAATCATTAGCTATGCTCATATTTTACTTTTGGGATTAAGTTTGAAATTTGTTAGAGTACAGAACCATCTTACCCTGTTCTGACAGCCAACCTAAGTCATCTAACACAATCTTGACATCTGGTGGTTTCTTTTCCTTTTTTTTTTTTTAATGTTTATTTATTTTTGAGAGGAGAGACACAGAGTGTGAGCAGGGAAGGGGCAGAGAGAGAGGGAGACACAGAATCTGAAGCAGGCTCCAGGCTCTGGGCTGTCAGCACAGAGCTCGATGCAGGGCTCGAAACCACAGGCCACGAGATCATGACCTGACCCGAAGTGGGACTCTTAACCAACTGAGCCACCCAGGCACCCCACATCTGGTGGTTTTTTAAACAATACCTGGTAAATGATCAAGTGAGGGAGGGAGGCGGGAGTGTATACACTTTAAGAGTTCCTCCTAGAAACTTCTGGTCACTAGTATCAGCATGGTGGCCAGATAGTTTTAGTTTTACATATGACAATACGTATATTGCCATGTTCTGAGAGAGCTCCAAGGATCTTAGGATGTTTCACTCATTTCCCCCCTAATTTACCCAATATCTATTTTTATAAGGGATGTTATTGCTAGTAAATAATTCTAGAAAATTAGATTGCTAGATTAAAATCACTAAATTGCTTTCTTAGTAAATATTAAGAACACACTTACTTTTAAGTGAAACTTTCCAATAAATGAAGGCTGAGAGGATAAAACAAACCCTAAAAAAGATGCCACCATGCTTGCACATATTGGCACCATGAGAAGCCTCCAATGGGCTACATATTTAAAGCAAGATAAACAATATTTTCAGTAACTTGATAGCTCTCTGATAGTACCCCTTCCTATTTCCATATTATCACAGAGAAAGCATTGCATTTAATGTGTGGCCATGGGTATGCTGTCTCAAAGATAACAAATAGATTGTGCAACTTATAACTCATGCCATTTTGCACTTATAAATTATCAAGTAATTACTAAATGACAGACAATATTCAACTACTATCCCAGTTTGTTCAAGAGTTTTCTGTTCTATAATCTAGTCAAGTCTAGACTGCCATTACAAAATGGACAATGTTTTTCACCCCACAATACAGTAAGAAATAAAATAACCTTGGGAAGGCAGAATTTTTTCCCCTCCTATTAATGAACTGATACATTGGCGATTTTAGCACTCTGTAAGGTAATTATTTCTGAAGGCTTATAATCTATCATGTGTAGTTTTAACCTCTCTGAGGAAGGGGATAAAGCTACCCCTGCACGAGGTCAATATCAAAACATATGACTTCACCATGACCAAGGAGAACACGGATGAGTTTTAAAAGTGAGATCAACAGCTTTTCATGAAGAATACGAAATTCTATATGACTTTAAAACATCAGCCTCCTCACTTAGGATGATAACAAAGAAAGCCATGGGTGTAGCAAAAAAAAAAAAAAATGACAGGAGCCTCCACAGCCCAACAGAGGAACACTGAACCATAAATCAGGAATAAGGTGAGGGACTGGAACTTGAACACAATTTCTAGATTCAAATGACTAAGATTAACATGGATTTTATGAATGATTTTAACGCTGAAAAAAAATCTAAAAATCAACGTTAGTGTGGAAATAGTATAGTGTATTCATTTAGAGGTTAGATTTTAGCTCCTATCAACCTGGGTGTAAATCCGAGCTCAGCCCATTTTCAGCTGGGTGACCTCTGGCAAATCATTTGAACACTCTCAGGCTCATTTTATAGATGAGGTGTTAATTTAAACAAGAGGGATAGTCCTATAGTACTCATGTTAAGGGGTTATTTTGAGAATAAGCAGAACAATGTATCAAAGGTGCTTGTCCCATGTCTGCAGCACAGAAAAAACCAACATGCAAGATGTGGTAGATTTTACAGGACACTTGTGGCCAAAGTTGAATAAAGTACACCATAATTTCAATAACACTAAAAGAATACATAATTCTAGAAGGTACCTCCACCATAAAACTTGACCTGGCTGTGCCAGTGCTTACTGTTATTATTCTTATTATTCTTAATTATTATTATTATTCCCATAGGCAATACTCAATGATTCTTTCAGCAAGATTTTACTGAGCATCTGCTATATTTTAGGTGCTTTACTAATCAATGATAACAACAAATTAGACACTTTCTGTTAGCCTGGGTACTCTCCCAAGTCACTATCAAGGAGGGAAAGAAAAAAAAATCTAAAAAGAGGAATGTACATATTGGACACAGAGATATGAACACTGAATAAGAAGGGGGGGGTGTAGAAGGAGATAAAGAGAATCTGATTGGGAGAAATCACAGGCAGCTTCCCAGAACAGCTGACATTTGACTTGGGAAATAAAGGATGAATAGGATTTTGATAGGCAGAGAAGCGGTAGGGAGAAGTGAATTCCAAATGGAAGGCTCAGCTGAGGAAAGTGGCAGATGTGATCAAGTACTGGGCCCACTGAGGGTCCATTGAGTACTCTAGTTGCACTGGATGACAGAATGGGTGGAAAACAGTATTAGGTGAAGTCATTGGGAAGGTACGGTGGGGCCAGTGCATGGACCCTGAGTGCCAGGCTCATTCAGAAGAATCTGCCCTCCAAGAGGCATGCTTTCAGAAGAAATACCCACTGGTGGTCAAGTAGGATAACGCCTGAGACAAGGCTACAAGTTCTAACATTAGGAAGCCACCAAGTGCAGTTGCTATGGGATAATAGGGGCAGGAGCCAAGTGCAGAAAACTGAGGAGTTAGAAGTTGGTGAGGAAATGTATTTTGACTTCTTTTTCAGAGAAGTCTGTCTAAACCTTGATAACAGAAGAGCAGAGTTCTGTGATTGTTTTTGTTTCAAGAAAATAGAGGCCTAAGCATATTTTAGGCTGAGGAAAGACAGCCAGAAGGGGCAGAAGAAAGAGAAAAAAAGAATGTATAGTAGAACTATCTCCTCCAAAAATATACTTTGTACCAGTCATTGAAGCTTCCTTATTTTGAAGAGTTTGAATTCTGTGAAAATGAAGCTATTTCTTTTGCAGACATAGGAATGAGAGCAGGATGGTGAGTAAAAATCCTGAAAGTTTCTGTGGTTAAAAGGCAGTAGACTAAAAGCTCTTGAGTCGTATAGCCTTGAGCAGTAAAGATGATGGGTTTTCATCTTCTCTAAGTGCAAGGAAATAGACAGAGGAGTCTAAGAATCCCAGAGAAGGGTTGGCTCAGCCACTGTGGATAATGCAGCAGGAAGCTGACAATATATTTATGGATTCAGAGGCCAGCTGGGGGTAATCTAGACCAGCTATTTAGTGGACCACATTACCACCATTTTCATGACTTTGTCCAGTCATGGCAGATGAGAGGGCAGTCAATAGAGGTTATTCAGGTCAGACAATGACAAGGATGGATGGAGGACATCACTGGTAGAGTGAGAAGATGGGGAACAAGAGATCCCATGAGAGGTGACCACTGGGGCTTTGGCCAGAGGAAAAGTAAAGTGGATCTGGAAGAGGAGCGATAGAGTGGAAGAACAGGGAGGGCTCACGCCATTGATGGTCTTGATGCTGAAGGCCAACAAGTGCCTCATTAGGGACTAGAGAGAGGTAGATGGTAGAAGGTGAGGGAATCTTCCCAGAAAAAAAGAACTTGCAACTTCTTGATCTTTTCTGGCCTGTGCATTTTTGGCACTGCGAATACTAAAATTTAAGGTGGTCAGATCTTGCTTGTATTAAGTTCTGTGCTTAATATACACTATCAAATATATTATGTAACACCTTGTTAATGTAATAGGATGGTGGGTTTCCTAAGGGCAGGTATAAACACACTCCTTTCTTCGATCATGTTGAAATATGTATTAGAAAGACAGCTTATTATCAGCGGCCAATAATTATAGGTGAATTGAAGTGAAATTCATTGACAATCACGGTGCTTGCCTCCTCAAAATCACTGTTTTTCTCCTCTGTAATTGCCAAGGATTCTACTATGAGACATGCAACCAGGACATTGTCCAGGTCCCTTCCAAGGCATTTGAACTCCACATATGGCACTTAGGATCTAGAATATGCTTATGGATCCACAGAACAACTGTTAGTAGCTTTGGTCCACCCAGGGATTGAAAAACAGCTTATTGGTGTGGTTTTTAGAAACCAGCAGCCCTGGGTTCTAGTCTGAGCTCAGATGCTTATTAACACTGTGACCCTATAAATTACTTGGTTTCTGTAATCTGCTGTTTCCAACCTGTTACAGAGGAAAAAGGGGGGAACAGTATAAGCTTCATAGGATCTTTGTGCAAAGCGTTTAGCACAGATCCTGATGTATAGAAAGCTGCCAATAACAACAGTGGCTGTTCAGGAAAATACCCTGCAATGCTTGCACTACCTCAAAGCTTTAAGCAAAATTCTGGAGAATTTTGACAGGAGAAAGAGAAATCATACAGTCTCCATTAATCTTAACCTCTCTTGTGTCAATCTCCTTACCTGAAAATAAGAATAATATAATGCCTACTTCAGAGAGTTAGGGTCACTCAATGAATATTAATTAATAGCATAAAATCCTTGGAACAGGGTCTGAGCACAATCATCATCCTTCAGATATTTGTAGGGACTCTGGGTTTGTGATGAAAGTTTCTACAGTCAGCTGTCATTTGCAGTTTCTTCTCAGGAAGATTCTTTGAGACTAATGATGTTAGGAATAAAATTGTGGCCATCATTCTGTAAAGCCTGGACTACAAGCCAACTTCTCAGAATGGCTTGTCTGAACAGGCTGTAATCCCCATTATCTTTATATAATAGTCTAACAGAAAATTACAAACTCTTCTCATTACTAACTTCTTCTTTCCAATTCCCATCAGAATCATTTTGGCTCTTCTCCCAAGTCCGTGGCATACATCTCCCAGGTTGCTAGAAGCTGGGTTTAAGCATCTTGCCCTTACGATGGCAGCAGATGTTCTGTGTGTGTGTGTGTGTGTGTGTGTGTGTGACAGGTCTCATAAAGGTGGCCAGTTCTGCCTTTGAAGCTCCTGTATTCCTCCAGCGTAGGACCTACAAGTGGGACCCGCAGGTAGAATAAGGTAGGAAAATGTCAGATGACTGGAATTCAAATCCATTCTGCAATATTCTAGTTGCATAACCCTGGGCAATTTGCCTTGCCTCTCTGGATCCCAGATTCCAAATTTATGAAACAGGGGTGATCCCACTGATGACGAGACTTATCTCAGAGAACTTTTGTGAGCTGCAAATGAGCTAATATGCATAATGATATCTCACAGATGTAAACTATTACTATAAGTGTTCTCACGAACCCATCCTAATTGCAGAAAATGGGTCATTTGTTGTTGTTTAAAACAAGTGAAGCCCCACACTGTGAGAAAAGTGGGCCAGATTCTGCCCCTCTTCTGGTAAGACGGTAAGGTGGCCAATGAGCGTTCTGGTTCACATCTCCCCAGTCCTTCTGTCTCTCCACCTCAGAGAGGGTACAAGGAGATGCCACCTCCAGCCAAGTCAGCCCACAGGACACTGACAATTCATCAGCGGAGTGACAAGTGCTCTGCTAGGTCAGCCTCAGAGCTCAGTTGAAGATGTCACTTAGAGGAGAACGATTTGAAGGATTAAAGAGGAAAAGGGGGGGTGTCTTCTTTTCATATCTGAAAGCAAAACCACACGGGCTAGTCTTAGCAAAATTGCCAAGTAGGTACATTTCGTAGAGCAACACTTGACTCCCTCCCCTCTGCTGTCCTTTCATGCCTATGACTGCCACACTTCCATCTAATGCCTTGACTCCTCCTGGATTTTTCTGGCTCCCAGAACCAGCAAAGTTGGCGTGGCTGGCCAAGCACAAGCTTAGAACACTCATAAAACAGACAGTGACATAAAATGCTATGGAAATATTTGGCATCATAGGAAAAATCAAAACTGATTATGACTTTCTTACCTTAATTTTATAGCATAAAACTGTCTTTATTTTTGCATTGCATACTGGAGGCAATGGACCACTTTGTTTTTTAGCGCTTGGGGCTCCAGGGCTCTGAAAGCATTTGCCTCTGGCCTGCGCTGCCCCCCCCCCCCCAGGTCACTAGCCCCACTGGTCCCTCAGGGCCCTGATACAGATTGCTAAA
Source organism: Prionailurus viverrinus (assembly GCF_022837055.1). Taxonomy (NCBI): domain Eukaryota; kingdom Metazoa; phylum Chordata; class Mammalia; order Carnivora; family Felidae; genus Prionailurus; species Prionailurus viverrinus. The sequence goes on along the minus strand of NC_062566.1, from coordinate 38,627,074 downwards.
GCTGATACCAAATGTTTGTAACTACCAGTGACTTAGCAGGGGAGTTCCTTCCAGAAAACCTATTTGTATCTTAATAGGGACTTCAAGAACATAGACAGGCAGACAGACAGACAGCTAGATTAAAGCAACGGAGAATTCCAACCACCTTTAATAGATGAGAAAAGTAGATATTTCTAGAAAGAAATGTTTCCACTTCTCTCAAATCTTATTGCATCAGTGGCTGTGGTTGATCCTGGAGTCTGTGTTGCAGACTATTTTCATCTAACTTTCCAATAACAAGTCTGCCAATAGCGCTAGTGGGTAAGGGTGGGAGAAACACATCATTTGAGTCCTTTACTTCCACTTGATCTTCAGTTATCCACAGAAAGTAACCCTAGGCACCTTTCCTACTGTGCTGTTAGTTTATTTTTCTTCTACAGTCTGTACCCAAATATATAATTTTTCCTCTTCTTGGTTTGCAAACGGCTCAGTCATGAGGGGAAAAAAAGCACAGCGATTACCAATGAGAGATGCCACTAAAGTTCCAGCTGCGAACAGGAGAAATCCAAGATGACCCATCATCTAAATGTCACGCAAACACCATGCCATTCAGAATGAAACGAGGAAGGCTGCGTGCAGGCAGCCAGAATATATTACCAATTGCATATTTAGCTCCAGAACTCGCAAATCTTTGCAGGCAAATTTAGGGGTTTCTCGCTTGATTAAATAGCCTATGATGGAGGGTTCAGTTGTTCCCCACAATAGCTACATGCAAATGAGAGATTCACATGAACTACAGCACGGAGAGCCCTTAGGGGGCTGTACATTTTTAAGTAATTCTGCCATTGTTTTTGCATAGTAATTGGAAATGTACATTCTATTGTGACGTGATTCTTATTAGAAGAGAAGGTAGCTGCTCTCTGCTACAGGATTCTATTCATTTAGGGTCACAGGGAGTTAAAAACAGAGGAAGAGTCTGCATTTATGCTCTAAATGGGGGTCTGTATTAAACACCAGCGATCTCTAGCCTGCATTAAAAGCTAACTTCCACTCTCTATTTTCCTGTCTCTTTTCCCAGCTTCCTATTATTTATTTAGCCTGATTCTGCTTTGTGAATAAGTGACTCCCTAATGACCGAGTAGTAACTAGAGTTAAATTAGTCATGTAAGAGCAGTAAATTAGTAACGGCACCCCAGTTACCAGAGAGGCTATTTCATGCCATGTGCTTAACGTACTATTATCATCCAGGAGCCAAGAGCCGTCCTGTACAGATGACTCTCAGTGGGGTCCCACTCATCGTGCAACGTAAGACCTGGCCAGGATGGAAAGCTGTGGGGTCCACCTAACCATACCCTCCCACTTGTTTCTCTCTGTGCTTCTTAAATATTTGAGTCAACGCTGGCCTGGGTCAGGGTCATGGAACATAGCTGACAGCTTCACAGGAAAGGTCAACTCTGGGATATTGTGAAACTCCACTGACATAAATGAGTTCAATCAGCCAGTAACTTAAGGGGTGGGGGGGGGGCGGTGAGGAAAAGAAGTACTCTGAATCGTTGCTACTCAAAATATAGGTCTTTGACCAGCAGCACTGGCGTCACCCAGAAGCTAATTAGAATTGCAGGATTTCCAGCCTGCAATTTTCACAAGATCTGCATTTCACAATCTGCATTTTCACAAGATCCTCAGAGGATTTTCATGCACAGTAATGTCCAAGAAGCACTATCTTACATCTCTACATGTCCACATCTAAAACACAGAGACCCTGTGAGCCTTAGGCAATCCTCTATTGACAGTGCCTGGATCAGTGCCTGGCACACAATAGGCACTCAAATATCTGTGATACGAATTGAATGAGAATGAAGGGAAGGAGAAGATCTGCATGGTAACATAAAACAACTTGTGCAGAGAAATCAAGTTCCAAAGTAAAAATGAAAATCAAAGGCGGTAGGAAACATGCAGAGGACTCCACCTGGCTGGTGGAGATGGGCTGGGGCCCCACCTGCTGGCCAGAGTCACTGGTGTGCCATCCTTGTCCATGACCTTCATTCTAAAGTCTCTACCTCTCCCACCAGCCTTAGGATGCTGGCCTCCTATCTGGCTCCACCAGGCCTGTTAGCCACGGTTATCTCTTCCACACAGCACTATCAGGTCACTTCAAAGCTGAAGTCCAAATGCACCCATGTCAATCTTTACAATGTCTTTAAAGTTCTGACCTCTGGGTTTAAGTGGATAGGAGGTCAATGATGATTTAAAATAATCAGTCTCCAGGCTGGGGGGGGGGGGGGGGGGTTGCTCATGAGCCCAGAGCTTGAGCTTTCCAGCAAGAGAGGAATCATCAGGACCCTAAATATTAGAGAGAGAAAATAAGTCTATGTGTCTGGGAAGACCAAAAATAATCAACCACAAACCTTGCTTTGCTCCTCAATTCCCTTTTCATCTGGTCGTATGAGGGACTGTATGGCCATACATATGAAGCCAGCACTCAATGTGCACAAAACTGTGGTTATGTGGAGAGGAGGGTATGTCTGCCTAGAAAACTCTGGATTTTCCTTGACACTGCAAAATAAAGACAGTAATTTAGCTCCCAAATCAGGTTAATCCAAATATCTGGTTGTTTTCAATTTCTTAATTAAGGCTGGTATAGAAAATCACAAGGTGAGTGGATTTACTGGAGTAAGATGCTTTTGATAGGACAATGGCTAATATTTCTTAGGATCATTTGGACACTCACCACTTTATAAGCAGTATCTCATTCGATCTTAACAATCCAATGAGATAGGTACTATTATCATCTTTTTATACATGAGAAAACGGAGGCACAGAGAGGTTATGTAACTTGCTGAGGGTCACACAGCTGATATACTAAGTAGAGAGTAGAAAATGCAGAACTCGATCCCTGGTCTATATTGTCGTGGCCAGTGCTTTTAACCTCTCCCCTATCCTGCACCTCTCTTATGCTGTCTTAATGAGGAGAAAAAGAGAGAGACACTGAGGTCAGAGATGGTTAGGAAAGAGAGATGGAAGATGGAAAATTACTCCGGGTGGGTAGGACTTATGCACACTGTATAAAGAGAAAAGGCTTTTGAGGAGGGTGATGGTTTTAGAGAACTATTTGCAAGGTTGAATTCACCTCTTCTAGCTACTCAAAGACAATTTTTTAGACTTCAAGAGTTATTTAGCAAATGGATCTTAGTGACCTGAGGAGAGAAAATGCTGTTCTTAAGAAGGAAAAATGTATTATTTTCCTCTGGTAGGATCAGGAGCTACCACTGCTTTGAGAAGAGAAATGGTCTCTAAAGACAAGACAATAAGAGAGAGTCACAGCTCTGTCTTTCTATGCCCAGACCTTCTGTGCCGGATTGAGCCAGGCCAGTAATTAGTCTAACTCCATATAAAATGTAATCACCATTCTCTGAAGGGGTCAAGCTCACAACGGAGGGGATTCTGCAGTCTAGTTTGCCTAACTTCTCATTTTTTGTGGCCATGTTGAGGTATAGCTCTTTTGGCAATGCAGTTTAATAATTAAAAAATAACCTACTGGAAACTAAAAGTAGCATTTCAAAATTTGCAATGCATATAATTCTATTATGATTGGGACCTCCAAAATAAGTCATGGCATTTATTTATTCATGCACCACATACTCTGTGGTCCTCTGGGAAAGGAAATGTTTAAATTAAGATGTATTATAAGACAGCATCCAGTGTCTTGTGCGCTCAATTATAGCTCACTAGCACGTCGCTTTTACACAGAATACTTGCTCCCTTGTACTCTGGCCTTGATGCTGGGCATTTTTACACAAAATTTGTCCCTCCAGACTCACTCCAATTTTGAAAACCTATTATTATTCTTGCTATCATAATTATTATTATTGTTATTATTATTACATATACTTCTATTTTATTTTTCATTTCTAACCAGTAAGGTCTAGTAACTTGAATGGCAGGGGGAGAAACATCAAAAAGAAACTCGCAGTACATGCAAATATAGATTAAAATCCTCTTTGCTTTATTACAATTTCCACCCTTAGAACATGTACATAATTCATGATGGGGGATAAGGGGAGAATATCAGATGTAGGGCTGGGGACCAACTTTTTAAGAGCGACCTAGTGCCGTGAGAGTAGAAGCTGTTTTTCTAATGACTCAAGAGCATAAGAGAGAAGCTCAAAGAGGCAATGCCAGTTTGATCTATCACCTTCACATCTTTGGAAATGGGGAGAATGAAAGAAGAGTTTACCCTTTAAATTTTCTGAAATGACCACATGGTTAATGAACTAAAATGTCAAATATTTGAATCTTGGAAGAAATCTTGCTATTTTGCTTGACACACAACGTAGTGTTTTAAAAAATACTCAGCAGATGTATTCACATCCATAACCTTATCTTTCTAAAGGGGAAAAAAAATGCATGGAAGTCCGGGGGCGGCGGTGCCTGAGTTGCTATTTTACTGCACTTCACCTTGCCCAAGGACAAGATTTGCCTTCAGGGAGCGAGACCTTGACCCAGTCAAAGGGAAATGGCCACTGTGAGAGCAGCCCTTCTTTTTCCTGGACACAAGTGCAAACTTTAATGAATCCTCTCCCCCCACCACACGCCCCAGACGGCGATGGGAAATCTGAGTGCACCTGCTGCATCTCCCTTCATATCACGTTGCTGTTATGAAAAATAGTTTGCTATTTTGGAACCCCCTGGCAGCCAGAGTGAATCGCCGAGGGCCCCAAGCTCGTTTATCTTGTGTCAGAAGCAAAGCCAAATGAACGCCACCTCACCCAGCACCTGAAGAATGGGAAGAAGCTCGGAGAGAGTAAAAATAACCAAGGGCTCAGGGAAATGGTGCCGAGATGAGCGGCCTGTGCAGGTTAAGTAGGGCTTCTCACAACCCACTCGGACTTTTTGGAACACCGCACTTTGAGACAGGAAGAGGAGAGCTTTTCCCACAACGAAGTGGACTTTGTGGGTCCAAGACTGAGGTACAAAGGGCTGCTCCTGCCCCATTTCATCTAGTCCTGGAAAGCTGGGGCTCTGATGACAGGAACCAGAACCCCTGGTGGCATCCAGGCCATTCAACTAAGGATCTGCTTGGTTTGAACGGCAGGGATGGAAACAGGAGCGCACTCCAAAGACCAGCCTCAGGCTTCATTCCCTACCCCTCCTTCAGACCACAGAATGGCTGAGGCTGAGATCAGGAGAGTGGATTTGAACTAAAAGGAGTTTTGTTTTGTTTTGTTTATTTTTAAGACAGAGAGATAAACAGAGAGGGAGAGACAGAGAGACAGGTAGAGAGAAAAAGAGGAGCTAGAGAAGGTATATGGCAGAGACCAAGCCAGTATTAGACTTTCTTTTTTTTTTTAAGATTAAAAAAAATTCTTTTTAATTTTGAGAGAGCATGTGTGCACCAGCAGAGGAGGGGCAGAGAGAAAGAAAGAGAGAGAGAGAATCCCAAGCAGGCTCCTCACTGTCAATATGGAGCCCAACGCTGGGCTTGATCCCATGAACCGTGAGATCATGACCTGAGCCAAGATCAAGAGTTGGACAATTAACTGCCTGAGCCACCCAGTATTGGACTTTCCAGGATGCATAGGATTAAGCTTGGAGAAGAGGAAGATGAAGGTCTATCAGTAGGGGTGTGTGAGGGGGGGCATAAAAACAAATAGGTAGTTGTAATAATGAGCTTGCTCTGTGCAGACCTGAATAATTCTAGGTGAGTTTCTAAAGAATATATTAGATGTGCACATTCTTGGGCTTCGTGCTAGACCTACTGAATCAGAATCTCAGGCAGACAGGTATCTATGTTTTACATGTTCTCCAGGTATTTTTTTCTGGATACTAAGTTTGAGGTTTAGGCTGAAGACAAAATGTCAAGATTTGCTGACATGGAGAATAGGGTGGCCTGGAGAAGACCCAGGTTCTGCAGACATGAAGCTCAAGCTTGTTAAGTCATGAAGACTGGTATAAATCCTTAGCTCTCTTCCCGCTTCGTGTCCCCACTGTCATCTTGAGGAAGACATTAGGCTAATGAGGAAAATCATTTCACAAAAATTGAAGCACAACTCAAGAACAAAGCAGTGATGCTGCTTTTTTTCCCTTCCAGTCCCAAACTCTATGACATTGGTATGATTGTAGCAAACATGAGAAAATATTTGGAATTTTATACAAATGCTACTGCCCTAAGAGTATAATGGGTCAGCAAATCCACTCACGTCTTGATTAATACGTGATTTTTTTTAAATTGAGCTCTTTCAAAACAAAAGTAATTTCCCCCCTACCCCGAAGAAAGAACAGTTTCATGAGAATTATAACTGTGATTTCTTTCCAATAATTAAATCATGGAGATTCTTTTAAAAATGGTAAGTTCCAGCACTTAAAGACTATGCTGGCTCAGGGATTGGTATAGAAACTGAACACGACTTTAACCAAAGTTCCTATCAGTCTGGCTAGGTCCATGAAGAACCCACACTTGCCCCTAACCATCTCAAACACTCAAAGTTCTTGTGTTAAGAGACTAGGAAACAATTAAAAAAAAAAAAAAAAAGTTTGTTTAGAAGAATCCTGTGGCTCCAGATGCAGGAATTCTTTATCCAGAGGAAAGACTATATTCACATGTCTGGAATAGTAATGACAGGCAAATTACTTAGTTTGTTTTAGTTTCCTCACAGGTTAAATTGAAAAAATAAAAGTAACTACCTCTAAGGGTTGTAAAAATGACTTAATTGGAGGCATCTGGGTGGATGAGTTAGTTGAGCCTCTGACTCTTGCTTTCGGGTCAGGTCATGATCCCAGGGTCACAGGATTGAGCACCCCATCAGGCTCTGGGCTGACCACATGTACTGCCTGGGATTCTCTCTCTCCCTCTCTCTCTTTCTCTCTCTCTCTCTCTCTCTCTCTGCTTTTCTCCCTCTCCCTGCCCCCAAATAAAAAAAAAAAAGACTTAATTAAAATCCTACTCATCTCTCAAGGCCTACCACAAGGCCCATTTTCATTTTCTTTCCAGAATATTCCAGCACACATGCTATTTTTTCTAAACACAAACCACTTTAGAGTAGGGTCATCAAATGTACAGCATACTCCAGGAATTTACTACCATTTGATTGGTGATGATAGGAGAAGTGAAATGCCTTTACCATCTTTGACTGAGGGCCTGAAAAGCTTATTTGACAACTGTTATTGTACACTCACTGCATAGCATGAAACACAGGGTTGTTAATTAGTTCAAAGGACTATAATACAGAAGCCATGTCCTTGGAGAGTTTATGTTCTATTGGGAGGCATGTCACAGATTCTTGAAAAGTTAAAGATTGAAATTAAACATGAACACAAGAAATGACACAGAGCCCTCCAGTCTTGCCTCAAGATAGTAGGTGAATCAGGAGCTCAGAGAAAGCAGAGTCCTTCTGACAGTGGGGCGTGTCTCAGAGAAGGAGCAGACTTGAGAATGTTCCCCAGCAGTAAATCAGTTTGCAGAGAGAGGGTATGATAGCTTACCTGGAATTCACAGTAAGAAAACCAAACCAGATCACTGCTAACATCCTTCCCTGAGATTCTATCATCCTCTGGACTAGACTTAAACTGGAGGATCAAATACCAAACTTTAACGGCATGATGCATTTTCCCACAAAATTCAAAAAGATAAACACATTTGGCCCACAGTCTATCTTAACAGACAGATGCTCTGTTTTTCCAGGTTGTGCTGCTGGTTCCTAAAATGCACCACCAGATGGTAAAACCTGAGTCAAATAAGTTATCAGGGTGGAATGTTGTACTGAGACTTCTCATCGACTTAATTCTTAGGGTACAGGCATTTGCCTGATCCTTTTCTGAGAATGGACTGACAGTGAGGGAGGAGATTTGTCAAGTACTTACCAGGCACTGGTACTTTTCAAGAAATTTAATTGGCATTATTTTATTTAATCCTTACAACCTTATAAAGTAGATATTATTCTTCTTCTCATCTTGTAGATAACGAAGCTTTGACACTGAGAAATTAAATAATTAATTAATTCTCGGGATTCATGTCTACACCTCTATCTCCAGGGTTTAAACAAACCCCTTTCTCTGTGTTATACTGAATAGGAAGCACTTAAAACTATAATATGAGCATTCTTGAAAATTAACAACTACCAAATCTATTGAAGATGTGTTACCTGTCAGACTGTGCCATGCACTTTGTATACATGATCTTTGGTTGTCACAACCCTATAAGGTAGGGATCATCCTCATCCTCAATAAATAAGGAACTCAGAGCATAGAGAATTTTAGGGTAGTGAAAATACTCTTCACAATATCCTAATGATGGGTACATATCATGGTATGTTATTTATCCAAAATAACAACGTACAACATCAATGATGAACCCTATGATAAATTATGGACTTTTTATGATGTATCAGTGCAGGTGCATTGTTGGTAAAAAAATGTATTCTGATGAGTGATGGCAATTGCGAGGGAGGCTCTGCATGTGTGTGGGCAAGGACTATATAGGAAACCTCTGTACCTTTCTCTCAATTTTGTTGTAAAACTAACACTACTCTAGGAACTCCGTTCAAGAAGTAAATGATCTGTCAGTAAATGCTGCTTTTAAAATTCACAACCCGATGTTTTGCTTCCAAAACCTGATACTCAAGTTCTGACTCTGTATTTACTTTCTGTGGCCTTCAGCCAGTCACCGCTCCCTTAATAAACTCCCAGTTTTCCTACTCTTTTTAAAACAAAAGGAGGGATAAATATTCCTACCATATACAAGTCAGTCACTATGAGGATTAAGCTGGAAAACTGAATGTGTCTAACAAAATGCCTAACGTGAAATGAGTGCTAAGTAAATACTGTCAAATCATGGAGGTAGAGTTTTGAGAAGGGGCAGCATTTTTGAGGAGAAAAGGCAACACTAGAGAGGAAAGCAGAAATCATAGAGGAATTCATGAACTACCTCTGGTCACTCAGGAACCACAAAACTGCAGCCACAAGTATAGTGACCTTCAGCTTCCTCTCTAATTCTGGAGTTATCCAAGAAAAAAAAAAGGAGTGTACAGGCCCCCCAACACCTTGAAACAGAAACAAAGTCCGACAACAACAACAAATCAGAAATGATGCTGGGTTCATTAACACCAGAATTTAAGAGTGTTCTATAATTTCAGATTCACATTTCAGCATTCTGGTGTCAATCATTTACAATAATTAAGCAGAGAGACAACACTGAGATTATGTAAGCTAGAAATAAATGTGCGTCTTCAGTGAATGACCCAAATCTGTTATAGTCGAAAGGTACTGGAAGGCATTGAGATCTTAAGGCATGAAACCCCTCTTCAGCTTTAAGAAAAATCAAGCCCAAATCAGCAGAAATGGAAAGTTTACCATCTGCTTGTTGGCTTCTGACATGGTTATTTCAGTTCAATTCCAAAAGGAAAGTTGTATCCAATACAATTATTTTTAGAATATCTCAAAATTATCCTTATTGGGGATAAATAAAACAAGGAAAATGTTATTCAGCAAAATTTAGCCCATTAGTTTCAAAGACTGTGTCCTATCTTTCTGCAAGCAATACAATCTGGCAACAATAACAATCCTTGGATTTGAGGACCAAGGACATGCAACAAGGCACTTCAATGTTTCCAAAGGCCCTAACCAGTCATTCCTGTAGAAATGGGATGTATGGGGCATACAGATAACATAGCCAAAGTACTGGAACAAACTGGAATACATTGCTTGATGCAGACCTTCAATCCTACTCAGTTGGAGGTGTGGCTGTAAGTCAGTTATGCTTAACAAATTGTAAGTGCTGTTGCAGTGGAAGTGTGTGGCTTTTTATAGGCAAGGCAGGTAGCACACTTCAAAATGTCATGTGCACACTCCAGGCATTCAGGTTACAGGTTCATAGGAGGACAAAGTGTGACAAGGTCCAGCTCAGAAACCCCTCCCAGTTCTCTTGACAGCATTTTCAACCTATCACCTTGTGCCCAAAGTGAGTGGGATGGTCTCAACCACAGGATACCTATGACTGTTCTTTTCAGGGTTACACAGATGACTTATTTTTAAACAAGCTAATATCCACTTCTAGAAACAGTTACCTAAAGAAAGCTGCCTGAGGTGGTTGTTTGCAGAGGGTATTTCTGTGCTATTCTCTATTGGTATGGATCTTCTGGGAATTTTTCATAGGTGTTCTGTGAATGGATGCTTAGAAAAGTCAGTGCGGCCAACAGTTCTTGGAGACCAACCTATGACTACTCATCTGTCATGGCACTCAGAGCTTCATCTTACATAACAAATGGTTTCCTTAAGGGGGACACATCCATGATAAATTTGTCTCTGATCCTGAAGTACCTGAATTAGTTGAAACCTCCGATTCATCCTTCACTATACTTGGCCTTATATTTCAGATTTGCTTGAAACGTTCTTTTGTACTCAAACTTTTTGTTTTCAGAAGAAATGCAGAGGTATGTACCTATAATTTTATCATCATGCATTCTGATTGCAACTGTTAGACACTGATCCTTATACCAGTGTCTCTTCAGTCATTTGGTAGATTCCTTAGCTGTTCCTGGAGTTCCTACATGTATATAACATGTTGCTACAATCTTTATACTTGAAGAGGTGTAAACTGGCTGGGTATAAACTCCTTGGCTCACTATTTTTGTCCTTGACTATTCCAAATATGCTTCTCCATTGTCTTCAGATAATAAACCATTGCTTTTGGAAAGACTCAGAATATGATTTGTTTTCCTGTCTTGTGAACAATGCAGTATAATGGTCTGGTTGCTCAAAGAAGCTGTTCTTTCTTTAAGCCAGTTTGGCCACACTGGATTGATTTTCCCAGAAATAATATGTTCCTCTTCAGTGTATGATTTTTATTTACCTTTTATTTCAGGAAAGTTTGCTTGAATTACAGTTTTTAATATTAATTCTATTCCATGCTTTGGTTTCTTTTGGGTGGGGGGACTCCTATTACACATGTATTGGATCTTTACTGCCTATTTTCTGTGTCACTTTCTCTCTAAACTGTTTTTCTTCATTTCTTTTTGATTTAAACATTTTCCCCCTCTTTTCCATCTTCTAGTTCTCTTAAGGGATTTTCTATAGTGGCTATTCATTCTTGTGTCTCTTCTCATTTAGTCTTCATTACTAAAATAGTATTTTATTCTTTTGTTTTAAATTTTTTAATGTTTATTTATTTTTGAGAGAGAGAGACAAGAGAGAGAAACATAGAGACAGAGGGAGACACAGAATCCGAAGCAGGCTCCAGGCTCTGAGCTGTCAGCGCAGAGCCTGACATAGGGCTCAAACCCACGAACTGTGAGATCATGACCTGAGCTGAAGTTGGACACTTAACCGACTAAGCCACCCAGGCACCCCAACTAATACTTTATTCTAAATAATTGTCTGAGCTTGGATAGATCTTTTACCAACCTTATTTTTATTTTTTCTTCATTTATATCATTTCTAACTTTTTCTAATTCTTTTTTGTGTTGTTCTTTCATAGCTTTTGTTATTTCCTTACATCTACTTTAAAATATTAGTTTATAATTTTCATCTATTTTGTGGGCACACTGCTCTGGTTTCTCTGACTGTCAAGACACGGATGCTGTTCTGGTTTTTGTTTCTTTTCCTTATGATACATTATATGGGATTTGCCCACAATCACATTAACTGAGATCTTCTGGCTCTGCATCTATTCCCTGCTTTTGCTTTTTTTCTTAGTTCCTCCTGTCCTTAACCTAACCAGTTTGGATTCTACTCGCAGAAGTTTCTTCTCCCAGGAGAAATCATCTCATAAGGACGATTTGGACGGTTGTTATCAGAAGTACCTAGGTCCCAGACTTCTCTGGCAATATCAGCCTTACTCATGAATTCTAGTCTGCTAACCTCCTTTCTGGATTTGGCTGCTCACCTTACATTAGCCTGCTAAGCTTTCCAGTGAGTGTCCATTGTCAGTTTGGGAATTCTTACTCAGTTTATCAGATTACCCCAATTAGCCCCACTCTGCTTCCTCCTTACTATACTGGTTATACTGTTCAATTTTTGGCATTTGTGAAGACACCCTTTCATTTAGTTTTGTTATATATGTTGTACATGGGTTTTGGGTTTTGCTATCCTAGTTACTCAGATTTTTTTTTTCTTTTACAGATGGATATAAAGAGATTAAAAAACTACATCATTGCCACTGCCATCATTCGGATTCCAACCGATACCATTTTAACTACTGTCAAAATATAATTCTGGGGGGGTGCCTGGGTGGCTCAGTCAGTTAAACATCTGACTTCGGCTCAGGTCATGATCTCATGGTTCATGAGTTCGAGCCCCCCCCCCCCCCACCATTATTGGGCTCTGTGCTGACAGCTCAGAGCCTGGAGCCTGCTTCAGATTCGATGTCTGTCTGTCTGTCTCTTTCTCTCTCCCTGCCCCTCTCCTGATCACACTCTGTCTTTCTCTCCCCCCAAAATAAATAAACATTAAAATTTTTTTAAAAAGTAATTCTGGGACTACAATACATCAAACAATTAAAAAACAAAAACTACTGACACATACAATTATATGGATTCATCTCAAAAGAGTATGTAAGCAAAATTAGGCAGACATACAAAAAAGTATGCACTACATGATTCCTTTCATATAAAGTTCATGAACATAAAACTAATATATACTAGTAGAAGTTAGAATATGGTTAGTTCTATGGCAAGGATAATTACCAGGAAATTACCAGGAAGGGGCATTTTATCTGGGGGATAAAAATATAACTTGATCTGGGTGGTGGGTACCTGGGTGTGTGTGTGTGTGTGTGTGTGTGTGTGTGTGTGTGTATGTAATTAACTAGATACTTAAGATTTATACATTTTACCATATATAAAGTACACCTCAATATAGAATTAAAAATAAATTTTTTTTTAATCTTCATTTATTTTTGAGAGAGAGAGAGACAGAGTGTGAGCGGGGGAGGAACAGAGAGAGAGGGAGACACAGAATCCGAAGCAGGCTCCAGGCTCTGAGCTGTCAGCACAGAGCCCAATGCAGGGCTCAAGCTCACAAACGTGAGATCATGACCTGAGCCGAAGTTGGATGCTTAACCGAATTAGCCACCCAGGTGCCCCTAAAAATAGAAGTTTTAAGTAATTGTGATTGCTCCCAAAAGAACTTCAAACCATATCCTAGCTTCCTTCAGCTTAGCACTATGCCTGCAATGTAATAGGAAGGCAGTAAATAACTATCAAATGAATAAAATCATGAACCATTCACTGAAGCCGTGAATGACCTCATCTCTCACTACCGTGTGTCAGCATCTGTTCCAAAATCCAGTCTCTCCATTTCTTATTAGAGGACTTGTTGATGACTGCAGAAGGCCATAGTCATTTCTTTTGTTCGATTTAATTTAGAGTATTTGCATCGTGTATCTACTAAGTTTTAGGTATTGCTTTGGGCACCAAGGAGTAGAAAATCATGAATAAAACCATTCTTAACCTCCAAGTTCTCACAACAGAGTCCAGTTTTTTAAATAGCACTCTATAAATTTCAAATGGGAAGATCCTCTTCTACTACATTAGAAAAAAGTTGCAAACTAAACAATGGATTTCAAGATCATTGTTTCCAAAAGATATTGATCAATGTACAGCTACTAAAAAAATTCTCCAGCAAAATAGTAGGCATCATTAGGAAGGAAATGCTGAGCAGGAACAAGAATTTGGGTATCAGTAGTGCTAGTTGGATGCTGGTGACAAAAAAATCACAACATTGGGAGGGGGACATTTGCTCCAATTCTCTGACAAACTCAGCATCCCAAAGACTAGCAACTTTGGAAACAACAGGAGACAGAACCACAGACATGGTGTTCTCATGATGACCACCTTTAGCAGTGGCTGCAGTATCAGCCACGCCTCTTCCAGTATATCCCCATTCCTGGCCCAATTAAACCAGCAACACCAGAAGGGAGAACAGTACATGTAGTTCTCACAAGTGTAGATTCAGAACAAATACATAAAATGAAACTCTTCTTCATACAGACAGGAGTCAACATAGGAGCTTACTGAATCAAGATGAGATATTAGCTGAGATGATAACCTATAGATTGATATTTGAACAATATATAATGACGCCATATGAAAGGTTGTTTAGTTTCTATTCCTACACTTATGATGTCAGCACTGACAGTCCTGAAGCTGTTGGAGCACATTTTGAGCTGGGTAGAATATATGTCTGACCCTAGATCCCATGTCTTATGATCAGTTAATATTCCATGGGTGATGTGAGACAGGAAATCTTATGAGAATAGAACAGGGTGTCTTAATATCATCCCTCCTCCTATCACGTCCCGGAGCCTCTTCTAAAAGGCCAAATGAGCATCTATCACATCCCACTATTCTCCTTGAACATTAAAATCTTCAATATGCGGATGTCAGATGAAGCACATGTGCCAAAGTTAGAGGTGTCTTTGGTGACTTTTTTCCTGAATCAAGGGGGCAAAGTCACTTGGGGAAATGAGCTGACAGATCAACAAGGTTCTAAATCATTCTTTTGTTGTTGTTGTTGTTGAAGTATAAGTGACATACAATATCCTATTCATTTCAGGTGTACATCATAGTCATTCCTAAGTCAGTACTGCAATTAATTTACTATCACAAACCACCAAAATATTTATAGCTATTTTTTCCAAAGCTTAATGCATATATAAAGTAGTTTTTACAAATAGCAATTAAATACATCACTGATGTTAATTATAATAATTTGCATTAATAGAGAGGAAGTAATTTGAGATTTCCTAACCAAAGATCACAGACTGCTGACTACGTTCTATACTCTAGGTTCAAAGTATCACTTCAACGTGCCCCATGAGGGTGAAGTGGCTGATAGGAGTTGTACAGTTTATGACTGATTAACTTGGCTAGTTACCAAACTTCTAAGAAGATCAATTTCAATGATGTGAGCTCCACTTGAGCCATTTAGAACTTCTCTGCCTAGACAAAAAGAGAAGAGACCTATATTCTAATCTTGATTCTCCCATTTTCCAGCTGTGATGAGTCTGGACAACATACCTGACCTCGCACCTGTATCCATAAGATGGGGATAATAAGAATTCTTTTAACTTCTGATAGATTCTTTTGATGTCTACTTCTAACTCTATAGAACCCTTTGATTCCAACATACTGACCCTCAAAAATAGGATCAGCCATTTTGAAAATGTGGCTACAAGAGATGCTGGGGGAGCTTAGTACAAATACTTGCCTTCACTGTGAAAGATTTAAAAGCCATCTTCCTGCACAGAGACAGCATTCTGGGATGGAAGGAATAGTTCTTTCCTAATTGAAACAATGGAGTTAATTAGTGAGAAAAAAAAATGCAATTCCCCAAATTAGGTTCTGGCAAAGACATTTTGATTCAGGATTGCCAAGAAATCCTTAATGGTCACAGAAAGGCTGTTTCTACACTAGCAAAGCAAAATGTACCTTGGCAAAAGCTCCACAGACTAGTGACAATGGAGGTATTTTCTCAAAACATCAGGCCACACATTGGAGTGTTAAAAAAAAGTTACTAAAAAACTTTTTGCTCATATATTTCACTTTATCACAGAAATAATCTCTGTATTATCACCCCAAAAAAGTTATTCATGCTATGTAAGCAATCATTATACCATATTAAGGTTATTGGTACAATTTCACCAAATACTCTTCTTGAAAAACAAAAGTATAATGTTGCTGGCCTTGGTTTACAAATATGTATCATCTTAGGGGAATGAGGATAGAAGTGTGTGATTCTTAACAGCTATTGGTGGTAGAAATCATGCTCAAGCAGAAGTTCATAGAAAGACTATGGCAACTTTCATAATTAACACAAAATAATCTTAGAGTATGTGTGGGCAGTGTGTAAAACTTGAGAGAGATACAAGGGAGAAGTACCCACCTTCTAAAGAAGTGACCATCTATATAAGGAGACAATATAAATACACAATGAGCATCATAAAACAGTATGTAAGTATTAGTTCATGACATACAAATTATGAGTCAAAGATTCTGCAGTATTTTCCTAAGTAGGAGCCTGTTTTTATTTTCTTCAAGGCTTACAATTATCTATAAGGAAAGGAAGAAGAAAGAGCTACAACAGAATCTCTTACAATCAAATATGCAAGGCTTTGAGCACAATCAGATTTTGTAAACTCCTGCCATGGGAGCCTATAAAACAGCATGAGGAAGAAGGGAAAAGATTGTGGAAAGGGGGGAGGGAGTTAGAAGTAGAATCATGTGAGGCTCATCTATCTTGTGTCCTGCCCCAGTCTTACTCATGGGGCCAGAAGGTCCAGGAAAGGAGCTCTGCTTCCAGGGACTATGCCCAGCCAGAAGAGGTGCCCGGGCAGGACTGCAGGCTGCGTGACTAGAGGAGAGATCAAGGAAAGAAACCAAGGAGGAGAGCCAGAGAAGTAAGGCCAAGTAAGACTCAAATTCAAGGGACTGGGTCATGAGGCAAAAAGCTGGTAAGATCAGAACAGGAGGCGCTGAAGGCAAGGTGAATCAGGCATTTAGTTCAAAACTGATATCCCAATCGATGTTGGTACAAGGAAGCCTATCCTCATCTAGTGCCCGCTTTGCAGCCTCAGGGCACATGTAACAATTCTAAGAATAGAGGAGCACTGAATAACCACAAGAAGAAAGTCTGCAAAAAAGCAGGCAGCATAAAATATCTTAAAAACAAAATCACAGAAAATGCAACCAGGTTTATTTAATAAGACATTTTGGAATAAACATCTTTTCACTACCCAGCTGATCTTTTCCTAGCCCCTTTTTAGACTTCTTCATTGTTATCTGGATTGACATTACTTTTACCATAACTTATTTTCCCAACCTACTTTCTCTCCATGCAGACATGTGTATGGAAAACCATATGAACTCTTTTCCAACAATGTCGTTGAGGTTAAAGGATATCCAAATACACTGTACTAGCTGGGCCAAATAGAGTCAGGGGATACCTAGCACTGCTTTGCCTTATGAGGTGGACTTCTATCCTCTGGGCTCACTATTGTCTCATTCTACCATTTTTGTGTAAAATTACTTCATTTCATTTGTGTATTTTTTTGTATATTCTCTGTAAATAATTAAACAAGGGACCAGTTTCTGGCTTCCTAGTTCCAGCCATCAGGGAATATCTGATGTAATCTAAATTACCTACTTAACTCTATCACACCATCATTTTATACCTAAAAACCAGACTGTGATGTAGGGTACAGAATAATGGCCAAGGACAAAATCTAGAGCATAGATCGGGAAGTGGACAGCTCATCACACCCAACTTGGAGCTATATGTCTTTTTGGAGTAGATTTTATAGAATTTCTAGCACTTGCATAAAAATCATCAAATATGTCAAAAATGATTCAATCTGACAGATTCAGTGCCAGTTATTAAGGTTAATGTTGAACATAACTTCATCATAAAGTAAAATCACATTTGTTTCATTTGCTTAATGTCTAGGCTCTTCAATTTAACATACACTGAATATCTACTATGTATCAGGCTCTACTACACACGGGGACCATAAATATGAATAAGACGTTGTTCCCATTCCCAAAGCACTCCAAGTCTTGCAGAGGGAGACAGACCCATAAACCAGTAACTAAAATACAATGTAAAATTATTACTGTGGAATATATATATATGTACATATATGTACATATAAGGAATCAACTTTTAAATTCTATTGGTATTGCATAAAAGAAAGAAAACCATAAGGAAGGTAAAAAATATCTGTTCTTGTTAAATTATTTCATCATCTTATCTGTTGACTTAATCATTTCTATTTATTTAATGGGCCTAAAAATCTTTACATACTATATTATTCTAAGCCTGACACTTTATAATAAGTTACCCTGTTCCAAGATCACAGCAGCCGTCTCAGGTAGGTAGAAGATTATGCCCACTTTACAGATGAGAGTACAAACAGGAAAGGTGAACTGGAGTTTGGAAGTCAAAGAAAATCAGTTTGAAACCATTATTGAAATATGGCTAACTCTGCCTAATTCTACCCCATTCTGAGTTTCCCTGGAAAAGAATGGTAAGGAGAAAAACAAAACCCTGTGAGTCCACGCTCTATGAGCTGTGAGAACATGACCTCCCTCCTCCATGATAGACCATCAGACCAATCTCACCCAGCCTGACTTCTGTTAAATGCTCCCTGCCACCCCAGGTTTTAAATTATTTAAATAATTAACAGGCTCTATAGATGTAATGCTGTGAATGGCCTTGTGATCTGGGAAGACAGTTACACCTTTGGAGATCTTTAGCAAATAAACTGAAAACTCGGCTGTGTGAATTTTCTCTCTGCCATAATTAGCAGCAGATGGACGACTTTTATGGAGCCACCTGTCAGCAGGAAGACTCTCCTTACAGTTTCTAGTTTCTAGAAGGAGCAGGATTAAAATAGACCAGTGCCGTTTGCTTCAAGTACTCTTAAGGGTCCCAGATGTAATCGGATCTGCCAGAGACTGACAGGATTCAAGAGGCAGCCACTCCTCGTGGTGCTGGCTCACCTGTGAGGCATGAGGCAAGAATAAGACAGAACATTATTTCTCAGCAAGTTTGGGCAGCCAATCATTTCCGAAAACTTGGAGAGCAAGCCAGGAGCCAGCCTGTGCTGAAACGTTCCATTTTACTAACCTTTTTATCCAATTTGGAAATACAAATAGAGCTCTCAGGGTGTAATTAGCAGCAATGACTCTTAATACCTGCTTTCCAAATTTGACCTTAATGGACATTCATTAAAATGGGCTCTGACTTCATAGCCGCGTTAGCAGAAAATGGAAAAGTCCATCTATCACTGTCAGTTCCCATTTTCTGCGTAATCATTCCTGGAAGAAAGAGGCCTGCAAGTGTGCAGAGGGGTGGTGGATGTAGCTGCAGAGGAATTGCAAAGAGCTTTGCCAAGAGCTGGCTCTTGAGTTTCCCTAAAGATCACGGTGCCTCAAAGAGGCGTGGCCCAGAGCATTGGCCTGAAGTAGGGGACCTGGGTGCTAGTTTCTGCTCCATCTTGGCTTTGCCATGTGAGCTGAGGGGAGTCACTGCAGAAGCATAAGACTGTGCTTTTACCACATCTATTATTTCTTTAAAAAAGGATGGGGCGCCTGGGTGGCGCAGTCGGTTAAGCGTCCGACTTCAGCCAGGTCACGATCTCGCGGTCCGTGAGTTCGAGCCCCGTGTCGGGCTCTGGGCTGATGGCTCAGAGCCTGGAGCCTGTTTCCGATTCTGTGTCTCCCTCTCTCTCTGCCCCTCCCCCGTTCATGCTCTGTCTCTCTCTGTCCCAAAAATAAATAAACGTTGAAAAAAAAATTAAAAAAAAAAAGCATAATAATGCCACACCTGCTGCATGGGTTTTATGAGGATCAACTGGAATCACGTATGTAAAAATGCCTCGAAAAGCATAAATTGCTATGTAATTGCACAGATAGTTCTTTTTAAAAAAAAAGAATGACAGTGTCAGTGACAAAGGGTACAAGCTATAAAACAATCACAGGTTTGGATAAGTCCACTCTGGTGGGAGGATGCACTGATTCTATATTGCAGCATAGATTTGGGGTGGTTTCCTTGTACCAGACTGCAGTGAAGAAGGCATTTTGCCTGAGACAGATGAGGGGTTAGGCAAAGTGGTCCTGGCTGAAGTCTTCAGGGGTCTGATGGGACAGGTGTGCTCTTCCTGAGAGTACAGGTTAGAGGACACACCAGACCTGGGCACCTGAACGCCAAGTGGTAACTAAGTGACTGAAGGAAGGAGAAGAGCACTGGGCCAGGAGTCAACAGATGGGTGGACCCCCACAGCTCTGGCCGTCACTCACTGCCATTTTCCCAGCATATGACTCTATGACTTCCCGATGTCAACTGAAATCAACAGAAGTTGCTTTGTGGGTCAGAGACATAGCTAAGGGCAGGAGGGAAATTGAGGAAGTTGAGGGTAAGTTGGTTCGTATTTTAAACAGACCCCAGTAGAGGATCTTTGAGGCAGATACTGACATGCAGCCTCATAGGGACTCACTTCTCCAGTCCCAAAACCTGCTAACTCCTTGTGTCAATAAAGATTTAAGGTCCACAAGGACAAAAAGGAGTCTGAGAGAGGTAAATGTTGGATAAATTAAAGAGAAAACAATTCTACACGATGGGTGGTCAAGTGAAGCAGCTAGAATATTGAAGAGTAGGTCCAGCATCTAAATTCACCTAAAAAATCTCCAGGGTGGATATTTCATACAATTTAATTTGGATAATCGAAGAGCCATCTGTTCTAAGCCATGCTGCCTGAACCTTATCTGATGTAGATTTGCTAGAAGCTTCTGACCCCTCTACAGCCTCTCCAAACTCAGTTTGGGCCTCATTCACTGAGCACTCTTTATATATCAGGCCCTGTACCTAGTGTTTTCATGAACCTCGTTGACTTTAATCTTCTTAGGGAAATCATAAGGAAAGTATTTATGGCTCCAGTTTTACATGGACGAAACTGGAGCTCAAACAAGCTAAGTAACTTAACCAGAAAAAAAAATTCAGAATTTAGACCTAGCTACCCAGGGTTGCAATCCAATTCTTTTTCCATCACTGCAGAGGTGATTCCAGCAAAACCTGGTTTTCCCTTCTAAATGGCCAATTTTACAGCAAAGCCATTTCTTACATTTACTGAAATGCCATGGTTTTTGTCAGTTACTTGGTCATTATACATATTTCAATGTAGCTTTCTATTGTGTAAGGGCAACATTATTTGTAAATATCTTGGTCATCTGATGCTCCACTGATCATCACTGCATCCCCAGGGCTTAGCAGGAAAAGGAAAACACCTAAGTGTTCGACAAATGAAAGAATGATAAGAAACTAGGACTACAAGGTTGCCCAGGCACCTGGTGTGGCACCCAAGTGTGAGGCTGAGAAGAACCAGGATGCAGGTACATTCTTATAGCCGGCCACCTGCAAGGCCCTTGGGAGGTATGCCAAAGCTGTGCTTTGAGCTTCTGGGCCCTCTGAGCCAGGTCAGAGGAAAACAGAAACCATCACATTGCCAGGACACAGCTGAACTCATGCACAGCCCCTGGTTTGCCTCATGTCAGTTCTTGGGAATATTCCTTCTCAACTCCTTATGATGGAGTCCGTGTCCTTAACTGACAGCATTTTTGTCCCTGGTATAAAAATAGCTGAACTTGACATACTGTGCTCATTTGAGTTTAATGACAACTTCAGTGTACAAAAGAGTAGTGCCAAGTCCAGGCTCCAACATCTTTGTTTATATAATGGCAGCATCTGATGTCCAGAATCCCGTCCCTGAACTGATTACATTTGTTGTTGTGGAAGAAAAGGACGTGCATTTACTCAACACCGACCATGCGTCAAAAGGTTTGCATGCATTCTCTCATGTAATCCTGTGAGGAGACATTATTATCCTCATCTTAAAGATGAGGAAACAGAGACCTGGAAGGGTTATCTAGCTTGACCAAGATCACTTGTCAGTGAGTGGTGAATGTGGGATTTAAATCCAGCTTGAACACCACAGCGGAGGTTTCTTCCGAATTCCAAGATGCCTCCATGGTTCAGATACCAAAAGAGAACCCAAATGTGTTGAGAAGGGATTGGGGAAGGCTGAGCTGAGGAAGAACAGGAGGAAAAACAGGTTCCCATAGATCGTGGAGATAATTTCAGAACGAGGAGCTGTGCAGAATGGTCTGGTTTCTGTGCTAACAATGGTGTCATTCTGGGAAGGCCATACCACCCCCAAACTTAGTTTACTTACTAAGGGACGTGGCAGAGATGGCGTTTAGACTTCTTCTACTTCTCTCCCTCCCCCCACTATGGGGTAGCATACCCCTTTTTTTCAAGATGGGGAAGTAGATGAGGAGCTTCAATGTCTGTAGTGCTTATAGCTAAGTTGATGTTTCCAAAGAAAAGTATAAAGGCTTCTTTTCTTCATGTCTGGCTGGCCCCTACCCCATTTCCTACCTCTGAACCTGCAACCTGTTCTGATAAGTGAAGGGGAGTCAAGGCACCAAGGCTTGTGCTGGGCAGATTGCTTATATGATGGCTTCAGAGTCTCAGGTAGGGTCTATGGTGAGATGCCATCACCTTATCCTAAAGTATTCTGTATGCTCCCATGGCACACCACTTCACCATCCCTTCCCTTTTCATCTACTGAAAGGCTAATCTGTTCTCCTGAAGTAAGGGAAGGCAGGAGTTTGCCCCTATTTAGAAGATGTCACCTCTGAGCTTTCTTGTTTCCTGCTACTTAGAGAGTCATGGACGAAATTTTCATCATCTTATCCAGACTTTGAAATGACACTGCATCATATGTGCCACTATGGTTTTGGCCAACTCAGATCTCTGTGTTGGAAATCCGCTCACCCTCCAAAACACACACACACACACACACACACACACACACACACACACAAAGATAAGGTGTGTCGAAAAGCTTGAAAAGCTGGACGGCTACTTTCCTCCAAACACATCTGAAGGAAATTGAGATGAAGTGTAACCTTGTCACTTGGCCTTCCGCCAAGAGAAACTGACTGAGGGAGCAAACCAGGCATCTCCCCGAAGAGGCTGCGCTCCAGTGGGCATGCTCTCCACCTCCAAGTGCGGATGACTCTTCATTCAGGAACAGCATCCTCCGGGGAGATGCCTCCCCATGACTTCCTGCAGTATCAGGGGATTGTCCTGCCCAAGACTGGACCTCCCTTCCAGCGCTCCAAGGGTGTCCTCTGCTGAGCTGCAAGAGCTGGTTATTTATCCATAAAACATGACATTTGTGGAGAGGGTGGTAGAGAGGCAGAACAGGGGAGAAAGGGAATGCTGGTGAAAGGGAGCATAAATAGTTAATTTGATGATGATTTAGAATGACTCTGGTTGCTGTTTGAGATAAAAAAGCTGCAGTGAGTTCAGAAAATACTAAAATAAGGCCTCATACAGGCATTTCATTTAGATTTAATAAGACTGAATATTAAGAGCATATTTCATGGCGATTAAGAATTCTGACAATCTCCCATCCACCAACTTTAATGTGCACCACAAAAATTAAAATACTTATTTATACAACTAAAGTGCTAATAAGTTCATTTTGAGAAATTCTCTGAACTTGCCTAGGCTTTAACTTTTTATAGGGGAAGGAGTAAGACTCTGAGATGGTAAGATCTAGAAACCAAAAAGAAACTTGGGAGAAACTGTAGTGAGAGTCCCTGCCTCTATCTCAGTTATCAAAAGAGACAGCCCAGACCCCCATCTCCCTCCATGGCCCAATGAACACACATACATACACACATACACTCACGCACATTGGTGAACACATACCTGTGCTTGTCAGCTGCCACCTTATTTCCTTGGCTTTCTCTAGCTGATCTCAGGGCTGAGTGCACTGTTGCCCTACCCTCAATCCATTCCTTTGCCTCCAACCTACTTGTGAGCTGATGTTACTTGGAGGCAAGAACCCAAATAGCCCACTCCTTACTTTAGGAAACTCTTAGATGGTTTCTGCACACTCAATCCCATACGGTTACTTCTTTTGCAATAAGCCTGTCTTGCTGCCTCCACTATTCCACATACAAGACACAAGCTTAAAGGTGCATGGGAGCTCCTATACACAGCTCCGGCCATCTCTAGTGCCAGCTTGGGCTACACAAGTGGCCTCTGCCTCAGTCCCCACCCAGTGGTCTGGCTATCTTCCTTGGCTAATTCCCTGCTTGAATCTCTACCCTGAACCCCAGATTGCTTGACTGAGGCTCTACTTCCTGACATCTCCCCTCTCCTACGCACTGACTCAGTGTCCCCTTGTACTCCTAGGCACTGGCTGAGCCCTGCCAGATATGGGCAGATATGCACACAAATGCTCAGGCAGGGACTAAATGGAGGGACAATGAACTCATAGCCCAGGATGTGACTATCAGTCATGCTCCTCACGGGCTGTGAAATGAAGGGAAATTCCTGAACCTCTCTGAGTCTCAAACTCTCCTTAAAAAATGACGCCCACCTCATAGGTCTTTTGTGAGAATCAAACAAGATAATGTCACTAAAAATGTTTAGCACGGGGCGCCCGAGTGGCTCAGTCAGTCGAGCATCCAACTTCGGCTCAGGTCATGATCTCATGGCTTGTGGGTTCCAGTCCCACATCAGGCTTGCTGCTGTCAGCAGGGGCCTGCTTTGGATCCTCTGTCCCCCCACCCCTCTCTCTGTCTGCCCCTCCCCTGCTCATGCACACACACTCTCTCTCTCAAATCAAACATTTTTTAAAAAGTTCAGCGCAGACCCTCTCATACAGAGTAAGCACTCAATAAATGGTACCTATTAATATTACTGGTGACATTATTTATCAATGACAGTGATTAATTCCACCTAGCCTGCCTTGATAACTGTTCATTGCCCTTTGCTGAGCCATATTTTGGATTTTAAACCATTTTTCTAGTCACCAACCAACTCCATCCTAGTTTCCTGCCAGCTTTTCCATTTGCGGAATCAGAGTCTCAGTATGCTTGGCATCCTGGGTGCACTTCAACTATTATCTGAACTGTCAAGGGCTCTTTCCTCTTAGTAATTCCTATTCCCAGTCTTCAAACCCTGGGCCCCAGCATTGGATCAAATATCTTGACTTCCTTGTAGGACCTCAAATAGTAGAAACTTAGTACATACTGGCTGTTGACAGTGGGTGTCTTCATGTGGGCCTCATCCCATAGTTCTGGTCCCCAGTGTGCCTAGGGCTACGGCCCCCCCGTTAACTGTTCCACTCCTTTTCTGCAGCCATTCCCTTCTATTCCTCTGAACGGTGAGATTCTTCCCTATGTCTCTTTTGCCTGCATCTGTGCCTTTGCTCATCCAATGGTCTCCACAGGCCTGGTTGAGTCCAGGTGGTGGCATCCAAGACGGCAGTGCACTGAGTGGTGTCCCCCCCCAAAAAATGTCCATGTCCTAAACCCTAGAACCTGTAAATGTGATCTTATTCAGAAAAAGGTCTTCACTGATGTGATTAAGTTAAGAATCTTGAGATGAGGTCATCCTGGATTTAAGCCCTAAATCCAAATGACAGGTGTCCTTATAAGAGAAAGGTAGAGGGAAGTTTGAGACTCACAGGGGATAAGGCCATGTGGAGACAGAGGCCCACTCCACATGGTTCAAAACGTGCAGCCCCAAGCCAAGGAAAACCTGGAGCTACCAGAAGCTGGAAGAGGCAAGGAAGGATTCCTTGCTAGAACTGTGAAAGGGGCCTGGTCCTACTGACACCTTGGATTCAGACTCCTGCACAACATAGCTGTGAGAGAACAAATTCTTACGGTTTTAAGTCACCCAGTTTGTGGTAATTTGCTATGGCATCCCTGGGAAACGAAATGCTGGCCAGGAGTCAAAAGCTTTGCTTCCATGCGGGTATGAAACGCACCATTTCCCCACTCATGAAAAGGCAGCTGAAGGAAGCTATGGAAAACAGAGGGAGCTGAATCAGAGGGCAGAGGGCACTGTTGTTGACCTTGACCCTGGGGAGTAATGTCTGGCTATGCCACACTGGTGCACCTTGTAAAGAAGGCCCCTGCATGATCAACACGAAGTTGAACTTTTAAATATTTAGACACACAGTATATGGGTCTCCATTTTCACTCTTGCTCTGGTCCCCACAAACATCAGGGTGGGGCTAGCTGTAAAGACAGTAGCAAAGCTCAGGTGTGGAGACCCCACACACATGGTTTTCTCTCAGCTCTGCCACTGGTGGCTTTGTTCGTTTGGGGGAGTGACTTCACCTCTCAGAACTTCAGTTTCCTCCTCTGTAAAATGAGACAATATTCTCCTTGCGGGTTAAGGGGGAGAAATAGCAAAGGACTGCACCCTCTATAGACACCTATAGGCACAGAATCAAAAAAGTTCTTTACTATATCATTAATATTTTCAGGGGTTTAAAGACCTATAAATTCCTATGCTTTTGTATTTCTTTCTCCTTCTGAGGAAAAACTAGAGAGGGTGGTAACTGAGAAACTAATCATTCTACCTTAAGCATTTAGGAGGAAGGCCTTTGTGGATTTCACCCACGGCATTATTAAGAGACATAGAATCTTGGAATGTGAGTGCCAGAGGATCTTTAGCAATAACCTATTTCAAGCCCTTGATTGTGCAGATGGAGAAACTGAGGCTGAGGGGAAGGAAGCTGCCCAAGTCATCAGTGTGTGTTCCTAACTAAGCTGGTGTTAACTGAGCCTTCTGATCCCTTGCTCTAGCTTCATTTTATTTCACCAGATTGTGGTAGTGCAGCAGCTACTTGGTGTGACTCTCTCCTGAGGATGGAGATCTGTCTGGCCATCTGAACACAAAAACTCAGCTGTGTGAGCCAATGTCCAAAAATCCTTTTAAGACTTCCTTCACATCCCACTGAAAAAATTAAAATTTCTTTTGAAACATACCTACCATATATTCATTAGAGGCAGAAAATTTGTATTCCCTTGGAATTTATATCAAAGACTACTGTAGGTGAATTAGTTGGGTTCCATCTTTTTTAAATGTCAGCCCAGATGACCCATCTCTGTGTAGGCATGCGAATATAAGGTAATAACAACATTTGAAAGGATCCTAAAAAAGTGGTTTGCCACAGTTAAAGTGTGATCAAAACATATCATTTCAGGAGTCACAATATTTATCATTTTAATATTAATAATGCCATTTTGCATAAAACACCATACAAGGAATAATTCTATTAGGACTAGAAAGATTTCCATGCTGGAAAAAAGGGTAAAATATTCAGGATATGTCAGAGAGAGACAACCAGCAGTGTCACTAACACAGAATCCAATTTCTTTTCTTTGCAGATATTTAAGGCAACCATGCATTCCCAAAGATAGGGACAGAAATTGACAAGGAAAAGGAGCAATTTATTTATGAGTCATCTATCCTGCAAGTCAGTAAATGAAACTTACCCAAAAAGGAACTGTGTTTTATGGCTTATGGTCCTGTAAATTAAGCTTAGTGGAATTCTTCCAGGAAGCTTAGAATAAAACCTTCTGAATTAGTGGCTGGTCAAGGAGAACACATTGATGGCATTTCCCCCAGCCTGTTATGACATGCAGTATCTATATATGCAGGACAAAATGGAAATCAAAGGAAACACTGGACCAACCAGCTGTGTTGGTGAGAAACCAGAAGCATCAATCTCAGTTGGAACAGGGCTTTTTTAGTAAGACCTTCTGGGATAGGATGTTGAAAGCTTGACTATGTTAAAGATGATGTGACTGTAACCACTGGGTTTAGACTTGGGCTGCCCCAGTTTGAATCATGGGTGCAGCACTTACTGGCTATGTGAACATGGATAAATTATTGCAACTGTCTATCTACAACACTTTCCTCTTCTATACAGTAGGAATGATACAAGTACCTACCTCATAGGGTTGTTATGAGAATTAAATCAAATAAAACCTGCAAAGAGTTTAGCACAGTGCTCCATAAACACTACTTCTTATTATCAGGATTATTTGGGCTCTACCTCATTATTCTCCAGAGGACCTACAGTGGGTAGGTCAGATGATCTGACTAGAGAGCTGGTACTATCATCTAAACAATGAAACATCTCTGTTTCCAAGTCTTCATCTTTAAAACTGGAATAATGCAAAAGGCATGGTACTTAGAGACGGTTAAGCCTAAACTCAAATTCTAGCCCTGCCACTTTCGAGCTGCAGGCCCTCACCTTATCTCTGCAATAGGTCTAGAAAGCTTGATCAGCAGGGCTGCCATAAGGATGGGTATTTTACTGTAGGAGGATGCCCTGTGTATTTCAGAGACTCAGTAAAAGCTACTTCCCATCCTCATTCTGTTCCCTCCTTTAGCCATCTCAAGGAGAAAAGCCTTCAACTCTCAAGCAATACATGTAATTTCTTAATGTAGTATCTTCATCTTGAGAATGTTTCCCAGGCAGAAACACTCAAGACATATTTTTACTTTATTTTCATGGCTTACATATAGCCTTTATTCCAGTCTACAATTTGTGCTTATTAACAAAAGGGTGTTCCTGTTCCCTTCACAGAAAGGCCACTTTCTTCTACAGTCATTGAAGCATTTAGCATCTTCTAGGCACATTCTCCATGCTAAACAATTATCCAACCCATGAAGACATTTAAAATTTCTCCACAAGCACTTGAAAATTCAGAATTGTTTTCACTACCAACCACCTTGACAAGAAGTCTCAAACTCAAGAAGTGAACTTTGTGGTCACTTAAAATAGATTTTTCCAAATGCTTCATAAAACTTAGCTTCCATTTGCTTGCTTGGGAAACTCCCTGAGTAGTTCAGCCTCACTCACAAATGATGCAAAGAACTTCTGGATCTCCGTGCTTTGTGTGGATTACGATGCTGAAATTCTTCAGTTTCATAGGATTCAAAGCGACCAATCCCAATAGAAAGCGATGACCAAAGAGAACCTATGTCAAAACCAGAATTAAGCAATAGTTTCTACCCCAACAATGGAAGTTTTCTGATTAGCCAACTGGTGATCTTTGTTTAAAATCTGCATCTGTACAAATGGAGATAAAAACCAGAAGCTAGACGTGATGGGGCAGTTTCTGATGAAAATCTCAGGATGCAAGCTGCAGGTGAAATCATGCTACATCCTCCCTTGAAAACTCTGACTTCTCACTCAACAAGTCCTAAACCCTCCAGCAAAGCATTTCAATTCTTCATGGCTTGGCTTCACTCAGTTTCTCCAGTCATTCCTCCAAGGACATGAAGCTTCTGTCACAGCTATAGCTCACCACTGCCAAGTCACTGTGTAAACTTCTACTCTTCCACATTCTTCATCTTTGGCTATTTCCATAAATGTCTTTCTCTTAACAAATGAGCTTCTATTCATCCTCCAAAAGTCAGCTCCAAAGCCACCTACTATGTGAAATCTTCCCTAAAGTCCCCAATCAAAATGGGTTATCATGTTCCTGCTTAAAACAGACTTGATCCTGCTTAAAACCTCACAGACTTGATACTGAACTTCAGATAAAGACCACAACCCAACCTATATTACAAAGCTCCTGCCAGTCTGGCCTGTCCTCATTTTGCACAGTGCACTTCGCTCTCTCTGGATTCCAGCCTCACTGACCTTGCATTTATTCACTAATAGGCATCAGGTTATTCCCTGCCACTGGGCCTTTGTATGTGCTGTTGCTGGTGCCTGGAGTTCCCTTCCAGTCCTTACCCTTT
The DNA here is from genome assembly GCF_022837055.1 of Prionailurus viverrinus. Classification (NCBI taxonomy): domain Eukaryota; kingdom Metazoa; phylum Chordata; class Mammalia; order Carnivora; family Felidae; genus Prionailurus; species Prionailurus viverrinus. The sequence continues at coordinate 38,597,971 of NC_062566.1, read as the reverse complement.
CACCTGGTTGACTCCCATTTTTCTTTATCAGGTGTTATTTCCTTAGGGAATCTTTCAGAGCTCTCTTTGACAAGGCCAACTATCCCCTGTAATATTCTCTTAAGGTACATGTCTCCCATCCTTTAGCTCATATCTCAGTTGCAATTTTATATTTGTGCAAGTGTGTGTATATATGAATGTTAACTTGACTTAATCTCAGTCTCCACACTAGCCATGAACCCTGTCTGCATTTGCTTGCCCATGAATTCCCAGCACCTAGTGCACTGCCTGACATACAACAGGTGTACCATCAATATTTGTTAATGGATAAATGATGAGACCTAAGGATGAAGGGGGGGCGGGCTTCATCTCGTAAGTAACACTAGTGTTACAGTACAAACTGAACCATACAAGAGTCACAATTCTGTATCAATTCCTTTTTATTGCTTATATTATGAGTTATAATTGCCTACATCCCCTGGACAGGAAGCCTCTGAAAGGCAGGGACTATTTCCCATCCTTTATTATCTTCTGTCACCTACCTACACCTGAGTTCTAACACAGTGCATGGCACCAACAGGTATCCAATAAAGTATCTGCTGAAATGCAAGAAGGTTGAGTTATCTGACATTCACATTGCTTGTTCCGTTTGTGTAATTGGGAAAGTCATGTCAGCCACCTATAGGTAACCTAGGATTTATAGCAGCATCCACAGCAGGTTTCAAGGACTTTGCATGCCAAAGAGGGAAGGAGGAATCACATAGAAGCTACAGCTCCCCAGAGCAAGAGGACCAAGAAAAATCAAGGTCTTGCTGATGAAGCAGTACAGTCAAGTACCTCAGACCAGTCACAGAAGCCCAGGAGGTTCACAGGAGTGCCTGGGCCCCTGTCCAATTATCAATTGTACAGTGAACTCTGCTGGCCAGGGAGCTTATTCTGAATGGGATTTATGCAGTTCACAGAGACCAAAACGCACTTTGTGGCTTGGAACTTTCTTCCCTATAAAAATCCACCTATGTAAACAAAATTTCCCCCTAATTTCAGGGGATTTCTGGCCCTGCAACTCCCTCCTAATGGTCTATGTGTGAGTAGGTTAAGAATTCCTGGTTTAACATGTAAAGAAGACAAAAACCCAAGACATTAACAGACATTTAGAATATGCAGGGATTAATTCTTATGTGTACAGGAAAAGGAATCAAGGTTCCAAAGTAAAGAGATTCTGTGGAGAGCCTCCTGCAGTGGGGCCCAGTCTCACCCCAGCCTCACCTTCCCCAGGCCTCTAGCCCACACCAGGCCCTCTTACTGCACCTCTAGCAACTTTCTAATTCATGGCTTCATTCTGTAGATGGCAAGACTAAAGAGTAAGCCTTCCCTCTCTAACTCATCTTGTATTTTGATGCAAAACTTAAAAATATTTTCTTAAAAGCATGCATTAATTCAAAAGCATCCTCCATTGTCTAGCTATCAAAGACTCCTGACATTTTATTCCAAATATGCTGGTCCTGGCACACCCTGAATAGCCACAAACAGGGAAAGGCAGCTTCTGAACCAGTCAATACCAATGTGATTACTCTTCATTACAAAGTGTACTAGCTGAGTGAACTTTGCAACTAAACAAAGCCTCTTCTTTCATAAACATCTTACATGCCAAGTGCTTTCATATTCAGTACCTTTTAACTCTCATGACAACCCTTGTAGGGTCACTGGTCATTATCTTCATTTTATTGATGAGGGAACTAAGGCTAAATAAACTTACTCAAGATGACAGAGATGAATGTAAGGATTTTGAACTTGAACCCAGGCAGGGCCCTCTGACCCCAAACTCCTGCTCTGTTGTTTTACTGTTTTTTTTCAGGTGTTAAAGGCTATTATATGAAAAAAGTGTCCTATGGTTATATATGCTTAGGAAAAGCTGTGGACTTAATTGCAGAATTTCTCAGGAACTTCAGTATTCTGGTGGGCATACCCAGCCATTGTGAAGCCTCCAATGGCCACAGATCCCTTTTGCTGCATTCTGAAGCCGTTGGTCCCTGAGATGCTTCTTAAAGGGCCATGCTTCCTCATTCTGGCAGTTGTGCCCACTCAAAATGCTCTTTCTCTTTGGGATGTTTCCTCTTTCCTGAGTAGAAAAAGGCCATCTGGGAGGACATCTGTGGAAGAAGCACCTTCTTTTTGGAAAACCAGAGTGGGGGCGCCTGGGTGGCGCAGTCGGTTAAGCGTCCGACTTCAACCAGGTCACGATTCGCGGTCCGTGAGTTTGAGCCCCGCGTCGGGCTCTGGGCTGATGGCTCAGAGCCTGGAGCCTGTTTCCGATTCTGTGTCTCCCTCTCTCTCTGCCCCTCCCCCGTTCATGCTCTGTCTCTCTCTGTCCCAAAAATAAATAAACGTTGAAAAAAAAAAATTTAAAAAAAAAAAAAAAAAAAAGAAAACCAGAGTGGACCTAGAGTAGGAGCCCTGAGCTGGGGCTACTCTGATCTTTGGGAAGGTCTTGATACATGATCTCACTAAGCAACCCCAGGCGGCGGGGGGTAGGAGGGAAGGAAGGAGGGACTGTGGGGGCAGGCATTTGTAGTTGAGGAGGCAGCCAAATCCCAGGACAGATATTTTTCAGGAGTACCATTTTCCTGGGGGCTTAGGAGACAGAAGAAGCATGGAGATCGTACCCTTGTGAATCTCATAGGGAATGGCTTTACCTCACTGAGGAGGTCACAACAAACATGGTGTTAGGTGCTGACTACGGATATACAGACCACAGAAACCACAGTGCTACTCAGCAAGAAATACACTGGCCATTCAATGAAGACAATCAAGTATGTCGTACAGAAAGTAGGGGCAACAATAAGATACCAATACTGATGGGATTTTTAAAAACATACCAAAAAACTATTTCCTCTTAGGCTTACCCATTCTGACAAAAATAAGTTTATCAGAGACCTGTATGTCCTGAGCCAAAGGTAGGGCACATTGTCTGACTAGAGATTTAGGCCTTTTTTTTTTTTTTTTTTCCCTGGGAGCCTAAAGCAATGTAGAAGATGATGTTTATATGACCAAATACTGGGATTTTCAGCACTCGATTTTTATGAGGACAAAGAGACATCGTATTTAAAATTAGGGCTGCCCCAGAAAACCTGGGCCACATGATGATCTTCATTAAACTAAATCACTTCAAATCAGGTGGGTATACACCTGGATTGCTCAATGAACTAGTTGATTAAATCTCAAAGATTGTCAAGTTGTGAATGTGAGTGTGGAGGCAGGGTGAAGGGACCACAGCCAGGGATGAATTCATAAACCAAGTCAGGGAGAGGCAGGCAAAGCCATGGAGGGAAGAAACCATATCCAGGGTCCCAGAGTTGAGTTGGAGGGCTGGTGGTCAAGGTGGATCCAGATGGCAGAACCCAAGGACACAATAAAGGGTCAAGAAAGACAGAAAAGACAGACGATTCTGGGGGAGACAGCAAGGGTCTAATGACACCCACGGGTCACAAGTCAAGGTAGGGGGAGGGTCTGCAATTAGGTCAAGTACCAAAGAGCTTTCACAGTGTGCCTGCAATAGGGGAGACTCAGGGAGTAGCCCAGGCTCAGACACAGCAACAGAAGAGCTGAGATGGGAAGGAAATGGCCTGACAGACAAATCCAACTCCCAAGTGGAAAGAAGCATGCCTAAGCCTGAAAAAGCAAAACAAAACAAAAAACAAAACAACTTCTGGAACACTTAGTGGATCTCTGGCAACCTTCTCCCCTAAAACTAACCAGCATGAAATCATGAAAAGAGATTGACTTGGAAGCTTGGCTTTGTCACTTACTAGCCATATGACTTTGGAAAAGTCATTTAACATCAGAGATAAGCTGGTTTATATTTGCTGACCTTTTTTTAAGAAAGCATTTTATCCTTAATAAGAGTTCTTGAGTGGAATTATTTTAGAAGTCTAAAATACAATAAAACAAGTTTCTCAAACAATAAATACTTTAAAATATATACATGTGTGTAATTGTAAGTATTTTTAGCACCCCCTTTTACTCTTAAAAGTGTCCCAGATTGGATGATTTCATCTCTAAGTCTTGGTATGCCTATCTAGAAATAAGAAAATTGATTCTTTGGCAAGCTTTTATGGATCATGTATATAAAGAACCCAGCAGAATACTTATAATTCTCTTTTTCCTGTTAATTCCTTTCTTTGGCTTTCTTAGAAAACTGTGTCTGAGGGAATGAGAAGATGTGGTGTCAGGGAGGAGACAGGGACACAGAGAACCAGGGCTAAGCCCCTCCCTAAGCCATGCATTCCCCAGGCCAACTGGCTGTCCACACTTTCAGCTTCTATTGAGCTTAAGGAGATAAAAAAGCTCCTGGGGGCAGAGATGGAAAGGCAGCCAGCCCTTCTAACAAGTTCACCTAATCCTGAGACTTGGTTCACTTAATCCAACACCAGGTCTCTGACACTCCTTTGGCTCCCATCCTTCCAGACACCATACGGTAGACAGCCTCATTTCAGAGGAGTCCCCGCACTGTGGACCCTGTGTGACCCCAGGGATGGTGCCATCCTTCATTCAGCAGATGGATTCAACTCACTTTTTTCAGAGTTGCCCTTGCCAAGAGAGGGCAAAATCAACAAGGAGGTCACTGGTGCCTGGGCAATGCCTAGAGTCAGTTCTTCCCATTGGCTCAGACTCTTCACAGTCAGGTGGGTGACAACATGGTGGATATAGATTGGGGAAGGGACCCCAGGCTATGGCTAAGGGTCTCCAGCAGAGTCTCAGTGGGCAGGAGAGTTTTTATTGAAATCATTTCTTCACAGTAGTGCAGTAACAATGCAATTTAAAATTTTTCAGCCGCCCAGATGACGAAGGGAAGAGAAACCCAACAGTGGCTCTTTGAAATCAGCAGCAAATGTTCTGCAATGTACATATTTGGTAGACAAAAAAGAAAAAGAATCTGAGGATTAGGCAAATTCGATTATCAGATTTCTCATAACCATTCTGAAAAACCATTCTGAGGCCCTAGGAAGCCTCACAAAATCACTATTTAGGTAACAGGACAGAGGTATAGGCTGGTTCCTTCGGGATCTGGAATTTCCTTTCACCAAGAAGGAAGTGAGGTCTGTCCCTATCAGAGGATTGTTTACCCGCAACCTTGCAGAGGAAGGCCTGCCCCAGCTTCCACTCAGAGCAGGCAGAGTTCCAGAACCAGCTGTGGAATGGGGCTTGGCTGAGGGGGAGGAGGTTTCCCATACTGATGCTGGGCTTCCAGTGCTGTGGACCTGCCTAAAGGCCCCTGACAGTTCTTGTGTGAAATCAGAACTAGGGGAGTGCTCTGAGCTGAGGAAGTACCTGGGAGTCACAGAAAAGAAAGTTTGGTGTTATCTAGGAACCAAAGGGAGGCCTCCTTTGCTCAAACTTGAACCATTTTTTGCTTTGAAATCTCCACAGCATCCTCTGTCTTCCCTAGACCCCTCCCCCTACCAGCTGTGGTTCTGCTCCATTGAATTTGCAAGCAGCCTGAGAAGGTAAGGCAGCATTTTAGATGTGTCCTCTCCACTTGGAAGTTGGGATCTGAAATTACTTGGCTGTTTAGACTCTTGGTCTCCATGTGTGAACCTCTTAAGCCACACTTCTCCTACCCAAGCTGGACTGGCCTAGTCTATATAGCTGGGCTGCTCCTCTCATGACTCCCAGCCCATTTTCCTATGACTCCAACATTTGGCCTTTTCTTGGCCAGCCCTCTTGTGCGGGTAGGTGGGCCCTGCATCTTGCCCCTACAACCACTGCCTGAGGTCTTACTCCAAATGAACAGGCCACCAACACCAAACCTCAAATACAGCTAAGGACACTCTGCGGCCCTGTGATATAAGTGCAGCCTAAATTAAGCCCAAGTATGCCATGGCCCTTAGGATTTGAACTTGAACTTGAACCGTGACTTGAACTTAGTGCCTCCTTGAGGCCAGCCTTACCACTGGGGCCATCCCCTGGCTTTGGTCCATACTTCCTAGCCTGGCCCACCAAGTGCTCACAGAGCAGTCCCTGACCATCTCTCCTGCCTCATCTCTTACTGCCCCCCATCCCAATCTCCACACCCCAGGAATACAGAAGGACTCCATGAGCATGAGCATGAACATGAACATAACCATGCTAGGTTGCTTTGTTCCTCCAGCCCCTTCTCTCTGCCCCACTGAGCTCTACCCCCTACATGAAGACTTTCCATCTTTTCCCTAAGACCCCGTCCCCACCAGAGAATTGATCCCTCCCTCTGTTCCCCTCCATTCTGCTTGCACTGGACTTGCGGTAACAGCCTCTGAAACACTTTGTGGCATCTTTGCTGTCATGCCTCTCTCCTCTAATTAGATTGTGAGCTCCTGGGGGGACAGGCACTGGTCAGATTCATTTCTTTTCCTACTACCTAATCAATACAGAGAGTCTTCCTTCCTTTCTTCCCTCTTTACTACTTCTTTGTGGATAATCTAGAGTCAAGAGAGCAATGTAAAAACACATCCAGAACAGGGATTTGGGGACAGGGAGGCCGTCAAGCACCAGGAAAAAAGTAGAGCAGTTGGTCAGAGCCAGGTCAGGGAGAAAAACCCAGGCAGCTGGCTGGGGTCCCAAACAGCAATGCTGGGGAAACAGTTCCCTTGGGAGTATGTTGCCTGCTCCTGATTAGGGCAGAAGCCTGCACACCTATTCACTCAGGTGAAGGGAGTGTGGAGGCAGAACTCATGGGCAGATTCAACCATCACTCCTTCAGTGAGCTTAATGTTGTCTCACCTATGGAGAGCGTACATATGCCTCCAAGGTGACTGGGATGGTGTGGCACCTTTGACCAGGAGGACAGTCCAGAGGGTTCTACACAGGCTACATCAAGGGGACTGTGAAAAGCCCCACCCTAGATCAATCAGAATAGGCATGGCAGATGGCATCAGTATTTCACATACCACAGAGATCAGGAACCCTGCCTAAGGACGAGGATCTGCCACAATGCATTCCCCCACCACCTGGGTCGGATCATCCAGTTTTAACAGAACTCTCCAGTACAGCTGAGAAGCAAAAGGCTGCCAGTTTAAAATGACATCTGGTTCAATACAAAAGTTTATCAAGTCAACATACTACACACCTTAAACCTATACCATATGTCAATTATATCTCAGTAAAGCTGGCGTTGCTGGGAGCAGAAAATGGCACCTGGCTGAGGTCAGGGAGGTCTATGCTATACAAATCCATCCTATCAGTTGCCAAAAATATACATATGTTGAAGAAGAGCTCCCTTCAAGTCTCCTAAATTCTCATGATTCCTCCTTTTTTTGCATGGGAGAAAACACTGTGTTATTCCATAACAGAGAGCGCCACAGAAGTGGGTTACTTTCACACCTAAGAAAATCGATGCCTGAGAGTCCTCATATTTGTGTGTGACCTTGTTTATGGAGAAAGAAGGCAAAGGGTTATTCATTTTTATCAATGCTTCCAATCTTCTATAAAACTAGGTTTCCTGTCATTCCTGGGGTCCCTGAGAAGTAGGGTTTTGTTTGTTTAAGTCTAAAGGTTTGGCGTGGTCCTCTTATGGGCCTTTCTGCTCAGTGGCTTGAACACAACACAGCCCCTGAGAGATCTGCGGCCCTACTCCTTCTATAGAAACAATGCCACAGTTTCCTACTTAACACCCTGCCTATTGAATTGCCCCAGGATGGCTTATTCACCAAAGCCATTCACAGCCCTGAGAGCTTCAAGAATTTCTCCACAATAACACACTTTGCTGTCCCCAGCCTCTCCTCTGTTCAGCAGCCCACCGCCGCGCCAAAGGCATCAGCGGGTAATTTCAGACTCTACACTGAAGAAAAGTGCCAAGTTCAAGCAAGCATTATGATTATGATTATTGCTGCTTCCGCAGGAAAATGGTCCCCACGTGAGGGTCAGCACACATTCAGCATCTCTGTGGTGTGTCTTCCTTCCATCAAAAGGCTGCTTCTCTGATCCCATGAAGAAAAGGACTAGAGAAGGCGGAGCTGGATTTAAATGGAGAGAAAATTAATGAAGTGATTTCTCTAAGGAGTAGAAACCTTATTCCTTATTATTTCCCATCTACAGCCCTCTCCATTGGCTCACCCTTCACACAAACTGCAGGACCTGGTGTGAGCCGTTTAAACTTTCTCTTCCTGGGCTTTTTATCCATCAAATGAGGGTTCAAAAATTTGCTCTAACTACCTAATGGGGGCAGATTCAATAAGACGAGGTCACTGGAACTGCTTTTTGAAGACTTAAAGCCCTATAGAAACATAATTCTTCATCATCGTCTTCATCAGGTGCAGCCTCACAAAAACCACCTTTCTTTTCAAATAGAAATAATTCTGTTTCAGAGTAACAAGCAATTATGTGCCCGATCTCTAGGTATGGTGAAATGAGAAGCCAGTCTCTGCCATCCTTGAGTTCCCTGGCCACTTACAAACAAATAACTGCCATGGAGCGATATGAGTAGCAGGGGAGCGTGGAGGAGGGCATGGTTAATCCTGCCAGGGGATTCAGGGCAGAATTTACAGAGAAGGTAAGCTCTGAGCCGCCTCTTGAAGGTGGAAAAGATGAAATTTTTATTTAGGTTAAAATATTCACTACGGAATTAAAGGCCACTAAAGGACTGTTTAAGATGGAAGGGATCGGTGGGGTCGTAAAAGAACTAGAAAATTGAGGTCAAGGTTTAAAACCACCAGTCTGTCATTACAACAGTGATAGCAGAATGCCAAGAAAATGGATTCTCGAATTATCAGCTAAGGCTACCAACAACCACCCTCTCCACCCTCTGCACGGTGCTGTACTCACCTATCAGGGATTGAGAGGAATGCCTCAAATTTTTATAGTACTTGGCACTCTTCAAAGGGCAGGCATTTGTATCATTTGCTCCTTAAAGATCTCTTTCCTCTATCAATATCAAAAGTATTTACACAGGATACATATTTATCCTGGAACAAATCATCACATTTGTCAAACAACTCCAAGTTTATTAGGACTGATGTTGCAAATAATTTCCTAATTATGTAAATGAATAAAATCTGCTTTTAATTAATCTCTAGGCTTTACTTGCATTATTAGAATAAAATCTGTTTCTATCTTATTATGGAGTTGCTATTTTCAACAATTACCATGAAGACAAACATTGATAATTATCATATATGGCAGAATCGATTCATCTAACAAGGTCAATGGTTCAGTGGCAATTCTAAGAACTCAAAGGAATCTAACAACACTCCCAAACTCATGAAGTACAATGACCTTAAAACAGGTAGAATTAGTGGGATTCGGTTCAACTTCAGTTCAACTAACTTTGGTCAGTAGGCTGTGCTTTTCGGGTAAGCCTTCTACCCTGTACAATACTCTAGTTCCTTTTTTACAGTGTATATGTTATACACATATACATATACATATACATATACATATACATATACATATCAAGATGGTACCAAACTGTTCCCCTTTTGTATATGTACCTTAATATCTCCTTTGCTCTTGATTCTTTTCTTGTATCCCAGACAGCCCTTCGGTAATGATTTTTCTTCTTGCAATAGCACATTATTTAGAAATTTCCTAAGTGAGGGTCTGTTGGTAGTGAAATCTGTCTTCCTCAGCTTTGACTTATTCACCTGATTTACAAAATTATTATTTTGCTCTCATTCCCTTGGTTTTTAATTGTAGGTTGAGAATTCCTTTGTCTTCAAGACACTGATGGCATCAGCCTCTGTCTACTGACTTCGAACTTTACTGCTGAAAACTCTTCCCCAGTCTAAGAGTTCGTGCAGATGAGCACTGTTTCCATCCCAGCTCCTTTTAGGATCTTTTCTCTGTCTTTGTCCTATAGTTTTACAATGATGTGTTTAGGTGTGGATTTCTTTTATTTATCTTGCTTGGAGTTCAATAGACATCCTGAACCTGTCTTTCTTAGAAATTATTCATCCATTGTGTCTTTTAGGGCTCTGCCTGGACCTCACTCTAGCTTCTACATCTCTGTCATTTTTGTGTCTTTGCCTCTCTGTGCTGAATTTTGTCTATTTTCTTTAGTTCCAGCTCATTAATTTTTTCTTTGGCTGTGTCTAATCTGGTCTCTCAAAAGAACTAGAAGATAGGGCCACCGAGGTTTCTGTTATGTAATATTGAAGTATGACAAACACATTCATCACAGTAAATGCAACATCTCTGATGACATTACACAGGCACACACACTCATGTACATGAAGAGAGAGAACGTTTCTAACACTGCAGCCTGCCCTTAATGTCTCTTCTCAATCAACACCCTCCCATGTGAAATAGTTGTAATTCTGACCACAATCCTCATAGATCCACTTTACCTGTCTTTGAACCTTCCAAGCATGGAATCGTACAGAATTTGTACTCTTTGTCTGGATTCTTCTGATTCACAGTATAACCATGAGCTTTATCCACATTGCTGCATTAGCTGTAGTTTGCTCTTTTCCATTGCACTGTAACATTCCACTGTATGAACATACCACAGTTGCTTTATCCCTTCTACCATTGATGGAGTTCTGCATTGTTTTAGTTAGGGTTCTTATTCTAATGAATTTTTAATTTCTATTATTATTTTTTTTATTTCCAAACATTCATTTATTACCTTTTCAAATATCTTGTTATCAGGTCATTTCTGATAGGTTCATATTCCTTACTCATATTTTCACTATCCTCTTTTATTTCTTTAAACATATTAAACATGTTAAATGTGTGAGGTCACTGCTATCCCTGTCTGTCTCTGTTGATTCTCATGAATGACACTTTGTTTCCTCATATATTCCGTAATTTCTACTTATGAGTACATGTTCACTTGCACTCAACAACCCATGGGGAATTCTTTGCAGGATAGATAAAATGTGGATTCCTCCAGAGATCTGTGTTCGTGCCTACCAGATCTGCTTCAAATCCACCATCAGCAGCCAGCCTGAATTGGTCAAGGTTCTGTACTGTCTGCCTCCGTGGAGTGGATATTTTTTCTAATTCACCTTTTCCCTGAGGATGTTTCCCTTCATGAGACCCAGCTTCACTTAAGAGTCCCCAACTGGCCTAACTCCCCAGGAAGATCTTTTTGCATACCCCCCCTTACACATAGGCACAGCCACTGAAGCCAGAGCTCCTGGTCACCTGAAATTTATTGGTGGTTGCTGATAAAGTAGGCAGCAACTTTACCTCTTTGGACTCCTGCTCCTGTTTCATTCTTACCATTGGAGAATTTCTCCTACTTTCCTGTATGCTCATTCTTTTATTTAAAAAAATTAAGATATAGTAGGGACACCTGAGTGGCTCAGTTGGTTGGGCATCCAACTGTGGCTCAGATCATGATCTCACTGTCCGTAGGCTCAAGCCCTGCGTCAGGCTGTTAGCACAGAGCCCGGATTCTGCTTCAGATTCAGTGTCTCCCTCTCTCTCTGCCCCTCCCCCACTTATACTCTGTGCCTCTCTCTTAAAAATAAATAAAAACATTAAAAAATTTTTTAATTGTGATATAGTCAACATTTTCTTAAGTATATTTAGATAGTTTAAAGACTTTGTCAAGCATATTCACATAGTTTACAAATTATCTAGTCCATGGTCTCTCCAGACATAGTAGTCTGGTCAAGCTTTCTGAACCTCCATTTTCAACAAGTCAGATGGAATGTCCTTCAATATTCATTTTCTCAAACATCTCTTAAGCATCACCGTCTCTCATCTCCTGCCCACACAAAACTTAATCCCTCTCTTCTCGGTACTTCTTGATATCTTTCTCTCTTTGGTTCTCTGTCAGCCCACAGGCCTGCATCTTTCACCAGAGTCTAAGGCCTCAGAGGTCAGGACTCTGTGTACATACAGCCAGGCACATACTCTCACATAGAAAGAGCTCCACAAATGCTTATTGGAATGAATGGAGCCGATGGTCTGATGTCAACAGCATGTCCCTAGGGAACTGAATCCTGGAATCTTCAAACCCTCAATCCTCAAACCCTCAAACCCTCTATGTAGAAAGCAAAGGATAAACCACATACACAGAAGAAGCCTCCCCATACAAGCCCTGTGGAATCAAAACTGGAGTCACAGCAGGCCCAAATCCAGAACTTGATTACACACAACAATGGCAACAAGGCCGAGCCCTGGCGGCCATCATCACTCATTCCCTTGGAATCATTTGCTCCAAGCCTCAAGTTTCAGGGTATCAAAGTACCACTATACTGTTTCTTAAGATATTTACAAAGAGGTAAGGAATTTTGCCTGTTTTGGTGGATGGTGTTATTATGCCATCATTTATACTGAAATTACAGGAGGGAAAGAAGCACTTTAAAAAAAAATTGTTTCCACCAGACTCTTCACTGTAATTGCCCAGGACAGCCAGAGTTGAGTAATGAGTTCTAACATTTTGTGTGTCCAGCTTGATACCAGATGCCAAGGTCCTCAGATACCCTACAGCATTTTCTTTCTTCATGAAATAAATTGTACTATGAAAAACCACTGATATGGTAACTAAATTGAATGTTCAAGCCTAAAGCTTGTTAGCCCAAAGAGTTTTTGTGATGATACCACCATGATCTGATTTCAAGGATAAGTAAGATCAACTTAGTGGCTCTTTGGAATGATAGTGATGAGAGAGGCCTGCAGATGCCTTTGTCATGGTATTTTAAGGGCTGTATAAATTCTAATGGATGTAACAGCTATATCTCCAGGCCATGCCAGCCTGGGGGCACAGGGAAGGTAGAAGATAAAAATAAATGAGTCATTCCGCTAGCTCAGCCCTCACTAGCTACTGGAATGCCATCTCTGACAAACGCCTCCTTCAGATTCAAAAGCTGGGCATGGGGATATGAAGGGGACAACTTGGTAGTATGTGGTCCCTGATGTGTCATGTCACCTTTTGGCACCATCTGGTACCATGGTCATACCAAGAGGATGCCTAACTGCTCCTAAGTAAGCTAGATAACCAGAGCTACTCCACAAGAGATACCCTCCTCCATTATGCTTCCAAGCCTATGCCAATACAGTTGTTCTATGGAGCCACTGTGTCTGACTGCAAAGCCTGGGTGGTAGATGGCTACAATAATGAACTCAAATTTTTCATGTACCTTGTCTCCTCCCACATTGATTCTGGGCTTGGTCATGCGACTTGCTTTGACCATTGAGACATGGAAAATGCAGAGACTTAAAAAGTGTCTGCACATTAGAGTTTGTCCTCTTTCTTATACTTCTTAGAATTCTTCCACCACCATAAGAACAAGTCTAGGCTAGCATTCTAGAAAATGAGATGGAAGGAGTTGAAGTGAATCATCCAGCTGAACACTGTATCAGACCAAGTGGCCCTAGCAAATCTGGCAGCTGACTTCAAATACAAAAATTAGCTCAGCCAAGAAGAAAAGAATTACCTAGCTGAGCCCAACCTAATTTGCCAATCCACAGAATCATAAGCTAAATAAAGACAGCAGTTTTAAGTTACTAACTTGAGGGAGATTGTGATGTAGCAAAAGCTAATTTATACAGCTTTTCGCAAAGATATGGAAAACATAAAATATGCTCATGGAATGGATGGTGGAAGGGTATGTATAAAGTGGAACCTGGGATCTGAAGCAAGAGGTTGACAGCCTTTGAAAAGGTATAAAACCCAAGAATGTAGCCATTAACTCCGTGGTACAATCTGAAGAGGCCGTTACAGAGTCCATTTATTCCAAATATCTCTCTCACCAGTGAAATACGGTATCAACCTCCTACCTACATCAAATCTTGATAATATTTCCAAGCAGTGTAGTATAAAGGCAGACAGCAAGACACCACAGAGTTAAGAACTCTGGAATCAGACAAAGGAATCGGCTCTGGAATCCTCAGTTTCATCCTTCATAAACTGGGGAGATAATAGCACCTAGCTCACAGAGCTATTGTTGTAAAGATTAAATAATGCATGTCCAGTGCTTGGTGCAAAGCCTGATACATATAAGTGCTCAAAATATTAGCTTGTCTTATTAGCCATAAGGTTGGGAGTTAATAAAAAAAATTACCACTTATTGGATACTTACCGTGTAAAAGGCACTATGTTAAAAATCCTGTGTGCATTACCCCTTTTAATCCTCATCATAATGAGGTACTTATGGTTCCATTTTAGATATGAAGAAACTGAGGCACAGAGAAATTCAGTAATTTGTTTAGTGTCACATAGCAGCTTGGAGATGGCAGATAGTAACTTCAAACCTCTTAGCATACCATGCTGCTTCCCCTCCCATCATTCCCTAGGGGTTACAAACCAATTATGAAGTCTTTTCAAAATGTGGCCCCATGCTACATTTTTCACCATTTTAATAGGCTTCCAGGACTGTGCCTATACTGGGCTCTCTGCGTGGGATGCTCTCCCCATCCATTTTCTTCTCGCACCCACTTAAAAAATCCTTATCATTTTAGGCCCAGTTCAAAAGCTATCTCCGCTGAAATGTTCTTAGATTTCCCTAGTGGGTAAAGATATGAGCTCTGGAGTCAGACTGTCTGTGCTGAAATCCCAATTTCCGCCACCTACTAATTATGTGAAGTTGGGTGAGGCGTATCTCTCTAAGTCTCTAAATCTTGGTTTCCTTACCTGTAAAATTTGGGAAATGGTGCCTATTTCACAAAGATGATGATAGATAGATAGATAGATAGATAGAGATAGAGATATATAGACAGACAGAATGAACCAAGCAGAGTGCCTAACCTGGAGTTAGCACTCAGTGTTAGTTTTCACTTTTTTAAATCCACCACTGGGTTCCCATAACACTTTTACTTTTAACATGTACAGATAATTATATACCTCTCTTGTGTTCCCTTACTAGGTCTTGCAACCTTTGTGGTCAGAGATCATGTTTCTTGATCCTTCTCTTCTTACCCAGCCACAATAAACACATGTTGTATGATTATTGAAATTCATTTACTCCAACTGACTCTGAGTCCTTAGTATAGGCATTTAATCTTTCTGATGGAACTTTAGTTTGCTCAGCCATGGTTCAATTTTAACCTGTTGGGCTATATCAGTAATTTTCAAAGATTGTTGTTCCCTGTTTACAATGACATTCTTTTCTCAAACAAGATTTTACACACTAAAACATGAAACAGATTCTGTGCAGAGCTGCTGCAGTTGAAGAGGGCTATGAAGGGCAGATCTTATCTATCAAACAGAGATGCCTCAATTTCTCAGGCACCTCCGAGAATGCCTACATCTTATGATCACCCATCTGGACCTGCCCTCTGACAGTTCAGACTTCTCCATAAAGTAGGCGCCAGATCCCCCGACTCTCCATCCCCTATGTGAATCCCACTCTGAGCATTAACCCGCGAAGGATGAGGAAAGATGTTTCTGGAGAGAAAAACAAACCCCCAAATCATGGGAAAGTGCTTCTTGGTATAAGAATGCCTAATGCCCATTTGCCAGCCCTAACAAAGAGTAAGCATGATGCTCAAACCATGGGATCTTGAATTAAGCCCTCTTGAAGTGTCATCTCAATTACAGGACACAGGATAAAGTTGGTTCTTGTTAGCTATATATGGGGTCTAAAGTTTTAGGTACCAACAGGAACTGACAAAGACTGTAGTAATGGGGGTACAGGAGCTATTTGAATATTTCAAGAAACCACATGCCAGTGTGTGGGCTGAGACACCAAACTCTTTTGCAACTGGCAGGAATGATATCAGTGGGAGAATTCAAGCTCATTGGAACTCTAATTGGCAGGTGTACATGTCTTTGATGAATAAATAAATTACTGCTTCATAAAATGAAGTTGTTTCTTAGATATTTTTTTCTAAAACATAACATCTGTTCAGAAATCATAACAGAAAATGTTTATCAAGTGTTCACTATGTGCCAGGTGATTTATGTCCATGCCTCATCAAGCTTGTGAAGCAAACATTATCAGCTTTACAAACAAGGAAACCAAGTCCTGAAGGCCACGTTGGTTCCTCATTGTCCAGCAGCAAGCAAACAGTGGCACAGGATTTAAAACTGTGCATCCTTTATGCCTATACTTCCTACCTTACTCACCAATGGATCACTTCTCTGCTGATTAAAAGGCTGCTAATACCCTAGCCTCTAACAGTGACAACTGAGTGAACTATTTGATAATATTACTTCTTTCTTAGTGGTTCTCACAATATCTAAGAATCACCTGGGGAGGTGTTAAAATGCAGACAGAGCCTTTGCCCCAGAGAGTCTGAGTCAGTAGGGCCTGGGAATCTGCATTTTAACCAGCACAGGGGATAATTCTAAAGCAAGTGGGCTGCAGTTTCCTACTTGGAAAACATTGCTTCAGGGATACAATCAATGTTATCAATAAAGAGGATGTTCTGAGAGTGTTAGGCTTGCCTTTTATTTTACTATCTGAAAACTTTCAAAATATTTAGGAGCTTCCAGATCAAAAGTTGCCCCTTAGAGTTAATAAGGACAGAATGTGGCTGGTATAGAGGGCAATCCTAAATTTGTTCTGGTCCCCCATCATCCCAGCCAGGAAGATGTCACTAATCTTCAGAGCTAGCTGTCCCAAGACAGTGCTTGAATAGGAAGAGAAAGAAAGGGCATCCCTATCTTCCCTCTTTAAAACATAAAAGTAAAGACAGCAAGGAGAATGCTGATGGTGACAGATGTAAGAAGTTTATTATGTATTGCAGAGATCCAGATTAGGAAAAGCTTTCTAAATCCAATTTTTCTGCTTAAAGCAGAAAGCAAATAAGGCCATCCTGGTGTGCCACCGGTTTCACAGAACTCATTGACAGGAGGTGTGCAGGCTGTTTGGAAACCTGGCTATGGTGCCAAAGGGATGGAGTTTTGAGGAAGTAATCATGGACCGCATCTTTCTCACTCAGAAAGAATCTGATTAGGGTAAAGCAGGGTGGAGACTTGTTTTGCTGAGATGAGTTTCAGGCTAAAGTGATTGGAGATGATGGAATCTGAATGGGATGGGAAGCATCCCGGCAGGCGAGGACAGAAGTGACCCTGTCTGTGAAATGATAACAAATGACATTCGCACCCCTCCTTTTCTACTTTCTCCCCAAATTCAACATTAAATTGAGCATCAGATGGCAAGGTGCTGTCAAGATTAAGTGGAGAGCTCAAATAAATACCTTTTACAAACTCCCACTTCTCAGATAATCAAACAAATTTTATCTGCCTGGCTGATAACTTAGCTCTTTTTCCAAGTTTGAAAATACAATCATGAGAATTCTGCAAGGATGGCTAAGTCATGAAAGTACAAGGAAATGCCTCTCCCCAATATTCCTTCCAATATCTGTTAAACTTTATGAAAGGAAACATTTGTACAGCCACATGAGAAGCAAGAAACAATGGTATGTGGGTAGCATTGGGAATCAGTGCAATGATGGCTCAAAGATTAAGAATCAGCCCCTTATCCAAGTGTCCATTGATGGATGAATGGATAAAGAAGATGTGGTATATAATACACACACACACACACACACACACACACACATACATACATACACACACACAATGGAGTATTACTCAGCAATCAAAAAGAATGAAATCATGCCATTTGCAACTATGTGGATGGAACTAGAGGGTATTATGCTAAGTGAAATTAGAGAAAGACAAATATCATATGACTTCACTCATATGAGGACTTTAAGATACAAAACAGATGAACATAAGGGAAGGGAAGCAAAAATAATATAAAACAGGGAGAGGGACAAAACATAAGAGACTCTTAAATATGGAGAACAAACAGAGGGTTACTGGAAAAGGGTGTGGGGGGGGGGGATGGGCTAAATGGGTAAGGGGCAATAAGGAATTTACTCCTGAAATCATTGTTGCACTATATGCTAATTAACTTGGATGTAAATTTAAAAAGTAAACAAATAAAATAAAAAATTAAAAAAATAAAGAATCAGCTCCTTGTCAGAGGCAGTTTTGAGTCTCATGTATCTGTTTTCTCCAATTCCAATGAGCATTCAGTTCTAAACATCCATATGTTATATGGTCGAAGTCCAACTATTCTTCGACTGAATCTGCATTTCTCAAACCAAAAGACTTCTCAGACTCTCCTGAAGCTCCCCTATGCTTCTGTGGACCAAGGATCTTCAAAGACCAGGAGCTGCTGGCTGACATCTCCCTTCTCATCTAGATTCACAATTACTCTTCTTTTTTTTTTAAATGTTTGTCTTTATTTTTGAGACAGAAAGAGACAGAGAATGAGTGGGGAAGAGGCACAGGGACAGAGCGAGACACAGAATCTGAAGCAGGCTTCAGGCTCTGAGCTGTCAGCACAGAGCCCGACGCAGGGCTCGAACTCATGAACTGCGAGATCATGACCTGAGCTAAGTTGGAGGCTCAACCCACTGAGCCACCGAGGCGCCCCTAGATTCAGAATTAGTCTTGCAATGGATATTTTCTCCTCAACCTGAATGCTTTGAGATGCCAAGAGCTCTGCTGTCCGATATGGTAGTTACAAGCTCTACGCAGCTATTCATATTTAAATTTAAGTTAATTAAATTTAGATTAAATTTAAAATTCAGCTTCTTGACCACGTTAGCCACATTTTAAGTGCTTAACAGCTACATGTGGCTAATGGCTACTCTATTAGAGCAGATATAGTACCATGATGGTATAGTATCATCTCAGAAAGTTGTGCTGGACATCCCTGGAGGGCTGGAAGAATTTAGAATTGGGCAAGACAAGAACAGCCTGTGGCTGACCTGAGAGAAGGAGTGCTGAGTGCTCAGACATAACACAAAGGGATTGATGGTAAGCCTCATTTTTTGACTCTTTGCCACCACTGGGCCAACATTTCTCCTAGTTCAAGAACAAAGTAATAGGAAAAGAATAAAATCAAGTGATGTCCAAGATAATACCTAGCACAAGGTAATAAGAACTAATTCCAACACCATCAGGGTAAAATTCTTTCACTGAAATGGATTTGCTCCAAAACCATACCAACATTTTGAAAAACAACTGCTTTGTGTTTTCACTAAGATACCATTTGACATGGCTTTTATTGAATCAAAAAGACTAGTCCAAAATAAAACTGCAGTAGCCATGTAGTAACCACATTTTGATTAATGAAGCAGAGAACAAATCTGAAAAACAATCCTAAAATTCAGAGGAAGTGAATGAAGAGAGTAAAGAGACTGCTCTGTAAGAGAGGCCCACAAGGGAAAATAGAATACCAGCTTGTTTCATACACACACACACACACACACACACACACAGAGCTAATACACCATACTTCTCGAAATCTGCACCAGCTGTCAATCTTGATTGATCTCAAAATATGAGATTTCTACTTATAAAAACTTTCACTCATAAAACCAGAAGATAAAAAAAATCATGGCATAAGAGACCAACAATTTGAAAGTGGAGAACCAAGCTGAAAATTTTGAAGCAAGTAGTTCCCATTGAAATAGGCAGGATTCAGGAAACAATATATCATGCTTCTTGAATATACGTATTTATATACTCAATAAAACACAAGCAAATGGAGCAAATGGAAAATATAGAAGTGTTATTGAAAAATGCTATAAATCATCCACCCCTCCCCTTTTAAAGAAATCAAATAAAGACAATGAAAAGCAGGAACAGGAACAGCACGTAAAAAAGAAGGAGGGAACATTTTAAAAGACTGGCTCATGAAATTTTTGTAAATGTCAAGAAAAGATATAAGAAGCAAGGAAGATGGATTCAATAGATTGAATTCTTTTATACCAGACGTTGAGGACAGAAAACTAGCAAAACTCAGACTTCTTATTTAAAAAGGAGGTGTGAACACATGCATTTAGGAATACTAGAATCCCACTAAAATGACAGGAAAGAAAAAGATGAAAGATAGGTTTAGGAATTCTCTCCAAAATATAGAGCAAAAATGTAGCCAAAGAGCTAAAAAATGGGGGGGGGGGGGGAATGTAAGAAAATCAGAAGACCAAACTGAGAGAATAGGGACCAGGAAGTGTGTATGTATGTGGTAGGACTGGGGAGGGAGCTGCTAAAAAAATGTCCATGATGAGAATGTAACAGGCTCGAGATATAATAAAATAAGCATGATAATGAAAAAAAAAAAAAGAAGGTTAAAAAACTAAGATTTGAAAGTAGATGCTTCTGGAAAATAGAAAAATATAGTCAGGGGGATTGGTTGGTAGGGAGAGGGGTGTTCCTCATAGCAAGCCTGTGGGATTACTGGACCCTTTAAATAATGTGCATGTAAAACTTTGGTAAAAAGAAAAGCTAAATTTTAAGAAGCAATAAGGCTTAAAAAGAACAGAACATTTTCCCAAGAAATATTTTACTCTTCGTATTAAAAAGAGCTGACTGTGTTGAAGGCAAGATTATTGTTGAAAGAATTGACCTAGGCATAATCAGGGGAAATACAAATTTCAAGGATAAAGAGGAAACATTCCAGTTTCCAGATTGGAAGAAAACTGTCTATAGATGAAAGAGAAAACTGGGATCAGTGTAATTTCCTTCAATAATTCTACTGCCTGTTTCCTAAAAATTTGCGTGTGTTTGTGGATAGCTTTTGTCTTTGGACAGTTGAATTTACTAAATAAAACCAGTATCTGGATTTTTTTTTTAAATATGAACAAGGTATGATATAAGAGGCAGAAAACCTATAAACTGAAACTGTTGCCAAGCCTAAAGGGTTTGTCAAGTGAGACTTCTCAGAAGCCCCCTCTTTACCCAGCCCCTCCCTGGCTGACCACACCTCCACCTCGGGCTATAGCACTCAGCTCTTCTACAGTGTCCAAGCATCGAGCATCGCCCAAGCCCAAAATAATCTGGATGAAAAACAAGATGGACATCCAGGGTGACCCCAAATACCGCGCCCTCTCTGAGTAAGGCGTCTGCACCCTAGAGATCCGGAAGCCCAGCCCCTTCTATCTGGGGTCTATACCTGCAAGGCCATTACTGTGCTGGGGAGGCATCTGTGGATTGCCGGCTGGAGGTCAAAGCCTCGGCCACGCACCGAAGAGCGACAGGAGTCTGATGAGAATGGTGCTGCAGACCTGGGGGGTTGGGGCCACCAGGCTCAGGATCAAGCTCCACGGATGCCCCAGACCCCCATTTCCGTGATGAAAGTGGATGGCCTTGCTCCCTGGTACCTGCCTAGCTGCCTCCCCCAGAAGCTGGAGCCCAGTAGCCAGGGGTAGGCCTTTGTTTTGTTTTGTTTGGAATGAAAGAAACTATTAGCAACAGATACACAGGTTATAAGAATGAAATAATACTATTATATTTGAAAACACCAATGAATTTGGCAACATTTTGGAAAAAATACTAAAATTGAAGATAAAACCTGAATGGAGTAATAAATAAAGATACAATTTTAAAAACAATATCCCTCCGAACTCCCTGGCATGAGTTGCTCTTACTGGTGATTTTTTAAAAAATTTCTAAATAAAATAAAGAAAACAAAAGACCACTACATTCTTCATGAAATTTGATGAATATAAGAAATATTAAAAGCCATTCAAGAGCCAAAGCATAAGAGACTCTTAAAAAATGAGAACAAACTGAGGGTTGATGGGGGGTGGGAGGGAGGAGAGGGTGGGTGATGGGTATTGAGGAGGGCACCTTTTGGGAGGAGCACTGGGTGTTGTATGGAAACTAATTTGACAATAAATTTCAAAAAAAAAAAAAAGAAAAGAAAAGAAAAGAAAAGCCATACAATTCCAAGCAAATGCAAAAGTGATGCAAAATCTGAAGAGCATAGGATAAAAACCTATAGAATCAATATTATGTATAAATACAGATATAAAAATCTCAACTCTACTAGTAAATGAAATTCAATATCTAATTTAAAGAGCTGGCCATTATAATAAATAGGGATTATTCCTGGAAAGCAATGACTGATCACTACTACAAATTGTAATAATTTCACCAATATGTCATATAAGAAAATCAGACAACTTTATCATAACATAAGAGATATTAGGTAAAATTCAAACCCCACTATTCATAATACATCTTCAAATGGTGGAAAAAGAAGCATGTCTCACTCAACGTATAAACATTTGTTTTAAACCAACAAATACCACCATTAGAAAGGAAACAGGAAAACTATACTGTTTACAGAAATCCACTGAAAAACGTTATTTAAATTAATTTTTTAAAATCAATAAATTGTTAGATAAAGATATAGAACATTTCATGGGGGAAAAAGAACCATTCCCAGTAGAACACAAAATATAAAATATGAAGATAGAATCTTAATGGGAAATGTGTGTGACCTAGATTGGGAGAGATGGGGGTATAGGAGCCTAGAGGATTTTACTAAGAAATATAAAAGAAAACTTGACTAATGGAAAGACTCAGCGTGTTCCTCTATGAAAAGTCTAAATATTTTAAGAATGTCAATTCTTTTCAATTAATATATTTCATTAAAGCAATTTGAATAAAAATCCCAGTAGGGCTTTCGTTGTTGTCATTGTTTCAATTGGATAAAGTTATTATAAAATTAATTTGGAAGAATAATCAAGGAAAAATATTTTCTGACTATATTAAAATGTAACGTGGGGATGAAAGAAACCCTTCCAAAGGCCAGAATATACAGTAAAATTATCAATAATTAAAATGGTCTGGTACTCATTCCAAGATTATCAATCACTTGGAGAAAGAACAATTTCTCAACAACGTATTAGCCATCACTGTGGTTGCATTTATGGCTCCAGAGAAGCAGAATGACTTGGATACATGGGACAGGGAAGCCTCCTTAGTTTGACTTTACTGAGTGGCAACTTTCACACCGTTGGCCAAGAGTTTCTCCAACATCCTTCAATGTCAAATTATCTAGTTTCATTTCTACCAGAATAACTTAATGCAACTGAAAACCGTACGGCACGGAATACTCTGACCTGGCTTCAAGGACCCATCTCTCTCAGTTCTGCTCCTTACCATGACAGGGCTTTATCTTCTGAATCCTTTTTATCTTTTTGATCCCCTACCTTATTCCTCACCTTTTGACATTTACTAACAAAATAATGTGATAACAGGGTTAACTGTTTATATGTTTTATATCATGCCATGGGCAAGATAAATTCCAGATGAATTAGTTGGCTAAAAAAATTTTTTAATTACAAAGATAAAACTGAATGTTCATGAGATAATGATACAAGATGATACAATGTGCTGAATTATAAAAGGATGGATTAATTACAAAGAAAAAGATCAATAAATATGACTACATAAAAATCTCAAATAACATATATCTAAAATATTGTGTGAAAGAAAGGCAAATAACAGGCTAACAAAACATGTTGAAGAAAGCATAGGATGAATAATTTTACTATATAATGAGCTCATGAAACGGATTATATGAAAGCCTTAATAATATCTCATTAAATATATAAATAAAAGACAAAAGGCTAGTAAATAGATTGTTCATAAAAATAGTCAACTTACCAGTATTAAAGAAATAGAGATTAAGACCAGTAACATTAGAAAAGTAACAAATTTTTAATGGCAATACCAATTGGTGACAAAGCTTCAGAAAAATTGATATTCTTTGACTGCTAGTGGCAGTCAAATTATTACAATATATTTATAAAATAATTTGGCACTCTTGACCAAAAACTGTCAAAATGTTTTTGATCCAGTAATTCCATTTCTGGGAATCTAGCCTAAGAAAACAATCTGAAGCCTGGAAAAATATTATTGCATGAAGAAGTCCAACTCAACATACTTACTGCAAAAACATAACAGTATATACCAAGCAAAAAACCAATACAGTAAGTGAGGACAAATCCCCTGGAATTAAATATCAAGTACAGTTCAAAATCATGGTGCTAGAGGTTAGGTGGTAACATTAAAATATGAATAATTTTAGATGATTAAAACTCTAAAAAAAACATGACAACAGACACATGACAAAGTACTAAGGACATGAATACCAATATGAATGCTACTATTACTACTACTAATATATTGAGTATCAACTATGCCAGG
Source organism: Prionailurus viverrinus (assembly GCF_022837055.1). Classification (NCBI taxonomy): domain Eukaryota; kingdom Metazoa; phylum Chordata; class Mammalia; order Carnivora; family Felidae; genus Prionailurus; species Prionailurus viverrinus. The sequence continues at coordinate 38,574,102 of NC_062566.1, read as the reverse complement.
CATCTAACAAGCAAAATCTTTAATATTCCTACCAACTCTAGGATAGAGAAGCAGGTAACTAGTTAATAAACTAACAAGAGCTGCTGCTTCTTCCATGATGCACAAATATGCCACCCAGATTACCCATCAGGCAGCTGATCCGAGTGCCTCAGCCATCAGGGATCCCCAGAAACTGCTCTCAGCTGTGTCACTCGAGGCCACACCCTATTCCTATACTCAGTGCAGAGCAACCTATATCCAGTATCTGGTCATTGCAGAGATAGAAAGGTCCAGCTCCCCAGCTCTAATCAGGGACAGTGCCCAATGGCCACCCCAGCCTTCGAGCCCTCGTGCGGTCAGATGAGGTCTCTGTTGAGACTGCTCTGTAGCCTCCATTCTGCTTCCACCCCATCCTGCCGCCTACCCTTCCCCACAGATGTTGATCCTCAGAGTACTCGCTAATAAAATCCCTACGACTGATCTCTGTCTCAGAAGCTGCCTTCTGGGGGATCTCAACCTACAACAGTTAGTGCCAACAATGGTCCAAGATAGCAATATTAAGTTGGGATGGGGAGCCAAGTTAATGGCACCAATGGTAAGTGGAGCACAGTTTGCAGCTAGCACAAGCTTGCTGTGCAACTGGTAAAACGTTCACAAGTGCTGAACTGGGATCTGGTGCCTGTGGGAGGAGTGCAAAATATTTAGGAACTAGACGGGCAGTGGAAATTTTAAGGACAATAGAATCGGGTGGCAGTTGTGGGGGACACCTGAGACTACAGAGGAAGAGAAGGAAATGCTGAAAATGGTAAATCATCAATGCAAAGCTAAGTGTGAAAACCAAAGGGCTTCCACGGGCGATGCAAAGGTAAAACTGAGCATTGGGACGAAGACCAGGACTTGATCACAAGAGCAGCAGAGCTCCAGAGAAGGTTCATTTCTCAAAACAGGCAGGTCTACTATGCCAAGGTTAGGGCCATAACTAGGAAAGAGTAGGACCCTGAAATATATAGTGGAATCAACTGGGTTGGTGCAGTAACATATTTTGATCCCTAGATTCCCCTGCAGAGGAGCCCAGCTCCTCCTATTTGAGGGCCAGCACTTGCCATCATGACTCACACATGTTGCAGGGGCCTCTCCCCTATGAGACAGTATACTCACCCCACCACCAGGATCTGCCTCCACTTCTCCTCATGCCCAACAAGCAGGATTAAGTCCAAATATGAGCCAGGATTTAAGGCTAGAAATTATAGTAAGAAATAAAGAATGATAGTATCCTTAGATAAAGGGACCACAAATCAAGAACATGTAACAGACCGTCTTACTTGGTTCTCTTTGTTTCTCTGAATCTAAACATTCCCACTAGCCATTCACTCTCATTGCCCTCTCACCCATCCTATAACTGGCCTCTGGCTCTGTCCTCCTTGTCCAACCCAATGCCCGTTTAGTTAAAAGGCACCCTCCCTGCACCCTCCCCGCTGCCCCAGAAAATCAAGTATTCTGGTCAGAATGGTGTGCCCACACCAAAAGGTTGCAGAGCCAGACCAAAAACGGACAAAATGTGGCACTGAAACTTCAGTCTGTGGCCCGTGACTTTCCTGCACAATGCTCTGTAGATCTTGTCAGGAATGAAAACTTTTATTGGCAAGTCACAATTATGGGATCAGGCAGCCCATATTAAGCAGTGCTTGACTTGTGAAAGTTTCTTTTCTTACAGACCAGTCTAAGGTTGCACTGAAACCACTAAAGTTTGCACTTAAAATAATTTGTCATCCATATGTTAACAGTAATGGCAATATTTGCTAGATATCTTAATATCAATGTAGTCTGCCTTAACTACATCAAAGTTTCTCTCATCCCTTTTTTTTTTCACTGCTATATGACCCAAATTCAGATGCCCCTCTAGTATTAAAGAAAATATATGAAAATATTTTTAAAAAATCGACAAAACATCCAGGGGTGGACTCAGAAGGATGGCATGCCATGATGCCTCTTTAATGCCAGGATAACCTGTGCTACATAGGAAGCATTGATTTTAAATAACTGGTCCTTTCTTACTTTCTAATCTGGCAGCTCCCCTCTATGAATTCTGCTTTTAAATTTTTGTTGCTTATTTCCCTCTACTCATGTATGTGCCCACCCAAAATGACCTAGGTGTTTGTAGCTGTGGACAGTCACTGCATTTTGAAAATGCAGTTGCAAGAGAATAACAGATAGCCAAGGTTCAAAATGTTCCAATACGAAGCTCATGTATTATGAAACCAATACTGCAATCTAGCTTTGTTTTGATGCTAAAATCACTCCTCACTGTTCCAATCGGAGGACAAGATCATGCAGGGGTGCAGGAGGGGAGAGATAGATATGCGCTTGTCATATCAGAGAAGCACCATTGTTATATAAGTAGCCATCTTGTTTAAGGATTCCAATGCTAGAGGTTTGAGGTCCATGGTACACTTTCCGTTTTTCACTGAGATAGCTAAAGAATTGGTGCTGAAAATAGAGGATCAGCAAAACAAAATGTGATATATTTTATGCATGTAACGTGTTTTATGGAATAAGGAAATAACCTATTCTTGGCCTCTAGAAAATACAAAATGGGATACATCTTAATTCTAAAATAGAGTCTTCAACATGTCCTAATTTCTATTTAAATTGTTAAAAGGCTTAGTGTTAACAGTCTACCTTCCAATAAAATGTTCATTATCCCTGAAAGATTGTTGGAAGTTGTCAATGGAAGAGTGATCATCTAATAGTTTTGCCAATGATTGATTTATTTTTCTTCAATCAAGTTGCACAAACTAATGAAAAAGAAATAATATATAATGACCTACATGTACCTAAAACATAGCCTTGAAATGACAATATTATGGGAATAATAAATGAGCTGTAGTTGAAGATGTTAACATACTTCTTCCAGAAAGCAACAGATGATATAGACAATGAATTAAATGTAAAAACTTTTAATACCACAATTAATAAAAGTTTATACAAAATGGAGACTATGAATTCATTTTTGAGAAAAAAATAGAAACTTCATAAAAATTACGTACATACTGGCTTCAAAGGAAGCTTTCATAAATTCCAAAGCATTAATATTTTACAGTCTATATCTGTGACCATAATGCAGATATCAATTATAAAATGATAGATTTATAAAAACTTTCATATATCTAAAAATGAAGTAGGATAAAGAGATGATCACATAACAAATAATGAAATACAGTCAATGATTTTATAGTATAGATTATGTGCTCCTATAGAAGTGCTGTATCATGGAATTTCTCACAATGAAAGTAACAGGACTCAAGGGGAAAAGACTGGTGAAAGGTTATGGTAGGCAGAAGTTCAAGGCATGACCCCAAATATTCCACTATCTAATCTCTGGTATCTGTGAATCTGATGCTATATCATTCCCAGTGTTTGTTTCTATTACATGGAACAGCTGACCTTTAAAAAAATGGAGATTATCCAGGTGGGCCTGATTTAATCACACGAGCCCTTAAAAGGAAAGCCTTGTGGTAGAAAAGAGGGGTACAAGAGGAAGTCAGAGAGATTGGAAGCATGAGAAGGGTTGCATGAGCCACTGTGGCTTAAAGATGGAGGGGACCACCTGAGAAGGAACGTGGGTGGCCCTAGAAGAGAGCAAACAACAGCTGACTGACAGAAAGGAAATGCGACCTCACTTCTAAACAAGAACTGAATTCTGCCAATGACCAATGAGATTGGAAAAGATCCTATGCCCCACATGAGAACTGAGCCATGGTGGATACCTTGATTTTAGCATGGTGAGACTGTAAGAAAATCCAGCCACACCATACTGGACTTCTGACCTACGGAAACTTTTGTGCTGTTTTCAGCCACTACATATACTGTAATTTGTTACACAGCAAGAAAAAACTAATATAAACACTTTCCAAACATGTAGAGCTTTGTAGAAGTAACATGCTAAAAAAATTTCAAAAATCGTTACCCAACATCTTAAATAACTAGTAAATAAACACTATAATAAATATAACATATACTTTCTTTAATTTTTGGCTACAGAATTCCATATATCTTCATTAGATTACACCTGTTAGTTTTGCTATTCAAACTATCTACATCTTTGCTAATATTTTTGTCTGTCTGATGTATGGATAAACAAAAGAGGTGAGTTGAAATTCCTCTCTATGATGGGGGCTTTATCGATTTATCCCTATAGCTTTATCAAGTTTTGCTTTATATATGTCAAGGCTAGATTATCAATTGCATACATGTTTGGAATTGTTATATCTTCTTGGCAAATCAAACCTTTTATCATTATATAATGAGCCTTTCCAACTGTAAGGTTGCTTTTTTGTTTAAAACCTGCTTTTTCTGCTACCAGTATAGTTATATCAATTTTCTTTTGGTTAATATTTACATGATATATCATTTCTTATCCTTCTATTTTAATTTTCTATTTCAGTATGACTTAGTTTCTTATAAAAACATAAAACTGATTCTTAATATCTAATGTGGCAATCTCAATTAATTTATAATTACAAAGAGTATTTATATATGAGGATATGTTGCTACAACTTTAATTTCTAATTTAAATTTATTAATCATTTTCTGTTTTTTAATCTCCTCTCTTGACTTCTTTAAAAAAAAATTATACCTATGGCTTCCCTATAGCAAAAGCAAAATTTCATCTGGTTCTCCTATCCCTTGGTTTCTCTACCCATTCATGTTCTCCATTCCAAACCCTCTTGTTAACATTGTGTAGAACTTTAATTCTAGGTATTCAGGATATACTTTATCTTTTTCTTTCTCTTAGCTTTAACTTTAGAAACCAAAATACCCAACCTTTGTCAAATATTTAGTCATCCTCATTTTATATATTTCTTTTAGTATCTATTGGATTTGTTTCTCTATTTGAATATTACCTTCAAAATTATTATCAAATATATCACTTGCAAATATCTTCTCCCATTCAGTAGGATGCCTTTTCATTTTGTTGATAGTTTCATCCACTTTATTTTTTTTAATGTTTATTTATTTTTGAGACAGAGAGAGACAGAGCATGAACGGAGGAGGGTCAGAGAAAGAGGGAGACACAGAATCTGAAACAGGCTCCAGGCTCTGAGCTGTCAGCACAGAGCCCGATGCGGGGCTCGAACTCACGGACCGTGAGATCATGACCTGAGCCGAAGTCGGACGTTTAACTGACTGAGCCACCCAGGCGCCCCAGTTTCATCCACTTTAAAAAAGCTTTTTATTTTGATGTAATCCCAATAGCTTATTTTTGCTTTTGTTTCCCTTGCCCAAGGAGACATATCTAGGAAAATGTCGCTAAGGCCAAGGTCAAAGAACTTGCTGCCTATGTTTTCTTCTAGAATTTCTAGGGTTTCAAGTCCCACATTTAGATCTTTAATCCATTTTGAGTTTATTTTTGTGTATAGTGTAAGAAAGTATTCTGGTTTCATTCTTTTGCATGTAGCTATCCAGTTTTCCAGCACCAAAGAGACTGTCTTTTCCCCATTATATATTCCTTTCTCTTTTATTATAGATTACCAAAAAAAAAAAAAAAGGACCTGAATAATGTGATTTAAAATGGGCAGAAGACCTGAATACACATTTTTCCAAAGAAGACATACATATGGGCAACAGACACAAAAAAAGATGTTAAACATCACTAATCATCAGGGGAATGCAATTCAAACCTACAACAAGTTATCATGTTACACCTGTCAGAATGGCTAGAATCAAAAGGACAAGAAATAATAAGTGTTGGTGAGGATGTAGAGAAAAAGAAACCCTGGAGCACTGTTGGTGGCAAACGTATATAACAACTGTAAAACAGTATAGAAAATTAAACATAGAAATACTTTATGACTCAGTAATTCCACTACTGGGTATTTACTCAAAGAAAACTAAAAAAACAAAACAAAATAAAACAAAACAACATTAATTTGAAAAGATATATGCCCCATTATGTTTACTATAGCATTATTTATAATAGCCAATATCTGGAAGCAACCTAAGTGTCCATCAATAGATGAATGGATAAAGAAGATGTGGTACACACACACACACACACACACACACACACACACACAGAGAAATATTAATCATGGGGTGTCTGGGTGGCTCAGTCAGTTAAGCCTCTGACTTTGGCTCAGGTCATGATCTCACAGTTTGTGAGTTCGAGCCCCGTGTTGGGTTCTGTGCTGACAGCTTAGAGCCTGGAGCCTGCTTCAGATTCTGTGTCTCCTCCTATCTCTGTCCCTCCCATGCTCATACTATGTCTCTCTCTCTGTCTCTCAATAATAAATAAACATTAAAAATTTTAAAAAAAGAAGTATTACTCAATCATAACAAAGAAAGAGATCTTGCCATTTGCAACAACATGGATGAACCTAGAGGATATTATACTAAGTGAGGTAAGTCATAGAGAGAAAGACAAATACCATATGTTTTCACTTATATATGGAATCTAAAAAACAAAACAAAGAAACGAAGAACAAACAAAAACAGCCCCTTAAATGCAGAGAATAAACTGATGACTGCCAGAAGGGAGGTTCGTAGGGGAATGGGTAAAAGAGATAAACGAGATTAAGAAGTACAAACTTCCAGTTAGAAAATAAAGAAGGCACAGAGATGAAAATTATATCATAGGGAATATCATCAATAACATTATCACAATATTTTTTAGTGATAGATGGTGACTATATCTATCATGGTGAGCACTAAGTATATGTTGTACACCTGAAACTAACATAGTATTTTATGTTAATTATACTTCAATAAAAAATATTTTAACATGAATATTTGTTTTTTAATGTGGATTTATTTATTTTGAGAGAGATAGAGAGAGTGCACACACAGGTGGGAGAGGGCAGAAAGAGAGGGGGAGAGAGAGGATCCCACGCTAAGCATGGAGCCTGACATGGCGCTCCATCTCACAACAGTGATATCATGACCTGAGCTGAAATCAAGAGTCAGATGCTTCATCAACTGAGCTACCTAGGCTCCCCTCCAATGTGGGTATTTGTATTTGAAACCATGTGCAGTCTTGTAGGCCTGAAAATACTATTGTTATATGTTCATATTTGAATGATAATGTGACCGGATACAAAATTTTAGGTTTAAAATACTAGGTCCTTATAAAAAAAAAGACAAGAGATTTGACATATAGAAACACACAGGGAAAGTCTATGTGAAGGTGAAGGCAGAGGCTGGATGAGTGCAAACCCAAACCAATGAACAGCAAGGGCTGTCAACAATCAAATCTAACAAAAAGGCATGGAAAGCATTCTTTCTCAGAACCTGCAGAAGGAAACAATCCCACCTACACAGTGATTTCCGACTTCTGACTTCCACAACCGTAAGAAATTTCTGTTGTTTTAAGCCACCCAGTTGTAATTTGTTACAGCAGTCCTAGGAAACTAATACACAGCGGTTAATTGTTTCTTCCTGTGAGAACAGATTGCATTTTTCTGGCTTTTAATATGTTGAGTAATTTTGAATTGTATTCTAGCAATGTAATTATTAAGTTGTAAAGACTCTGAATTATGCTATATTTCCTCAGACTGCTGACACTTTTGTTTTAGTAAGCAATTTTCTTGGTTAGACTCAGACTACAAACTGTCACATCTGAGGTGGGGAAAGTTCAGACTTCCATTCAGTTCTTGGATTTAGTTGCATTATGCTTCCAGTTTGTCCCAAGCCTTCATGATTTAGAGATTAGTCAGGAACTTGGGCTGTGTTTAAACACAGAATTCGGAGTTTCTTCTTCTTTCCTTTTCAGGATTTCCCACCAATACCCTGGCATCCCTAATTGACCTGGGTTCTTTCCCCTACTTCCTCTGCCTAAAACTTCAAAGGGCTTTGTATCACAGTTTCAGCTGCCACTGAGTCATAGGCTAGGCTTACCTCATGGGAGGTTGCTTGCTTCAAGGTTCAATTCACCTTCAAAATCTGCCTACTTTATTTCAATTTCCAAAGCCCTCAAGGAATTGTTTCTGGTATTTTGTCTAGAATTCACTTATGGGATTTTATTTATGGGATAATTGGCTTGTTAGATGTCTGCTTCTCCAAGTCAGAACCTTTAATATCAGTGTGAAATATCACACTTAATATCAGTGTGAAAGTGATCCCAACGTACAAGGTAGACAGGCTGTATTCTAAGGTTTAATCTATGGTTGACTTCAGGGGTGGGAGCCAGTAGCCTATGTCAACAAGCCACCTAGGCAAGAACTAGAAACCAAGGTACAACATGGGCTCATTTGAATTTACCTCTGATTCCTGAGCTGAAACTCTTAAAGACTCTCTTACAATTGGTCAAAATCAAAAGTAACTTCAGTTTTAGGTTGTAGTAATTGTGGAAATATTGGATCCTTCTTAGAAACTAGGACTCGAGATTCTGCTTTCTCCCCCTTTAAAATCAGTTTTGTCTTAATACTAACTTCCAAAGTAATGGGAGTCATATATTTATTCCTTTATATTCAGACCTCCGTCATACCATCCATCAAGACAAAAAAAAGCCAACTTACACCTTTTACAAGCAGAGAGTCCTCTGTGAATATCAGAAATCTGTATTTACAACTCTACCATTCAGAGCATTATGAGCAATATGGTGTTTAATACTGTTAAACCAGTTCAGGCTGCATTTATCAAATGGCTGGTAATAATTAATAGACTCCATGTGAAATCTCATTTTTTTTAAATAGCAGAAAGAATTTTTCCCAGATCCCCTAGAGGCAACTTCATCAACCATTATTTCCTTTGTCACTTATAAAGGAAAACAGTGAGCCCAGGCAAACTCCAATTTGAATGTGTTCATCTTGGCCCCTGCCTTGCATTAGAATTGAAAACGTAATTTCCAACCCTTCTTCACAAATGGAATTGTTGTTATTATTCAGTTTTCCATATGTGAGAAGCTGTCACCTCTGTCAGCTTCAGCGCATCTCCATTTGTGACTCCAAAACCAGACTCACAGGTCTGAACACACGCTGTGCATCTCAAGTGAAAAGGTAATTTCTCTACTAACGCACCAAGAGCCCTACTGATAAAAGCCAAGTCCCTGGTTTGAATATTTGTTCCCCTCATCTCCTAATAACATATTAATGCATCTAATGTCCTCCACATATGCCAGGCATCTCTACTCCTTGGACAGTTCCTGACAGGGGATCCAGGAACTGTTATTATCTAGTGCTAGAAGAATGCTGCTTAGGGCGAGATTGTATTTGATTCTCAGTTCTGCCCCATGGAAACTAGGCTCTGGATGCCTACGGTCTTGTTAATATACCCCCTCTCTCCCTAACTATGATCATAACCCAGTCCTTTTCTATATAGAACAAAGTCCATTACTCTGTAGTTCCTACCTCTTGGGAGACTGACCAGCTGGAATAGATCCGATATTACAAACAGTCTGAGACCCAGGAGGTAACTTCAGAGGTGGGCATGAAGTTGTTAAAGGTATCCTACTTAAAGGACATAAGCTAATAATCATCCTAAGCATAATGGATCAAAACAAAACACTGTCTATAAGCATTTGCAAATTATAGGAGTAAAAAAATATATATCTCAGAAGATAAATTTTTGAAGGTTATAGGCTTGCTGAACGTTTTCTGCAAAGAAGGGGAGAAAGTGAAGCAAAGAAGAACGGAATTGATCTGCATGATAAAGTAGGTCCTTTGAGGGGAGAAGCTATTGTACTATAAATTGAGTTGAGGTTTCTCTGAGATATCAGGAAGAGGGAGTTTCAGAGGGAGGCAGAATTTAAGTACGAGAGAAAATGAGAGGGAGGATTCTGATTCGAATGAATTGAAGAATGGGCCCTTAATAACATGGAGGGAGGCAGGGCTTAATGACAGGTCCAGGAGGGGCTTCCAGTGATAGTGCATGACTAGTGATGAGCTCTAGGGGCTAGAGTATTTGGTTGAGTCTTCTGTTCTTATCCCCCTAGCTGACCCCAGTCCTCAGTCAAGTATGTTAAACACAAGTCTTGGGACACAGTGGGAAAGTTGGGGTCCATACTTGAGGCAATGAGTGATGGGGAAGGCAGTCTTGCTTTTGTTATGCATCTTCTGGAGCTAGCATGAGGTAGCAAAGCATCCAGAGAGAATGGGGGTGTCTGGTATATTAGCAAGGGCTGGGAGTTATAAAGTGACAAGGAGAAGAAAACGAACCACTCATTTCTCCAGTATACCAGGAGGTCAAGCCTTGATCCTTCCATTATGTGTCTAAGACACAGTCAGGTAACGATACCTAGGTTATAGTGAGTCCAGTTTGTGAGCAAGGATATGTCATGGGAAGTGAAACGTGGCACACAAAAATCTGAGATCAAGCATGGAGTCTTATGTGCATTTCACTTAACTGCTGACCTTGTGCTGCAGTACTTTTAGGGGCTCAGCTACTGATAAGTTTGCTCTTGTCCTGAGTTCATATTAAAGGTACTCCTCTCATAATAGGCAATGCTATTATTGATTTGCACCTGGAGTACCTTCTTACTCAGAGAAGATCTAGCTAAGGCCACAAATGTTATATTTCTACATTGTAAGGTCCCTAACCACCAAATTCATTGAGTGTAAACAATACCAAAGCACCCATAGCAACCCCGAGATTATTGAAATCAATTCCTAAGAAGCTTCTCCAAGCAATCAGTGAAGAGGAAACCTTTTGTTTCTTATCAAAGACTATCTGAACCTTATAGACAGACATAGCAGAGCCAGATGTTCCGAGAAACTGCAAGTATCATCAGATAATAAGAGTCTCAAATTGGTTAAAAATTAGAAAAGAATTTGATTTTAGCCATTCTGACAGGTGTAAGGTGATATCTCATCATAGTTTTGATTTGCATTTCCCTGATAATTAGTGATGAGCATCTTTTCATGTGTCTGTTAGCCATCTGTATGACTTATTTGGAAAAATATCTATTCAGGCCCTCTGTTCATTTTTTAATTGGGTTGTTTTATGGGTTGTGTAACTTCTTTATAAATTTTGGATATTAACCCCCTATCAGATATATCATTTGCAAATATCTTCTCCCAATGGCTAAAATCTAAAGGACAAGAAATAACAAGTGTTGGTGAGGATGTGGGAAAAAAGGAACCCTTGAACACTGTTAGTGGGAATGCAAATGGTACAACTGCTGTGAAAAACAGTATGGAGTTTCCTCAAAAAATTAAAAACAGAAACACCATATAATCCAATAACTCTATTACTGGGTATTTACCCAAAGAAAATGAAAACACTAATTAAAAAGGATATATACGTTTCTACAATCATTGCAGCATTATTTACAATAGTCAAGATATGGAACAAATCTAAGAATCCATTGATAGACAAATGGATAAGGAAGATGTCGTGTGTGTGTGTGTGTGTGTGTGTGTGTGTTCCATTATATGTAAATGTATATGTAATGAAATATTACACAGCTATAAAAAAGGAAGAGATCATACCATTTGTGACAACATAGATGGACCTAGGGGTCATTATGCTAAGTGAAATAACTCAGACTGAGAAAGATAAATACTGTATGATTTAGCTCACATGCAGAATCTAAAAATAAATAAATATATACACAAAACTCAAAATTAGATTTGTAAACACAGAGAACAAACTGATAGTTGCCAGAGGGGAGAGAGGGAGGGAATGGGGAAAATGGGTGAAGGGAACTATGAGGTGCTAGTCCCCTTCCAATCATGGAATGAATAAGTCACAGGAATAAAAGGTACAACATAAGGAATATAGTCAATGATATTATAATAGCATTGTATGGCAACAGATCGTAGCTACACTTGTCAGCATAGTGTAGTGTTCAAACTTGTGGAATCACTATGTTTCACACCTGATATAATGTAACAGTGTGTGTCAAATATGCTCAAACAACAAAAAACCTTTTTCTAATTAGAAGAGAGCTAATGTTTGTTGAAGTCCTACTTTGGGGCAGACTAAGTTAGGTATTTTCCCATATATGTGATCACCCAATCCTACAATTCCTCTACAAAATAGGCATTATGAAGAAACATGAGCTTAAACAAGTATGGGTCATGTTGGTCCCTGGGCTAACCCCAAAGCCCATGACCTTTCCACATTGACATTCTGCCTTAGAAGCTGCACACGTCACAAAGGTACAGCTAAATGACTCTTCACAGGATACCCTAATATCTCTGGATGGCATGGAATGAATATTCTAGTGGCTCCAAACTGAGGGTTACAACCTATTTCTGCATCATGACTTCAATTTAATGGGTCAAAACCAACATTTAAAAATAGAATGGAATAGAATAGAATAGAATAGAATAGAATAGAATAGAAAATATCACAGTACATTGCACAAAGTATAGGTAAGTACTAATTGGTGAATAAAACATAAATATATTCCACACATATATGTATGAATTGCATCATTATACAAAATATGCTTTCAATGAGGAGGGCACTTGTTGGGATGAGCACTGTGTGTTGTATGTAAGCAATGAATCACGGGAATCTGCCCCCAAAACCAAGAGCACACTGTGTATACACTGTATGTTAGCCAACTTGACAATAAATTATTTTAAAGAAAGAAAGAAAGAAAGAAAGAAAGAAAGAAAGAAAGAAAGGTTAAGAAATAAAAATTTTTTAAATGTTTATTTATTTTTGAGACAGAGAGAGACAGAGACAGACCACAAGCAGGGGAGGGGAGGGACAGAGACAGAGTAAGACACAGAATCCGAAGCAAGCTTCAGGCTCCAAGCCGTCAGCACAGAGCCCAACACAGGGCTTGAACTCACAAACCGTGAGATCATGATCTGAGCTGAAGTAGGATGCTTAGCCAACTGAGCTGTCCTGGTGCCCTGCAAAATATGCTTTTTAATGTGAGTTTTGTTCAAAAACAGTTGAAAAACAGTAATATAAATTAAGACAGGAATTATTGGATAAAAGCATCTTAGGAAATTTTATTGGCTTCATAGTATTCCTTATGTAGTGGGAGTCAGGAAATATCTTAAACCAATCTGATTCAGAGAGAGGGCTTCAAAAAGCCATCTGTGGCCAAAATCTCCATAACATTATACTCTTCACATTACTGGTTCCAACCTGTGAATGCATCACCATCAGCCCTGCTTCCATGAGGGGGAAAGAGGAGTGGATGGGTGGATCCCATGAATAGAGAGGCTATTGCTGGACCTAGGAGGCCCTGACACCACCTTTTCTACCGGCCATAGGAGTCTTCATAGACCTCAGCCTATGCTACGCCTGACCCTCTGATATTCCAAATGGGCCACAACCAGGAGCCACAGGCCTAACCTCAAAATTCCTTAAAGCCTAACACTTTCATGTACCAGATAGGAACAAAGTAGACACTCCTCCTGTTTGTCACCAATGACCTTGTTGGCAGCCACTGGGAAGTACTTAGCAGAGGTAACCCAGCTCTGTCTGGACTAGCTACAAGTATTTCATGGGGTTTGTCCTTTCAATGCCTTCCTGCTTTGAGACACTCTTTAGCAATGACTGGGGAGGGGAACAGCTTTGGAACATGTTCCATGCCCCCTCAAAGTTCATCATTAATTCTGCTTTAATATGGCATATCTGTGTGGTATTATAACTATAGTGAACACTTGCCTTCCAGCCCTTCTAGTCTCCCCACACTTCAGCATCTCTGAGCAAGCCTCTCAGCAGTGTATGTTATGGACAAAGAACAGAGGAAATGATCCTTGCTCAGAGCAGTAATTCCTCACAATTACACACAGCTTTATAATTAACAAAACACACTCAATGCCTTATCTCAGTTAATCATTGGTACAGTAGGCATTAACCTAACAGAATTGTCAGAACCTCAAAGATTATAGAGGCTAAGTGCCTCGCCCATGCTCACAGAGACTGTGTGCCCAAGTCATAAGTGAAGCCTGTCACTGCTAATTCTAAGTTCCATGTTCTTACAAGAGCCAGCAGGACTCATGGCCGACAAGCCCACCATTCTGGGACTTTTATAATAACAATAACAATGCCCCACATGATTCAGAGTATATGCCGGGCTCTGCTCCGTATTGAGCATGTTCCAGGGAGCACCTTATTTGTTTTCTACAACAACCATTTAAGTTAGGGAGTCTTGTTTCTCCCATCTCATAGATGAATCAAAGGAAGCTTAGAAATAGTAAATGCACTTATCTGAGACCCCTTGGCTAGGAAGGAGCCAGCTAGGACTTGAGCTGGGGCAGATCCGTGTGCTACATCATTCCACGCACAGTAAGATCAGTCTCCTGATTCTCAAAATGGAGTAAATAGCCATTACTGGGCTATTTGTTTTTTTCATTTCCCTGAGCCTCGGTGTATTAATTTGGCAAGGACTGCCATAACACAATAGCTCAGACTGGGCTTAAACAACAGTTTAAAAGACTTCTCACAGTTTTAGAGACTAAAAATCTGAAATCAAAGCGTTGGCAAGTTTGGTTTGCAGACAAGATCTCTCTCTTTGGTTTGCAGCTGGCTATCTTCTCCCTGTGTCTTCACATGGCCTTTTCTCTGTGCATGTGTATCGCTGGTGTCTCTCCCTCTTCTAGTAAGGACACCAGTCCTGTTGGATTAGGGGCACCCCTTATAGTTGCATTTAAACATAATCACCTCCTTAAAGGTTCTGTCTCCAAACACATTCACACTGCAGGTTAGGACTTAAACATAGGAATTCGCGGGGGGGGGGCAACAATTTGGTCCTAAACACTCAGTCTCTTGATGGCTACAATGGGGACACTATTGTACCCCTCACCCACCACTCTTCTAACTACTTTAAGGATCAAGTAAGAGGGTGAACAGAAATCATCTGGCACAGTGCCCAGCTTAGGGCAAATGCCTGATCAATGGTGATTTGCTTCCACCCTGCCTTCCAAGTAGGGTAGTGAGCAGAGGATGGAGGGCTGAAAAATGTGCTAATGCATCATCCCTCGGAAGCCAGCATCCTGCTGGTGTCAGGGGAATAACAAGTTCTTGAGAGTAAGAAAGCAACTTACTGTTCGTTATGCTTCCAATTGCCACAGTTGGCATATTATATTAAAGACACTTAGAGTCGGGGAGAAGAAAGCTGCTTTGCAGGCATAAAGAACTTTACGGAAGTGGAGATTTTAGCATGCTTCATGTTGACTGACAGGATGTCTTCTCTCTAAGTGAGAACCTGTCAGGCACCATATTGTTAAGAGCTTATCAAATTTGTACACAGGATATTCTTTATTGCATCATTCCATCAGAGCCTTGCAATATTCATGTAAAATCAAATGGAGATTCATGCAAAATGCTGGACACTATGTGACAAGATCTCCATTGTCAGGTGAGGACAAGTCTCATCTTTTTAGAGCCCAATGACCAAATGACCCACACTATGGAAATGTTACAAACCAAATGAAAGGACCTTTTCTTGGGTTCTAATGCTTGTCTAGGTGCCCTGAATCTCCATTTTAAAACATAGAAATACAAAGCAAAGATTAAGTATGTGTCCATGGGTAACCACGAGCACCTCACAGGAAAGGGAGGTGCAGGGAGAACATGAGTCAGGGTTCTAGCACGGGTTCAATCACCGACTGTATGGGCACTTAACCTCTCCGCTTTCACTTGCCTCACTTGCAAAATGACACGGTGCACTGAATGATCTCCATGGCCCACCCAACATGGACCACTCAAATAATGCCAAGAAGGCCACTCCTCCCACAGGCAGGCCTCTCCCCTCGCCTCTTCTCTGTCTACATCTGCATCATCTCCTTTGCCCACTCCCTGTGGGTCTAGAGTCTGCCCCTTCAGCCTTGACCTTGTTCTTAAGCATCAGTCCCATGTCTCCCAGGGACCTGAAGCAATTCCCATTGTCACTAAAATTCAAGATGTTTAAAAATGGATGCGGGACTGTTTCTCCAATCTGTTCACTCATTTTGACCGCTTCAGTTCTGTCAGTGGTATCCACCACGGAAGAGAGGGAATACCACAGGCCCTGGCTTCCTATCTGAGTATGAAAATGGCTTCCAGAACTTTCAGTTACTTCTTTCGTTCCCAAGGATTGATTTAGGGTTTACCCTGTGTCAGGATGTTTTGAAGATACGCAGAATAACATATCCCCATTCTTCAAGGAGCTCCCTATCCAGCCATGGGACACTGAGAAGAATAACCAACTGCTCTGAGGCAGAATGTCTCATATTTTAAATGGGAAAATACCCACCTCTCAGGGCTGCTCTGAGCTTACTGGCATAAGTTAAGCACTGTATTCCTTTTTGCTGTTTTTTCTCCCTTATCATTCCACACTGATTTCTCCCTCTGCTCCCAGGGATGGGAGGCCTAAGTGCTCTCTGGCATGGCCACACACTCCCTGGCCTACACTCCTTGGACAAATGCTGTCTTATCTCTCTAGATCTCTCACAGTTCCTAACATACATAAGGAATTCAGTCAAGGATCGCAGTCACTGCACTGTAAGGATGACAAACTTCAGGATAGAGAGCTCTGGAGCTCCCTGAAGACAGGGCATTTGGTTTTCTCCTCTGGCCTCAGGGCAAAGCACAGAGCCAAACACACAGTAGGCTCTCAATAAATAATAATTTTCATCCCATAACAGAGAAGGCAAGGCCCCCGATGCTCACGATTCTTCATCTAAATACAGGAACCCTCATCTCCCTCTTGCGTGTGTCGAGGAAAATTAACAACATGATTTGGATGAACAACAGGGAAGCCAGCACAATTTCCCCTGACTTCGCCATCACAATTAGTAATAGACTCGTTCTCTCATTTCTCCTTCCCTTATCTTTTCATTGTTCAGTAAAGAATGAAATGTGCTGATGAAAACTCACAAAAGGTGCTGAAGCCAACTGAAAAGGCAAAGAGAAAAAAAAAAAAGATTTTTAGGAAAGAGGGAAGTACAATAGTAGGAATAATAAACCAAGGCACCAGGAAAATCTCTGCCAGGTGGCCACAAACGGTTTTCTATTTCTGTCCTTGTCAAGTGCATCGTAGGATGAGACCACGCACAAATACTTCCTCTCTGACAAGAGATACTTTTTTGTGCACTGAGTCCTTCATTAGTTCTGTTATATCAGGTGAGCTCATGTTCCTCTGGGCAGTTTTATTAGCACTCTCGATCCTCAAAACCCTTAAACCGAGTCACCATCACACTGATCATTATTAGCATTGCTCAAAGTACACGTTCTAAAAACTCATATTAAAAATGCCCTGATTCATTTCCAACTAAAGAGTTTTTAGCCCAAGGAACTTGGCACATCTGTGTTAGAAATCAGTCATCTATGAAAGGCTTTTCTCTTCTGTACATTCTGTAGGCAGAGAGCAATAACCCAGCAGGCTTTCCTTTATCTTTGGAAAAAGGAGTCAAAATTCCATTTATAAAGGAATCCTTAAAATAACTTGGAGAAACATCTGGCTCTGGTGAGTGGTCCAGGTCAGGATGGCAGTCACCAATTAGTTAACCATAGGAAAACAGATGGATTTTCAAATCCATTTGTCAAGAATTATTTGCTAAGTGTCTGCTTCACGTGCCAAAGCTGTGCCAGGTATCCTTGCCCCCAGGTTAATGATCACCTCACTGGGAATATGACAGTGGCAGGTGGGAAACTGATATGAACAATACAAGGCCAGGTGGTCATACTGGAGGAGGTGGTATGTGAGCTGGACCTGAAACACTGAGTAGGACCTGGAGGAAGGGAGGGAGAATGGGAGGCATTAGTGAGGTCAAAATGTAAACAAGGGCCTAGAGTACCCTTTGCTCATCTAACTCACCTTCTAGCTGGTGCCATTGTGGGCAGGTCCAGAGCCAACAGGACAGAGGCAGAGTAGCCATGACACTAATGAAGATTAAGGTCATATAATTTATAAAATGGCACAAAGTAGTTTAACTTCAATTGGTTTAGTGATGTCTTTTACCAATTCATTTTTACCTCCATTGTCTTTCCCCTTCAGAGCCAGTGGCCACTGGAGTGGCCTTGAGCATCTGCGGAGATACAGTTTTAGGGAACTTGAGGTGGGGAAACATTTTGTGGAATGTTTAGATTTAGTAGAATATATTTATGTAGAACATAATAACTTCCAAGTATAATTAAGTTATTGCTAACCACGCTAGCCTCCAAAAACATTCCTAAATGTTTTTGAGCACTGAAGGTGTCTCAGTGAACAGGAAAAAGTGAAATGTCCTGAAATCTTAACAATTCTGATAGGGGGGGAAATAACTTGACTGTTGTTTTCCCAAACTTGACAAAAATCCTAAGAATTTACGTGAGTTACCAATAACAAGGTATGAAGCTGAATGAAACTATTCTAAATCATAAATAATAAAAATCAATTTCAATCAACTGTGATAGAGGAAAGAATGCACAATCTTTCTATTTTCTCTATAGACAATATTACAAAATCATTCTCATAGGAATAAGTGATCAAAGAGTGTGAAACAAAAAATGTGCAACTAAAGAAGCTTATCAGTTGATTCATTGATAAAAACAATGAGCCATTTCCCCAAAGCTTTTGATGTTTGTGGTATCTGTCAGCTTTTCAACTTTTGTAATTTGTTATGATTCCTTTTTTCATTCTAAATTGATAATTTTATGCCTAATTTTGAATTCTTTCACCTAAAGTGGATCCCCTAAGATCACCAGGATAACATACATGTTATTTAAAAAGCATGTAAAGGCACAGTAAGGGCCCAGAGAAGAGATCTCCTAAGTCAGCATGAGGTGCTAGAAAAGAGGACACATGAGGAGAGAAAGGGTAGCATTTAGGCAGGTGTCCCCCAAAATGACAGCTCAGCAGGTGGGCCAGGGCCATCTGAGGGCCAACCAGGTAGATGGTTGGGTTCTGTTTCACCCACCATAACACAGCCTTCCTTGTTCTCAAGTATTTGAGGCCCTTTGAATCCTGCACCTTCTATCCATGATTTTGTGTGTTGTCATTTTCTCTATTTACTGAAGAATATGTTTTCACTTGCCAAAAATTTTAAAATGAATGTCATCACTTTTTATATGAGTGGCAACCATGGAACCAACATATACTGTTCTAATATTTGCTCCATTATTAACACTCATTAAATGAGACTGTTGCTCCTGAACCTGTCCTTGCTGAAAATCTCCATCACAGACTTTCCAGGCATCCTCAAATCGGAGCCTGCTCAGTTCCTGTCTATGCCCTCCTGAGCAAGGAGCCCCTTTATAAAGGGGCTGCCCCATCACCAAGCCTCCACAGTGATAACTAACCCCCTGATAAACATGTTGCTATCGGTTCATATATCTTTTTCCAGAGTATACACAAAAAGGAAATTAAACAAGGAGAAAGTGTGTGATTGTCTATGGGCAAACATTTCCTTTGTAGAAGGATCCTAGATTGTGCCTCTAAAAATGAAAAAAGAACTAACATTTCTTGTGTACCTGCCATGTGCTACACATTATGTTATAGACATTACCGTATCTATTTCTCATTCCAACCCGTGCAATAGATGTCATTATCCTTGAGAAGTTAATTAACTTGCCTGAATCACACAGCCCGCTAAAAGTGATTGGATTTGCTTGACCTGAAATTCGGCTCATTTCACTAGTACATCCATGCCTCCCTGGCTTCCCCTTTTGGGTTTCTCTATCTCCAAGTCATTGAACATAAAATAGTGCCACACTTTGCATAAAAAAAAAAATCACTTTTCAGTGAAAATTCCCCAAAACACAGGAGTATCACTAAAATGGCTACTTGTCTTTCTCATTGGCCTATTCTTAGTTAAGCCATCTCTTTGAGTTGATCTTCAGTTGCAAGTATGGAGGAAAACCTCATTTTAAATCAGCATTTGGCCAAGAACAAGACTACCTTTTCAAGGTTTACCCCACACTCAGTGTTGACGAGCCATCCTTTAAAGGCAGTGGGAATGGCAGGGTTGAGAGATTTTAAACCAGGCACCACAAAAGCTCCTATTGAAAAAGAAGCACAGAATCCCCTGCCTCCTGCGGCAGATGCCATTCACTCCAGGGACTGGATGTCAGCACAAGCCCAAGCACATTTCATTCATCCTTGTCCAACCCCAGGGAGCCAGGGCACTTTATTCAAGGCAGAATTTTCAAAGTGTCTACCATCCTCCCTCCTTGCCATCTCCCTCCAGCCAGGTGGCCACCTGATTCTGATTGATCCCATCAATGTTTCTTCTCACGGTTGAATTTCACAAGCATGTGAGGAGTCTCAGGTGTGGGTTTTTCCCCCCCAGTGCTTCTAATAAACCAGGTCCTCACACTTGCAATAAAGCCTGCTTCAAGAGACTCTCCCTGGCTAGCCGTGCAGCCCTTCAGCAGGTGATCCCACTCTTCGGGGACTTTCAAAACTTCAGGATCTGAAAATCAGACGCCTGGAATGACAGCAGATGACATGACCCTAGAGGAAATTTGCTTCCCTTTTTTGTGGGATGTCTGCTGCTTTAGAATTCTCAGGGGGACACTCTCCTGGCTGAAGGAATCTTCGGGGGATGAAAGCAAGGAAGATAGAACCAAGAGATTTCATTATCATCACTGGCAAGGGGTTTGGGTGCGGGAGTCTTGCCTGGAAGGCCCCCTGCTGTCCTGGGTGCCATAATTCTAGAGATTTAACAGCCACAGCAGACCTGCTGTGATGGGAAGCCAGGATGATCAAGGGTAGGCAGCCTCTGCAGTGTTAGGAAAGCTTTCAAACGATATAGCTTCCTCAGCCTGAAAAGGCCAGGACTCAGAAACAATCCAATCAAAGTCTCCTAAGATAATGATGAAGGGAAGTGAGAAGTTGTACATGGCCTTGTTCAGCTAACCCTACACATGAGGACTGGGGAGCAGGCTCCAAATTGGAAGGAAGCCATTTGGGAACAATTGAAAGAAAATATAACCTCACACAGCAGGTAGGAAACTTATGGGACTTACCAGCCCTGGAGGTGGTATAGGCCACTTATAAATAGACTCAAAGCACATTTAGAGGCATTTGTGAAATAAGAGATTCACTGTAGATCACTGAGGAGAAGGCAAGGTGTCTGACTGGGGTTTACCATAATCGTTTGAAACTGACCTAATGTGCAGTTACTAAACTTTTTGTCCCATGGCACGCAAGATGGATGACATTCACAAACACAACACACACTCTCCATGGTATCTCCAAATTTTGGCTCCTGGCAAAAACAACATATGAGCCGTACCTCCACCACTTTATCATTTACTCAAGCAATAACACCTAGAATGCATGTGAATCAGAGTAACATAGTAGGCCTATAACCTGAAATTTGTTGGAGCACAGATTATTTGCAAATTTCACTTAAATAATTCCACCAGCTTCTTTCTCTTATGCGTGTTCCAACTCAGGAGCGTGCTAAGATCCAATGATGAGACCTCAAGTACAGAGAAGTAAACTGGGTCTGGAGTGACACTGAGATGCTCTAGGAGGAAAGGAAACACGGCCGTGGCTTTCAGTATTGTTAAACTAACATAGCAGTATAGTACCTGGCAATAACAAGTGCTCACAAATATTCATTTAATTTACTAATTACCCAATAACAGTAGTCTCTCTCACTTGCCAACCCCAGCCCATCGGAAGGATGTAAAAGCAGCGTCAATCATAATGTCCCCCAAAACCTGGTAACATTAGGGTATGATCCAAGTTGACCTCAGTCTTTAGGGAGACTGCTCAAACAGGCCGAGAGCACTGGTCCACTAGCAAGTCTTGCTCTAAGCACGTCCTTCCAAATAGGCATAGTACCACTGCCAGTAGCCAAGACTTCAAGAGTAGGAGCCTAGTCCCTAGAAGGAACAAGAAAGGAGCCAAGCTGCCAACCTAGTCAGCAGACCATAGATCTGGTCTCTGGATGTGGTAACAAACTGGAAAACCCAACCAAAACAAAACATTGTTATTATACAGGAAGATTACTGAATATTGGGACCTAGGGCCCCAACTGGGGTGAGCCCATGTTAATGAGTGACCCAAGGCAGATCAAACAACAGGTCTGCAGATGATTCCATGGCAACAGGTTTCTGAAACACTGCCAGGTATGCTCTCTACAGTCATTATGACCATGAGCAACTCTCTTATGCCACCTGAGCCTGTTTTCTAATCTGTAAAATGGGCATTATAAATAGCAACTTGCAGTGTTTTTCTAAGGATTATATATCTATAACGACCCTAGAAGAGTCTTTCATATATTGGAGGAACTTGATAAATGGTGGCTACGATTATTTAATGCTTGTCAACTTAGCTGAGCCGGGTAATGAAGCTAATAATGCAGCCATGAAATTGACTCCATAGAATTTGACTGGCTTAATTGCTAACATCTTTGGTGGATATCTTGTCATGTGAGGATACCTACATCAGAAACAATATTTTGAATCTGAGGGAGGGGGTACTTCGGTCCTTCTAGAACAATGAAAATTTTATTGGTTGTCATGGGTTGACTTGTGTCCTCTCAAAATTCATATGTCAAAGTCCTAACCCTCAGCACCTCAGAATGTGCCCTGATTCGGAAATAGAATGTTGTAGATGTAATTGGTTAAGATAAGGTCACAGTGGAATAGGGTAGGGTAGGCTTCTAATATGACTGGTGTCCTCATCAAAAGGGGAAATTTGGACACAGACTTGTGTACACAGGGAGAATTCTACCGAAGATCTGCTCCCACAAGCCAAGGAACTACCGGAATCTGAGAGAAAGGCCAGGAACAGTTCCTCCCTGGCACCTTCAGAAGGAACATGGCCATGCCAGCAGCTTAATCTTGGACTTCTAGCCTCCGGATCTGTGACACAATAAACTTCTGTTGTTGAAACCACTCAGTTTGTGGTGCATTGTTACAGCAGCCCTAGAAAACTCATATGTAAGTTCACACAAAATGTCTAAATGCAAATTATTAAAAATAAACCTGATGGAATCATCTTAGGAGCGTTCCCATGAGAAAGAAAGTTAAATTGCTAACTTATTTAGGAATTTTGTCTAGATGGAATGGTTTAGTCTTTCTGAAATCATTAGTGACTTATTTGAGACTGATTACTTTGTACAGCACGTTAGGATAAGAAACAACCAATTTTGAAAACTCCCAAACCTTCATACTGAATTACATGAATTCATGAGCAAAGACTAAAAAGAACCGGAAGAACCCAAGAGCTTTGGTATTAAGTAAGCGTGGCATATGGTGATTCTATTTGGAAGATACAGATATAAATGTATAGACACAGACACCCACATCCACACATATACACACATACACACAATATGAGCTATATACACACATATATAGGTACTCATATATTATCTTTTTAAAAAGATATATATATATTATCTTTTTTATAACATCTCTTTATAATATATGTTATCTTTTTAAAAAGATATATCCATGGAGGTATACACACATATATATGTACTCACATATTATCTTTTTAAAAAGTTTTTACTTATTTATTTATTTTGAGAGAGAGAGAGCAAGTGAGTAGGGGAGGGGCAGAGAGAATCCCAAGCAGGCTCCACATTGTCAGCACAGAACCCGACATGGGGCTCGATCCCATGAACCAAAATGTGAGATTATGATCTGAGCAGAAACCAAGATTTGGACACTTAACCAACGGAGCCGCCGGGCACCCCTTCATACATTATCTTTAAAGCTATGCTGTCTTCTCGATGTTGGAGAAATTCATCAGCCCAGTAAGATGCGTTGCATGTTTACCCTTCAGCCTCATGTCCTGCCTCCTGTCTAGGCCGGCTCACGTGTGCTGCTCCCAGAAGCACCTGTTATCAAAGCACCTGTTTTCAAAGGGCCTACCCCATCCCTGTTGATTCTGAGGGGCAAACTGCTACCAAGAACATGCAGCCTCTAAAAACTGGACCCAAAGAGCTAAGGGCCCAGAAAATAACTGCACTTTAGATCAGGTGATTTGGAAGGGAAAAGGGGAGACTGAAAGCAACTGAGAGAGGGGAAGAGATTGATTCTTTCCTCACAAATGAAGTCAAGATTATTCATTCTTGCCCTTTTTTAAGGACAATTAATAAGGAATTTCTAAAACTCAGAATGTCGAAATCATTAGTGGCTGATCACTTGAAGCAAGAATGCAGCTGTTATGATTAATGGCTGAATTTTAAATACTTCAGACAGATCAAAGAGCTCTCCCACACCACCCTGCTTGTCATATGTGCCTCCCCAGGATACTACAGACTGTGATGGCATCTCAACAGGTTCTTTCCTCACCAAAATGTTGTGTAATTCCCCCCAAAGAAATCCTCACTAAAATTCAAATTCACTCATTCATCAGACAGCATGAGGTAGGAGGAGGGTAAAGTAGAAAGAGTACTTATGAATTTAGAAGGGAAAAAAACACCTTTTGGTCTTTGCTCTGCCATTTTACACAATCTTAGGTATACCATTCAAGTACTTATTTTGTAATCTGAAGAATGGAAGTGGGGATGATAAAGCCTTCCTTTCCTGATGGGTAGTTGATTCGTGCAAAATATTTAGTATTATTCAAATATAAAGTATTGGTACCTGCTATGATCTCAAGGTCATTTCAGGCTGGTAGGCACATAAAGTCATTTCACAAATAATCAGAATTTCAGGTGGAAAAAAGGAAATAGCAGAGAGGTGGAGTCACTTACAGCTTGGGGGGTGGTGAAGAATCCAAGAAGGCTTCATGGAGTAAGTGATATTTGTGATACAAGGCAGCTGAGACTTGGAGGTCTGAATTTTGCTGAGTTTGGGGATCCAGAAGGGAAACCAATACCAGAGAGGGAAAGTGAAACCTTCCAATTCCCTTGTCGAAGCAGGAACCCAGTGTTCTTGTTAAGCCGCCTGAAAGCATGGCAAAAATAGAACAGGTCAAGCGTGTCTCCATATCAAACCATTTCCATCTCTCCAGCGTTACTAAAAATGAAAGTCAGGGCAATCATCTGGATGGGGATGATATGCCCTTGTTCTTGTCTATCAGATCCTTTAAAGCCCAAAAAAACCCTTGCAATACCTCAGATGAAGGAAAAGGAGACTGCCATGGTGGGTGACTCTTTTTTTAATTTATCTAAATAGAGAATAGTAAAATCTAAAGAAATAGTTAAGAAGATGGAAACAATGGGGGAGCGTGACTGGCCCTCTTCCCTTGGAGCATGATGAGAGTAACCTGGACTTTCCATTCCAATACACCCTCTGCACCTCTCTCAGGATCATCTCCTTAAAAGCCAGTTTTGATCACATCACCATTATTCTCAATGGACATGGCTCCCGGGTGCCTACAAAATTAAGCTCACATTTTTTAAAATTAAAATCATCCACAAGAGGATCCCAACCGATTTTTCCAACATTATCTTCTTTCTTTATCTTCACTGTATCTTCCCTTTGTTCCAGCCAAACTGGATGACATGCTCTCCCTGAAAGTGCTCTGAACTTTCCTGCTCCCTTCATGTTCAGACTCTTGTTACCTGGTCCTTAAAGCCTCTGTCCTATAGATACCTTGCAAAATCTTAGCCATTGTTCTAGGGCCAATTCAAATCTCATCCCCATCCAATTAAAAAAATAACAACACTGAGCCCCTTCCAGGAGCTCCTTCCATTTGTTCACTGAAGATGCAAAGATGAGTAGCATCTGTCCTGTCTTCTAGTTGCTTCCTAAGAGAAGGGAAAGCAGACGCATAAACAATTAACTATAACACACTGTGCTTGTATGTGTAATGCATCATGTAGACGCAGACAGACTCTTAAAATATTAATTGAAATGGGAAGGCTCGGAGAGGTGGCGGCATTTCAGCTGAGGCTATGAGGAGCAGGGGATTTCCAGGGAATGACAGGAAGTAAGGGAATGGTGCCTGCCAAGGCACAGAGTCAAGTGCAAAACATGATCAAGAACAAAGGCAGGTTCAGAGTGGTCGGAGCCCAAAGTGTGTGGATCAGGAGTAGGCCATGACTCTGGAAAGCAATTCTGGGACCTGGTCTGTCCGGGTATGCCAAGATAGAGTTTGGACCATAACCCATAGATGTGGGGGTCTTTTAAGGGTCATTTTAGGATTGATGTCTGATATTACATGTTAGATGTTACCAGGTAACATCTGGAAGCAGTATGGAGGGCAGACTAAGCACAAAGATAACAGTTAAGAAGGTTATAGTCCACACAAGACATAGTGGGAAATTCACATCATAACAGAGGCAGTACACATAAAAAAGAAGGGACACGTACAAGACATCTATTAGGTTTCCTAATCTATCCCTCATTCTGGAGCAGATATTATTTCTCCTTGCTATTTCATTTAAACCACAACTCACATCTTTCCATTTATTAGCATTTCTGGCTCATCTTGCTGTTTTAAGTTTTATCTTCCCACTATTAAACCAAAATTTCCTGAATCTGAATTATGATAGTTGCTCAAGAAATGGGTGAAGGAATTTGTAAAAAACTATCTTAGGATTGTCCAGTTGCCAGAAATAGAAGCCCACTCAATAGAACTTGAGGAAAGGGAGGTTTGTTAATTAGGATACAAGCATAGCTCATGGAAGGTAGGGACAAGAAACAGAAGAAGACCTCGAGAAGGAACTTCCAGGTTGGAGACAATTATGAACCATCTCTTAGGCTCAAAGTCTCAAAAGAGAAGATCTGACTCTCTATCCCAGGTCCAATCAACTGTGGCAGAGAGGGATGGGATCACATGATACAAGCATGGCAAAGAAAGCCTACCCCTAATGCTAGTGTTGATCATTGCTTGCCTAGGTTAAGACATCTTTCCTAGAGATAATTTTCAAAATACTTCACAGACAGTGGTCTCAACTATTCATAAACCACAAACCTGTGACATAGGATTTTTACTTAATCTCCCTTTACAAGCAAGTTAAGAGGGTCAGAGAAGTTAAGTGATTTGCTCAAAATCACACAGGAAGTTGTCTGTAGGATCTAAATCTAGGAATACACATTCCTCAAACCCTAGACTGTTTTTTTTCAGAGTGATTTTTTAAATGTTTATTTATTTTTCAAAGAGACAGAGAGTGCAAGTGGGGGATGGGCAGAGGGGGGACAGAGGATCCCAAGCGGGCTCTGCACTGACAGCAGTGAGCCTGATGTGAAGCTCAAAGCCACAAACTGCGAGATCATGACCTGAGCTCAACCGCCACCCACGCACCCCAAACCCAAAACCGGTTTGATCAGATATACAATGTTTCAAAACATTCATAACTCATTCATTCACAGAAAAATATTTGCAGGGCACTTATACAGACACATTTATAAGAACTAAACCCTATACTTGGGATGTGCTTGGGATAGGGTGGGGGGTAAATTTTTTAAAACAAACCATTTTGCTCATGCTGATCACGGAAGACAAAAGATTATCTTTCAGTTTACCACTCAAGAAATGGGCCTGGTGGGAAAGTGGTTGTATTAAAGTACTGAAACTTCTCTCCAAAGTTTCTATAATTAGTTCAGGTACTTAGCAATATTCTAAAGTTATTTTATTCGGCAATAATATTTAAGATTAATATATTCTTTCTGGTATCTATAGTAACCGGTCTTTCGGCGTAGTATTAAGATTGGGGATTTATTTATATTTAGGCTTCACCCAAGAGGAAGATTTTTGTATAATTTATTGTTACATTTAGAGAGCATAAAACCTTTAGGCCACAATGTGTAGTTAATATTCAGAATTAAGTCAGTTTATTATGCATCAACTGGTAGGTCAAACTCAGCTTTGTGTGCTATAATTTATAATACAGGTTTTTGCCTGGAGCAACATGGAAGCCCTGGAGCAGTGCTGTGAATTATTACAACTAAATCGGGCACTACCTGCCAAAATATACACTATTGCTTGTATTTCTAGTGCGCGGAGACTATAAACATGATTTCCGAGAGCTCTGTGCTGCAAGGACATCTAAATAAAATATCAGTTTCATGACCGGTGTCAGCATTAAGAAACTTCTTTCCTTTATTTGCAGCTGCTGCAAGTCCCGGTTTCTGTGGCAATTCACTTCTTAGCCACTTACAAAATGGCAGTTTACGGGTTTTATGACTACACAGTAGAAGCATATTTCTCTCTTTTAATGCGTGCACCAACTACACTGCAGTACATTTATGACCATTATTAAAAGTGTATTTGAGAAGCAACCTTAAATATGGCATTTAATAAGCCAAAATATTTTAATAAAAGGTTCAGTGCCCACTTAAAACTATATTATGAATGTCTTCTGTTGAATACCGTTTGCGTTTTTGACCACTGTTTGCCCAACTCCTGGGCGAAGATTGCTAAACTAAAACACGGACAGGCTCTTTTTGAATTGTGGGTTTCGAGGGTCTTATTTCCAAGAGATACTTTATGCTCTGCACAAAGGTAGCAAATGCGGTCACCTCTTGATTATGTGTGAGTGGACTTCCTATTCTAAAGATCTGATCTGTAAAAAATTACAGAAAACAAATTTAATCGACATCACAAAGTAGGAAAAGGTTAAGGAAACTCTGGAACATGAGATCTGGGTATAAGGCCTTTTGCACGATGTTTACAAAAAGCACACAATCACATTTTTTAAATTTTTTTTTCAACGTTTATTTATTTTTGGGACAGAGAGAGACAGAGCATGGACGGGGGAGAGGCAGAGAGAGAGGGAGACACAGAATCGGAAACAGGCTCCAGGCTCTGAGCCATCAGCCCAGAGCCTGACGCGGGGCTCAAACTCATGGACCGCGAGATCGTGACCTGGCTGAAGTCGGACGCTTAACCAACTGCGCCACCCAGGCGCCCCACAGCTGGACTTTTAAATCAAACCCTTGTCTATTAGGAAGTTGGCTATAGCCAAGATTTCAGAATCGCCAGGCAAAGCCAGGTCCCCTCACTCTTATTCCCAGTTAGTATAGCAGATGTTGCCCATAGCCAGGAACCTAGCTCATAGATGCTGCTGAGCTAGGATATCTGGGAATGCCCTGGAGAGATATGATCCATGGTATGATACCAGCTGTCTCATGTGATGCAGCAGAGGGGAGGCAGAGAAGCAGAGAGAGCTGTCCAAGCAACAGTGGTCACCTGGTTGGCTCAACTGGATGACCTTTAAGGTCATTCCAACACCGAAATTCTATACACCTATACCTCCTGCCTAAAAGGACAGGGAAGTATCATTCAGTAAGCAAGCGTGCAAAAAGAACCTTCCCCACCATGGCACATTGCCTCCAAAATGGCAGAAAGCTGCTTAAAAACAGTGATTGTATTTAATATGTGTTTTATATCCTTTTGGCTTGAGAATGAAGCACACAGGTGTGGGAAGAGACCACCCCTTTTAGTCACAGCGGCCCATCCCTGTCCCCAGAGGTGCAGTTGCTTCCTGTCACCTGCAGTGGGGACTCTGAGTATGCATCTGAAGGTGAAATTTGGCTCATGCCATGAACACTCTTGCTTGCCTGACTGAAGAAAACAGGTGTGTGGCCACCTCATGTAAGGGAACTCACTGTTCAGCAGGCCACGTGACTAGGCAATCTGGAGCAGGTGTGCAGCCTGGCAGGCAGACCCCAGACAAGCTTCTGGAAAGATATAGGACAATGACTGCAGTGTGCTAGCTGGCTGCTCTTTTGTGTTGCCTCACAAACCTCGAGGTTAAGAAGGTGCTAAAACTTTTGCTATTCTAGCATCAGAGAGAACTGCAGGTAGCAGCCAGTACGTTTGGGGTCAGAGGCAGATGGTCTTTGGGCAAGTAATCACTAACTTAGGAGTCTCCATGCTTCGGGAAGTCCCTAAGGTTTAATGAGACTCCATAATTCCATTCTTCACATATTCGACAAATACTCTGAGCACTGCTCAAAGTAGCTTTAAAAATCTTACATTAACCACCTGTCATGTTTCCTACATTTACTAAAAGATCACCTTATATTCTTTTGAATATAAGGTGATTGTAATATTTTCTGAACCCCCCACCAGCATGTTTGTTCCTATTTTAATATTTTTTAAATCAGAAGTCTTACAATTGTGTCTTTGTCCCTAAAAATCTATAATGTGGTGCATATCAGGTATAATTATTTGATAGTATCTTAGCAACTAAAAATATCATATTTCAATCAATTCTTGTTGGCCATGATTAGCTTTTATGAACAAGAAATTCTGATTAGAGCCTTTAAAAAAAAGAAATGGGAGAAAGAACAAACTACTGATGCATGCAACAATATGCTGAATCTCAAATATATTAAGTTAAGTGAAAGAAACCAGACACCTAAGGCTATATCCTGTATGATACCATTTATACGATATTCTTGAAAAGACAACACTGAAGGGTCAAGAACAGATCAGTGGTTGCCAAAGCCTGGAGGGAAGAGGAAAGTTTGATGAGAGAATATTTGGGGATGAGGGAATATTTGGGGATGATGGAACAATTTGGATCATGATTGTGGTGGTGGTTGCATGATAATTTGGTTCCTCAAATCTCTTAGAGCTGTATACCAAAAAGGGTGAATTTTTCTGTATGTAAATAAATGAAAAGTGAATAAAGAGGAAAATTATTTTCAAATAATTAAAGAATTGTGCTGTTGAGTATGCACAAACCAGTGGGGCAACGAGGGCTCAATTATTATTGCACTGTGTATGATAGACAAATCCTTTTTTAAAAAAAAGTGTTTATTTATTTTGAGAGTGAGCAAGAGAGCAGAGGAGGGGCAGAGAGAGAGGGAGACAGAGAATCCCAGCCAGGCTCCACACTGTCAGTGCAGAGCGTGAAGCAGGGCTCAAACTCATGAACCGTGACATCACGATCTGAGCCGAAATCAAGTCAGATGCTTAACTGGCTGAGCCACCCAGGCTCCCTGACAAATCCTTCCTAAATAAAAGTTCACAGTAGTAGAAATGTTTGGGAACACTAAGACTAAGGGAAGGCCAATAGTTTACATTAAATATCCTCAGACTGCCAAGACAGGACTCATAGTCATGAAGCTGCTCCAGCATGTTTGTATCCTCAGATACATCCGGAGAAGAGAAGAGAGGGAAGCTAACCCCCTTCACCCTATCTGCGTGAAAAGAAAAAGAGTCCCCTGCAAAAAAAAGAAGGGATTTCAACTTACCAGAAAGTAAACTCCACAAGGGCAGGGAGTTTGAGTTACATATTAATTCATAGCTAGGACTCTAGAAAGTGTCGGACACATGAAAGCACTCAAAAATACAGTTTGGAATGAAGGAGTTGCAACCGACCTGCCTACATTTATTCAAATGATCATTGTCCAATTCCAAACAACATGGCTATATCAGAGAAAATCTAACAAAAGAATGGTGGGTTCATAGTGGAGTCTGAAAGCAAGGCAGGGTGACAAAAATAAAGAGAGAACTCAAAGTCAGTGTGGTGAGCAAGAATGGAAACTAAAATGGCCCATGTGATTCTTGGATCTGGATTTAAGTCCTAAAAAGCTGAGGGATGGGCTTCTGCTGTATGCAGGGAGGGGGGGGGGGGGGAGAAAGATCAATCGCTTCATGACCCTGAAAGGCTAAAGCTGATCTTGCCAGGACCCAGGAAGGGCTGCCTCAAATCTGAATCAGAGACTAGGAGAGTTTCACCCACTGACTCAGGAAAGCAGAGAAGAAGGCTGACATCCACCACACGAAGGTGAAGAGTCACCTGCAAGTAGTTGGAATGTCCAGTTTGTGCCATGTAAATCTGTGAGTCCAAATTCACAACTTTTATATTGTATATTTTTTATTGTGTGGCCCCTATCCTAGCTGGGAAATTAACATAAGCACGCACTGGAACCCAGGGAGCCCAGGTAAAGGCAACCACCAAGTTACTGTCGGCCTACTGGACTCCCACAGAAAGCAAGCCCCCAGAAATGGAACAAGATTAGAGATAATGCAAAGTAAAACAGAATCATGGAAACAGTCCACTGATGCAATTGTTGTGCCTAGATACAATATAGTAATTTGAAAGAGGCTTTAAAAGAATTATGATTGAGGAATTCACAGCAGAGGCAGATTTACTATAAGGTTAATGGAGTTAAAGTTTTAGGGCTTCTCACTGACACTGGCCCTTCCTGAAGCCGAGAGGGACCCTAGCAATGTACTCACACAGTCTCATGTTTTCATAAAATCTATAAAAGGTTTTTTTAATGTTTATTTATTTTAGAGAGAGTGTGTGTGAGTGGGGGAGGGGCAAAGAGAGAGGGAGACAGAAGATCTGAAGTGGGTTCTGTGCTGACAGCAAACAGCCCCATATGAGGCTTGAACTCACAAACCATTAGATCACAACCGGAGCCAAAGTCAGACGCTTAACCAACTGAGCCACACAGATGGCCCTGTAAAAGATATTTTAACCTTAATTGGTCAAGACCACTTTCCTTTCTGCCCCTATCACACTTCTATCTTTATTTGAAGGCACTGGAATGTCAATGGCCATTTAGTTTGGATTTAGTGAAACATATTTATTTGGTTTATAGTCATTTCCATATAGTGACATGAAAATACAGGGCCAGAGATTGGATCCCAATATAAATTTGTCCTATACACCTGACCCACAAACAAGTAGAAAAGAAAAAATAATTTAAAGTTATTAGAGCCAGATGCTAATATGTAAAAAATTCTTTGAATTTTTACAGCTTGTTTATGAAAGAAATTAGAGGTTTTCCCAAATTTGACAGCAATTCTTAAAATGTAAGATATTGCCAAAAGCTATATATAAAGCTGAAGCAAATTTTTATAAACCACAAATGATAAAAGTTAAATTTCAATCAAATATGTTAAAAATGGCTAAGTTATATTTTTATTTTCTCCTTTAAAATAATATAAACGTGTCATATAAAGAGGAGGTCAACCATAGAGATGTGTTGGCAATTAATAAATAAAAGTATATTGTTATTTTTTGGATTTTTTGTGAGGTTTGTGGTATTTTTCAGCTTTTTGAAGTATTTTTGTGTTTTGATTTTTTTCTCATTCCAACTTAATATTCACTATTGTACTCAATTTTGTATTTGTAATTGTGTATTCTTTTTCTTAAAGAAAGGCCTCTCAAAATGGACAAGCTTCAGATTCCACAAAACCGTGATGTGCCCCTGGTTCAAAAGTTAATAGCAGGAATAAAAATTATGTGGCAAAAATAGGGCAATAGGAGAAAGAAAAGATATGAAGAATCAAATATGAAATCTAGAAATAAAAATAAAGAGTCAGTGAAAAAATTCAGTGGAAGAGTTGAACAGAAAACTAGATAGAACCACTGAGAGACTAAGTGAATTATAAAAATAAATTTAAAAAAACTCTCAGCAACACAAAGAGGCAGAAAATATGAAAAAGAGTGAAAACACTTGGAGATACAATAATTTCTAACACATATATTAAGAGTTCCAAAACATGCAAATAGAAAGAATGGAGAAGAGTCAATATTCAAAGGGATAATACTTAAGAATTCTCCTGAATTGAAGATACAAGTCTTCATATTGTAGGAACCTACAAAATCCTGAGAAGAATAAATTGTAACAATGCACACCTATACACAGAGTTCTAGCACAGTCCATTTATGACTTTAAAAGCCATTAAAGACAAAAAGAAATTAACAAGTAGCAACAATTAGGCTGACTAAAGACTTCCTACAAGCAACAACAGATGTCAGAGACAATGGAACATACTATCCAGCTAAACCAGCATTCAAGAATGAATGCTAAACAATGGCATTTTCAGAAAAAGACTGAGAAAATTTACCACACACAGATCCTTTTGGTAAGACCTACTAATAGTGTACTTCAGGAGGAAAGAAAGCTAACCCAAAATGAAAAAAAAGGACTTTAACAAGTAATGATAAGCAAAGATAATGTCAAACTTGTGGATACATCTAAATAAGCATTGATTGAAAATCATAGTAATAATAATGACAAGAATGAGAAGAAATCAAGAATAAAATTAAATACTGGAGGAAAATAAAATGGAAAGCATCAGGGAGAGATCAAATTTTAAATCCCTACATTGTTCAGGAGGAGAGTGAAGGTAATGAACGAGGGTTAGAGTCTACTAAGTCCCAAATGCATATTAATATGGAGGCCAATAACCCTCTATATGGACAATAGCCAGCTACAGGAAATAATAGACAAAAAAAATTTACAATAGCAAAAGATTAAATAATTAGGAAAAAAACTTAGTAAGAAATATATAAATCTATATAAGCAAAGCTTTAAAATCCTCCCAGAAGCCACAAAATAAATGGAAGGAATCCATTCTTGGATAACATGTTTCAATATCATAAAAACTGCCAGTTCTTCCCAGGTTAATTAAAAAATGTAATGCAAGCTCAATAAAATTCCAACAAGAATTTTTAGGAAGTTAGGCAAGTTGGCATTAAGTTCATAGAGGGAAATAAACATGTGTGGATAGCCAAGAAAACACTCAAAATAAGAAAGGGACAGAGAAACAGAGGGAGAGAGAGGAGGAGGGGGGAGGAAGAAGAGGAAGAAGAGGAGGAGGAGGAGGATGCAGAAAAAGAAGGCGGAGGAGGAAACAAAAACAAAACTACAAAGGGAAGCTAACTCTGTCAGACATAAAAACATAATGTAAAGCCTCTAAAAATAAAATAGTGGGGGCGCCTGGGTGGCTCAGTCGGTTAAGCGTCCGACTTCAGCTCAGGTCACGATCTCGCGGTCCGCGAGTTCGAGCCCCGCCTCGGGCTCTGGGGTGATGGCTGGGAGCCTGGAGCCTGCTTCCGATTCTGTGTCTCCCTCTCTCTCTGCCCCTCCCCCATTCATGCTGTGTCTCTCTCTGTCTCAAAAATAAATAAACATTTAAAAAAAATTAAAAAAAAATAAAATAGTGTGTTTGCTTAAAATAAATAAATAAATAAATAAAAAATAAAACAGTGTGGTACTGGTCCATGAATAGACAAATAGACTATCCAAATAGAATAGAAAGTCCAGGAATGGATCCAAACACATGTGGAATTTTAATATATGATAAAATGCGGTATCTCAAGCAAAAGCGTCAAAGATGAATTTTTGAATAAATCGTGCCAGTGAGAACTGAGTTGCCATTTGAAACAAGATAAAATTAAATCTGTGGTTCATACAATAGACAAAATAAATTATAAATGGATTAGGAGCATAAGTTAGAAAATGGAACCATGTAAATACTAAAGAAAATATGAATGTGAATTTCTCTTTAACATCAGTGTAGGGAAAGGCATTCTAACTATGGCTCAAAATCCAGAGATAACAAAAGGCTGATAAATTTTTCCACAGAAGTTGTTTATAAAAATAATTTAAAAAATTTTCTTACTTATTTATGGAAAAAAAAAACATAAAGTCAGAAAGACAACTGACAAACTACTACTACTTACAGCCGATATCACAAAGGGCTAATACCAAAAGAAAAATGAGCGAAAGACATGAACAGACAATTTACCAAAAAGAAAAATATATAAATGTGGCCCCCAAATATAAAAAAAAGATATTGAACTCATTTATAACTAGATAAATGCCAATTTAAAAATGAGATATCATTTCTCATCTACTATATTAGTGAAAATTTAAGACTATGCTTTCTACTGACAAAGCTATAGTGAAACAGGAGGCAATCACTCTCAAACACTGTTGTGAAAATGGAAATTGCCTTTTGATGCAGCAATTCCACTTTTAGTAATTCACCCTGAAGATATACATCCAACAACACAAAAAGAGATTACTCATAGCAGCACTGTTTGTAATTGCAATAGACTGGGAACAACCTAAATACATCTAGGAGAGTACATCCACACACTGGAATACTACGCAGCTGTAAGAAAGAAAGAGGAAGATTCTTTGAACTTATAAGGAACGATTTTCCAGTATTACCTACAACGAGGACTTAGAAGCAATGACATCTCAGTAGTAAGGTGCCCACCTAGCAACCAGATCTTGATTTCAGAACACAGTCTCCAACAAAAGGAAGCAGAAATCCTTGGAGAAATGGCAGATTTCAGGGCTGGGGGAAGGCTAGGAAAAGGTGAGTCTGGAGCATCTTGTGCTGCCAGAAAGTAAGGAAGTGATCAAAAAAATAATGGAGACATGTGAAAAGTACACACAAGCCAACTTGAAGAAATTCCCAATGGCAAATCTGAGACGTTTTGAGCAATAATATAAATATTGATAGTAGCGAATTACAACCATATGGATGGGAAAGTGAATATATAAATATAGGAATTTTAAAATTGAGTAAATATGCAAAAGAGACAGCTCTTTCCCATAGTATATTTTAACTAATAATGTAAAAGAAATGATGGAAATAAAAAAATCACCATTTGCAAACACAATAATACTAAGTGTGATAGGCAAGAATCATCAGTGGAAGCTAAAACTGAGTAAGTGTATGATGAGAATCAGGATGTTTGCATGCCTCAAAGTAAAACCCCCTACAATTAATTTCTGAACTGCAAAAGGAAAAAAACGGTAGCTTTACAATGGAAAACCTATTTTCATCACCATAACCAAGTGACTAAATTAGCGCCAGTAATTAAACAATTGGTATCACATTGTGCTAAGAACAGTTTACGGTATTCTTGCTAAAAATACATAAGCTGAATTTAATTGTGAAGTAATATCAAACTAACTTGACATGATGATCACTCTACAAAACTTATTGGCTACTACCCTTCAAAATGTCAAGGTAAAGAAAAAGTGAGGAACTGTCCTAGATTGGAGGAGACTAAGGAGATATCGTAACTAAATGCAATGAGTGATCCTGGATTGGTCCTAGAAAAGGACATTATGGGGACAACCGGAAAAATGTAAAGAAGGCTTATAGATTAGTGATTAGTATTGTACCAATGTTAATTTCCTAGTTTTGATAATTTTACTGTGATTATCTGGGGAATAAAGAAGAAGGATATGCTGGAATTACTTATAGTAATTTTTGCAACCTTTGATAAGTCTGAAATTATTATGAAATGAAAATTTGGAAATAAAAATATATTTAAAAGATTTCATATTAAATTTTTAGAATTATAACCAAAAAAAATAAAAACAAAGAAAGTAGAGAAAAAGAAAATAGAGAAAACTAACTAAGGGAGGTGGAGAGAAACAAATAAAAAGCTTGTCAAATACAAAACACAAAATAAAATAGTAGAAATAAAACCCAAGATATCAGTAATCATGAGCAAAACTAAGTCCTCTAATTTTTAACCCAGCAACATTCTGTTTTAAAAAATACATCTTTAAATCAAGGCTGAACATAAAAGTTGAATATAAAGGAATTGCTAAGTAAAGTTTGAACAAAAAAGAATTATACACACACACACACACACACACTAATACTAATAGAAATACTAATGAGATAGGAAATAAAATTTATGGCAAAAAAGCATAATGACAAGAGTGTATTTCAGGATAATTAACACTAGCTGCTATAACTCACAAACCTCTGAAACCCCACTGGCTTAAGTGAGAAAGTCTACTATAGGTGAGGAGGCCTGCCTCCATATTGCAGCAATGT
Organism: Prionailurus viverrinus; assembly: GCF_022837055.1. Taxonomy (NCBI): domain Eukaryota; kingdom Metazoa; phylum Chordata; class Mammalia; order Carnivora; family Felidae; genus Prionailurus; species Prionailurus viverrinus. The sequence continues at coordinate 38,536,829 of NC_062566.1, read as the reverse complement.
CATCTGGAAATATGGCCTCCAAGACGATCATGGTGGAGGAAGATAGAAATGAAGAAGGCCCCCCAGAGGTAACACATATCACTTCTCACAGTACATTCTGCAGGACCAGTCAGATGGCCCCAACCTAACAGCAAGGATGTAGAGTACTAACTACACCTTCCACAAAACACACACACACACACAAAAATCCACCAAGGATATATAGCCAGCATCAATTTGTGTATGCTCAATAGTATCTTCTCACATAAAGCAAAAGGTGACAGAACTGCATTGATAAGTTGACAAATCAACACAGCTAGTGGGAATTTTTTTCATATATCACTTAGTAAGAGATCAAGTAAAACCAAACATTAGCAAATAGACAGATATGAAAAGCGCTCATATCAATCTTGGTCTAATAATGATACATAAGTGCCCTGTGACCCAAGAGACAGAAAATATGCCTTCTTTTCACATACACAGAATAGTCATGAGTTGATCACCTACTAGATCACAAAGGTTGTATCTATGTCATAACTCACATTACGACTACAAAGTAATTAGAATAAAAATAAAACAGAAAAAGAAAAAAGCATAAATTTGGAAAGTAAAAATCACTTCCAGGTAACCAATGAGTTAAAGAAAAAAACTCATAATAGAGGTTATGAAATATTTGGAACGGAATAACAATGACAGCCCTATGTATCAAATTTATGGGAGTCAGTGAAAGCAGAGAATTATAAGGAAATTTATAGTCTTAAATTCATGTATTAAATATTGAAAATAAATGAGTTAAACATTCAATTCAAGAAGTAGGAAAAAGAAAAACAGATTAAACCCAAAGAAAATAGAATGGAATAAATTTTAAAAGATGGGAGGTAAAATTCATAGAGAAATGTATTAATGATCTATAAAAGTAAAAGCTGGTTTTTCAATGGCTATTAGGAAAGCAAAACTTCAGCAAGTCTGACCAATAACAAGAGAAAGAAAAAGTAGTGAACTGCACATGATACTACATAAAAATATCCTATGAAAAACAGAATTCTTATAAAATCAAAAAATTACATGACATGGAGAATTATAGATAGATTGGAATATATAGACACAAACAGGTGTGGGTACACATATAAATATGTGTGTTTTCACACACACACCCCCCCACACACACACACAAATTAGAACACCTGACTAAACCAATAGTCATTAAATAAGCTGAATTGGTACTCAATAATTGTTTTTTTTATGTTTATTTATTATTGAGAGAGACAGAGAGACAGAGTGCAAGTGGGGGAGGAACAGAGTGAGAGAGGGAGACACAGAATCTGAAGCAGGCTCCAGGCTCTGAGCTGTCAGCACAGAGCCCCATGCGGGGCTCAAACCCACAAACCACGAGATCATGACCTGAGCCGAAGTTGGACACTGAGACGACTGAGCCACCCAGATGCCTCTCAATAATTGGTTTCCCACATGGCAAAACTAAAACTGAATTCTTGGCTCATAATGTACACAAAAACAAATTCCAGATAATTAAATGCCTATATGTAAAAAAAAATTATAAATTATTACAATAAAATATAGAAGAATATATTTATGAACTCAGAGTAAAGCTGTCTATATGCAGGTCACATAAAGAATTCCTAAAATCATTAAGAAAAAGACAAATATACACCTAGAAAAAGAGTCAAATACATGGAGAAGCAATTCATAAATGAAGTAAACATAATGTTCCTAATAATCAATTCAATGCAAATTTAAAACTACAAGGTATCAACACGTAAGTTAAATAATGCCAAATATTAGAGAACATATGAAAACAATAACTCTCATACAGTTTCTGGTAGACAGATAAACTGGTACAATCACTTAGGAAAGCAATTTTGCAGTTAAAAATATGCCTATCTTCTAGTTCAGCAATTCCATTTATCATCAAATATCTTCCAATATTATCATTTCTCCAAAAGAAAACCCATCCAAACAGTTTACAAGTGAGTTTTATCAAAACCTCAAAAACAAAAACAAAATGTCACATATAATCCTTATATTATCCAAACAGTTTCAGGCAACTGGGGGGAAATGAAAAAATTATGCTACTCATTTTATGAGAACTTGATACCCAAACCAAAAATCCTCAACCATTTTTACAAGGAGAATGGTACAAAAATGCTCGCTTCAATATTATTTGAAATGACCAATATCCACAAAATGGAAATGTCCATCAGTAAGGAAATGGACACGTTATAAAGCAATCACGGGATGACCTACCATGCAGCAGTTAAAATGAATAGACCAGAGAGATCTGTATAGACAGAGAGATTCCAGCAACACAAAATGAGTGCAAATAACACGCTGAGGACCCTAAGGTTGATATGGTATCATTTGGGTACCATGAAAGTAAACAGATAAATAGCATGTCATATTTCTATTAGTGGAGAGGAAAAGAGGAGACTGAAACCAAGAAGGGTATAGTGAGTCTTCAACTTAGATTAAAAGAGAGACACAAAGCACGCAGGCAAAAAACTAAAACAAAATCAAGTTCCCTCTGAATCCTTCCGCACAGGCCCTTATCCCCACTCATCCTGCACCAGGACACCAGTGCAGGGACAGTGTTTGCTTTTGCCAAATTTGAATCATCTACACCTACTGCATCATCAGCACAGGAGCCCGCATCCTGTGGGCTACCTCGTTGTAGCCAGAAATATTTTAAGTTTCCCAACCTTCATCCCTTCTAAGAATGGTTGGCTTCCTTGAGTTCTGGTAGCCATAAAGATTATTTTTAATATTGCCTGGGACCCTGGCAAACAAAACCTGTAGTCTTCTCTTTCCTTTTCAGGCCCTGCTTTCATCTTTGAAACCCTGACCACATGCAAAAGTTAGTGCACCCTGCTCTGCTCTATCTACAGGGCTCTCCTTTCCTGATGGAAAATTACTTCAGGGTATTAAAGTATGAAAGAGTGTGGTCTCTGAAGTCCAGTTGTTGGGATTCCTATTCTGTCTGTGTGATCCTGGGCAAGGCACCTAACATCTCTGTGCCTTGATTTCAGCCTCCATGAAATGAAAAATAAAAATAGGACATACCAGGGAGAACGTTTCCTGGGAGGTTTAAGTAGTTAAGAGTTCACCTTTGTTGCATACTTACTATGTGTCAGTCACCAGGCTAAGTGCTTTACCTCTCTTAACTTAGCTAATTCTTTCAACAACCCTATTAGGTAGACATTTTTCTACCTCCATTCTACAGTGAAGGAAGCAGAAACACAAATAGATTAAATATTTTGTCTCAAGTCACACTATTAGCAAGCAGCTTGATCTTAGCTGTTGGGTCTCTGGCCCCTATGGTGCACTGACTTCCTGTGTAAGGAGATAAAGAGGTTCTTCTGTAGCACTATACAGGGCTTGAGACACAGAAAACACTCCACACATTATTAGTTGTAGTTGATACCTGTACCCGGGCTTTTCAGCATAGAAACACAAACTTCACAGAAGTTGCCAAGGCCCTGTCTACCAAATGAATCACTGAGAATAGAATTCACTTTTGGGGAGCAAACCCGTGAGGTCAAGACCTGGTTATGAAGGGAAGTGTACAAGAGGGTAGGAAAGCCACCTGTTTTGATAGCCAGGGCTCTGTCTCTGCAAACCATTTCTTAGGTGGTCTGGCAGTGAGTATCATGGCTGGCAACGAGCATCTGCTTCATGTGCTTTAGTTTTCTAAGCCATGTGATACTGCAAGGTCTTCAAGAGTAGGGACTTCTCAGGTCACGTCCCTCCACCCAGGATAGAATTAATATTCTCGTTGGATGATGTATCTATTACAGTTTAAAAGAATAAGTGGCTGGTTTATTTAGAGACAAATTGCTTCCACCCAAAAGCCTGAGAATCTCGGAAGTCAAAGGTCTGAAACATGGTGCTGCTTGGGATGCTGCATTGGTGTCTATGGGAAATTCCTCCCTAAACTAAGGGACCAATGAATAGAGAATACTTATGTCAGTTAGGGCATGGACATATAAAGGCATAAAATGAAGCCAATGAAAATCATAGTTATAAGGGTTTTTAATGATACGAGGAAATGCCTGTGATATAATGTTAAGTGGAAAGTAGGATATATATATATATATATAACTGCACACCAAGTGCAATCTCCACTATACATAAGATAATCACAGCAGAAAGAGAAATGCAGTAAATAACTAATAGTGTTTGTCTCCGAAGGCCAAGATCCTGGTTGATTTGCAATTTGCCTTTAGACTTGTCTGTGTCTTTAGTTTCTATAGTAAGCACTTATGGCTTTTATGTCAGAAATGTTAACTTTTTCAAGTTTTCTTCATACATTCCCACCAAATGTAGCTTGCTACAAAAAGCACCACATCCATGTTCATCCGCCAAAGACAGCAAAGGAATAAAAGCACATGGGGTCAGAAAGCTCTTTTTGGGCTCATACCCTTCCAGCCACCAGTTATGGCAGCTTGGGCATGCCATGGCAAGCCTCCACTTCTTTGGACAAACAGGAGTAATGGCCCCAGATATTGTCAGGACTGTGTGATCCAGCAGAAGGGAAAAGGCTTTGGAAACCCACATACCATCTAAACTTCATCTGGTTTCATTTGTTCTATCATGATGGCATAGTTTTTGAGTATTGCCCACCCCCTACCCCAGACACACACACACACACACACACACACACACACACACACACCTTTCTACCTTGGTATGCTTATGTGTAAGAGAACCCTTAGTATACCTGCCTTCTATCTACCCCCATGCTGGGCCACACTCTGCCACTGGGATCCTGCCATCTTCCCAGTACTGCCAGTACCTCTCTAGTGACCTGTTGCTGTTGCTGAGGGGCTCATAGCCATACTTGTTTATCTGTAGGGGGTTAGTACTTGAGCAGGAGAAGGGGTGAATCGTCCTGGGTGCTACCCATGAAGTGGGCACCAGGCAAGGGCAGCCTATGGCAAGTTCAGGAAGAAAATCAAACACAGAGAAGAGAGCACCAGAGTAGAGAAGGAAGAGGGTGGCATATATTGGCTTCTAGGACTCTGGTCTCTCCAAAAGGACCAGCCAGGGCTGGACAAATAAAAAGCTTTGTTGGTGGCTGGTTTACTTTCTAAGATCAGCCCTTTTAATCAGTGCCCAATTCACTCACCTGAGGAGTCCTTAATAAATTGTAACATTTTATGGTCCTAATAGATGGCAAAATATTCTGACATACATTTTCTCTCTTCATCATCACCACATGTCTGTTTGGAAAATATCATATCCTCCATCATAAAGATAGATAATCAAATGAAATCTTGGAAATTTGAATGTATCATTCAAGGCCATACATTATACTATAAATTATCCAGCTGGATCTCAGTTAATCAACGTATGCCTGGTCCTAATTTCTGTGGTATAAAAGTGACAAATGTCTTGGGTAATTTGCTGATACCGAGCCAGCTATTTTTGTTGTATGTCTGTGTGTATGTATTTTAATTTTAACCAATTACAGGAATTAGATAACTACATGGGGTTAGTCATTTACTGCCACATTTATTATGAGCCTACAATACATTAAACACTATTCTCTGCAATAGGGGGTTGGAGGACAGGATTGCTATGTATCTTCCTTGTCCTAATTTTTGTGCAAAAATGCATCTGTCTCTCTTTCCTCTATCCCCTTTCATCCTCTCTTTCCAGACTGTTTCAGTAGACTTACAGCTGGTCTCTGGGCCTGAGGCCCTACCCTGCTCCCGTCTATGGTTTTACAGCTGCTCAGGGCCATGCCTCGCCTCTGCTGTAGACCTCCACTAGCTCTGCATGCCTGCAGGAGACAGAGAAGACCTTAAGATGGGCTTCTTCTCTCTACCCCACATTCCTCTCCATTCTCCCTGATACTTCAATAACGTTCCAGTGATAAGCCACTTACAGGCCTCCAACACTGTTATCTTAGCTCATCCCAGCCTCTGCCTAGATGGTACTCTGCCTGGCATGCTCCCTTCTTCTTCTTTAGCCTTTATGACAAATTACAACACATTTCTTTTTAGCCTTTACAACAAAACTCAGATATTTCTTTTCCTTAAAGCTTTTCTGGCAGTTTTCCCTGCCTTCGAACAGCCCCGTCTCCCCATATGAAGCTGACCCCTTATGGCGCTGCACCTCAAACCTCCTACACTTGTCTGTCTCTCTTTCCAGACTGTGATCTCCCAGAGAGCAGAGCAAGTTATAATCACATGTTAGCACCTAGCACATGGCCTTCCTGGAACATAGTATAGGCTCAATAAATAGCTTTTAATTGAATTAATTGAACCAAGAAAACAAACAGTATTCTTAATCATACACTTACTCCCCACCTAGGAGAAAATCTTCTGTTGTCTTCATATATCCTGAAGCCTGGTAGAGGGGAGGGTAGAGGAGGGATTGTGTGATTCCACATGATGCCTGTTTTATTATATTAATCTTAAAACTATGCATTACATCCACATCTATTATATATTTGTTGAAAGTTGAATGTTGTGTTTGATTTTGTGTGCAAGAATTATAAAACAGTTCCTGAACATCTACTATAGTAGAATTAATTACGCTCTCTAGCTGCAAGGAGACAGGGCTGTTCTTGAGAATAGGACCTGAGCACTTGGGTGGGAGGATACTGTACCCATGAGTCCAAGCTTGAGGAAGAATGACCAGTAGAGAGGGGCCATCAGGGCCAAGAGGGCAGATGAGCTGTCGGCGGGGAGAGGAAGTAAAGCCAAGAGCAAAAGCTCAGGTCTTGAGTCCTGGGCTCCCTGAAATCTGAGCAGATGAGGAAGAGGAGCCATCCAAGGTGTGAAATGCAGCAAGGAGGTCAGGGACAAAGAAGGTGGTCACATTGGATGACAAGACAGACTGCCTAAGGACAGTCTGGTTGGACTGTAACTATGGGGAAGCTGGGGCCATTTCTGTAGCTCCTTTTATAGCTCTATAAGTGTTTTTCCATTATTGTGTTTTCATCCATTGATTGACAACAAGGCTTAAACAGTCTCAGTGAGGCCCTTAAGCCAGAGCAGATCCATTTCTCTCTATCGAGATGGGAGCAGGAGGAGGAGGGGCAATTTCCCACCCCTGGCTTGCGAAATCAGCTCCCTGCACGTTCTGAAGCACCACCACATCAGTATTCCAACCCTAGAGTCCCTCCAAATACCCATGTAAACATTCATTTACATTTAGATTGTGCTTCTCTGGATTCAGACTCTTTCCCTGAAAACTCTAACAATCCAATTATCAAGAAAACCAACATGTCATTTCTAAGCCTTTTGGGTGGAGCCCTTCTCCTCCCGGAGGAAACTCCTCTGTTGAGCATGAAGCAGCTCCAAGTGTCCCTGTCTAGATGGATTTGGTCAGCATCCCGACACACTAAAGGACAAAATTAAAAATATATGTGTTCTTCTGTACAGAAAGATGAAGGTTGGGGAAGCATGGGTTCAAATCGTTCCTTTCATTTTGGTAGATAAAGAGGGAGGGGTTGTCAAGGAAAAATTTAAAGAGGAAAAGCCTCGGAAAAAACACTTGGGATGGCAGAAAGAGTTCTTCTTTAGAATTGCAGAGTGTTCCCTTCAAATCCCAGCCTCAAGACTTCTTTGTTTCCTGAGCTTCAGTCCATCTATACATCTCTATACAAGTGGGTCAAAGAATTTCCATTAACTGGGTTAGTATGTACCTTAAAAGGATGTCCTGGTGACTAAATGGAGCAAAGTATATGAATAACCCTGGCACAAAGTAAACATTCAGGAAACACTATTTTCTTCTCTGTGAAGGATGGGGAAGGCGACTGGTGGAAAGTAGAGAGAAACATCCTTCTGGGAACCTCTGGCTCAAAACATAGAGGGCTGGGAAGTGAAGGAATTCATTTGTCAGTTCAATGCCTTACCTGTTACTTGCCCCAGTGAAAATAGGGGTTCTTTCACCAAATCGTGGATTAGGAGATCAAGGGCTTAATTTAAGAACAAGTAAAAGGGAAGGGAAGTACTTCTTTATCCAGCAGGTGATTAACATCAGAAGTGGGTCATACCTGGGGATGTGACAAATCTATTCCCTCTGAGCTTTCAGTGAGGTTTCCCTCCCCGACTTGCTGGAACTCCAAACCAAAACAGGTGAAGAAAATAGAGAAAACAGTAGAAGTAAAACAGTTGACACAAATGCTTCACAGTCTGCATGCACGAGTCAGAATGCCTACAGGCAAGCAGGCCTTGGTGTTGCCGATTCCAGATCACGATATTGGCATGCAATGAAACTATCAGACCAATCCCTGTGAAGGTCCCACAGGGCTTAAGGAGTATCCTCTCTAAAATATGTTAAAAACTCAAATGCATCCAGTCAATATCTCCATGGCATCTGGTGGTCCAAGATGACTTCACAGCACCTCTTCTAGTCAGCCCTTACAGCCATCTCTGATGGACAGAAGATGACTCCGTCTTGCTGGATATTTTGGAAATGGGATATATGCAGGGGAAAAATCTGACCAACAAGCATCAAAGCCTGATCTTGTAGTGCTCACCTTTGATGTGGCTTTAAGCCCACCCCACCTCATCACTCCCATTTTCTCATTAGTACAAGTAAGATGTTGTCCGTGTAACTCACAGAAAATGACTGGGTAAGGGGAAGTAAGGACTTAAATTTGTATAGCCCCCCAAAACCTATTCACATCTATTTTCTTTTCTGTTCCTCGCAGCACTGTTGAAAAGAAGGCTGAGAAAATGGCAGTTTCTTCTCTTCACAGCTGAGGAATCTCAAATTCAGAGAATTTAAGTGGCTTCTCAAGAACAAGTCAAGAGTAGAACTGGCCCCAGTCCCAATGCCCATTCCACTCCAACCCACTGCCAATTTTTGGTATAAAAATTGATTGTAAATTATTCATAAAATATGGTGTTTCTTTTTATATAATTTTATTGTTTCCCACTTTAACCAAAGTATTGCATATTCATCATAGAAAATTTAGAAAGAACAAATAAGTAAAAGGAAGAAAATCATGATTACCCATAACTCCACTGAAATACAATGTTGCCTAAAGAAAAAATTAAAAAAGACAATACACCACTCATATCCGATCCTGAAATACCGCAGAGATGAAAGAGTTCAAGAGTTACACTGGGCAGCAACAAGAGAGAGCACTTTTGAGGAGAGTGGCTGTCATAAGGAATGACTGGGCAGTAGTTAAAGGGAAAGGTGGAGTCAAAGAGTTTTAATTTTTAAGGTAGATCTTACGCTGTTGGGAATGATCCAGAGGAGAGAGAAACAGCTGATGCTCTAAGAAGGAAAAGAGAGGCATGCTGGAGCAATACCCTTGAGGGGTAGTGCCTGAGTGGAGGGTTTTCATCCACAGCAGCAGGCAGAGGAAATGGCACATGGTGGAAAGGGCTGGGAGGAGATGTGCTGGTGGGTCATTGGAGGTTCTTTGCGGATTCCTTCTTTAATTTTTTTCCAGTGAATAGGAGGCAAGATTGGATGGAAGAATGAGGAAGAGATTTGGGAGCTTTGGGGAGAAAGAAAGGAGAAGTGAAAACAACCATCTCAGAGGAGAGAAGAGAAAACAGCCTGGAGAACTCTGTTGAAGCCCTCTCACCTTGGCTTTATGTTTTCCTACCAGGTGCAAAGGCAAAGGACTATAGGGGACAAGTAGTTGGATTTAATCAAGTTCGTGGTTAATCAAGCCAGAATGTAGAAGTGGGGAGGGGCTAGGGAGCTGGGAGTATGCATAGGAATGGAAATGGCAAGGATAGAAGAGAATAAGGCTTCCAGAAAGTGAGAGAGACATAATGTAGGTGGATCAGAAGCTAATAGGTGGAGGTCTGTTGGAGCTGACACAGGAAAGGACCTAAGCTAGTGAGAAGGTAACGGGCAGAGAGATAGCTGTTTGGAACTGAGGTTGCTGGAGGCACTGCAGTTACTAGGAATGACAAGGTTTAGGGTTTCACCTTGAAAGTGAGTGGCTAAATTCATAAAATGGAATCATTAGCAAGAAGAGCTCAAGGAATTGGGAGGCCAAAATATTGGAAATATCACATATGTTTCTAATGAAGTCGGCAAGAATTAAGATAGAGTAGCATCAGAGAGTGTAAAGGGAAACAGCTAGAGCTGTGGAAAAAATGTGCGCAGTGACCCGAAGATAAGTAGGCAGCTTCCAACTACACCAGACAGTAACACTGGAAACGTCACTGGGTATCTCGGACCCTGACAATCAAAAGCATTTACAGTAGGGTACTCTTAATTTGAATAATTTAAGGAAAGAGATTCTTTTCCAATGGATAGAAATCAAACAGGCAAAGGATACAAAATCTTAAAATGCATATATTCCCAGCCACTTCTACCTGGGGAATTCTATCATTAAAAGTATACAGACATCGTGAACAATGTATCACAGAGCTCCGTCTGAAGAGTGCAGAGTTTCGTCTCTGCAGACATTTAAATTACCAGGGGATCACCTTGAACTAGTGGAAGCTTGGTTTTGGGCTTTGTTAGGGCAGCTCTCCTTCAGTGCCTCAGTCCTAAAATGTGGTCTTTTACCATAATGTGTCGTCTTCCTGGGTTGTAATGGTAAGCCCAGGGTGTTTACTCAGCCCCTCCATGTCTTGGTAGGATTCAATTCCAAACTGTCTCCCTACAAAGGCAGAAATCTCTGCTGAGCAATTAGAGTGACCTACTGTCATTTTCCCTCTGGGCTCCCAGAATCTCACCTCCACATGCATAATTCAGAGAGCAGCCACAGAATTGAGGGAAGCCTGTACACAGCTTTTGATGGTCACCATGTCCCAATATTCCTGCCTCTATTACCAGTGGCTCTGGCAACCCTGAGAGTCAGTAACAGTTGGGCTCCCCCAGTACACCTTGTATAGGCTGGCAAGTGCCCTCAAGAGAAAAGCCTTAAGATATGGACCTCACTCAATATTCTCCCCTTATTTCAAATGTCAAGTCCCCTCCAGCTTTGGCTTGCTTTATATTTCCTTCTAGTGCCATTAAACAATTGTTCCATATATTGTCCATAGTTTATATCAGCAGGAGGGTTAGTCCAATAAAAGCCACTTAATTATTATGAGTACTGACACTCTCAGAATGAGCCTGCTAAACACACGTCATATCTTGTTTCTCCTCTACTCAACACTGCAAAGGCCCCCATTCCACCCAGAGTACCAGTCAAAGTTCTTATTCAGTGGCGCTATGTGGTCTGCCCTCTGGTAAGAAAAAAGGTGTTTCCAGAGAGCTGTGTTCTTAAACTGAGATTTGAGGGGGGTGAATGTGAGGGCAAAATGGCAAAGTGCTTCTGGGAATATTATGTGCAAAGGTATAAGGGCATGAGGCACGGGAGTTCGAGGAGTGGCAACTAGCTCCCAGCATATGGAAAGCAAGATATGATGAGAAGAGGTAAGAGAAGTGTCGAGACTAGTAGTTCTCAATCCTTAGCATACAATAGCATCAGCTGGGTTGCTTGGTGAAATGCAGATCCCTCAGACCGCCTGATGCAGAGCATCTTGGAGAACTCCAAGTCCAGAGATGTCAACTGGCTCCTGAAGGGCTCTGTACATGGTAAGGAGTTTAGTCTCTGAAAGTGGGAAATCACTGAAGTGGTATTTCTCACCAAATTCACCAGAGGAGAAACAAGTGTGTCCGCAGAGCCAAATGCATTTCAGAGCCATGTTCGCCCTCTCTGACTTAGCCTAAGGAAGGGGCTTTCTGACAATCCAGAAGAATATAACCTTCCTTCCTACCATTGCTAGACATAGAAAATAAGATGTGGCATGCAGTATGTTCTCAATAAAAGCTAAATAAATAAACAAAATATAAAATGGTTTATATAATTAACTGTCACCTCCACTCAATAAATTTCACACTTGATATCTCCCTTTTTTTAAGGCCTTATTTATATATTCTTAAAGTCCCTTTTCAAGCTTCAATCCCATTCAGAAAGCCTTTGGATTCAGCATGCCTTCGTTCACCAAATTTATAGGAAGGACAATCTTGAGCCATCTGGTGCCTATTTAATTTTTAACCACCTCTCCCTTGAAATATTTCTTTCTTCATTCTTATTTTGTCCTAAAAACTTGGCTATGAGCTAAACTGCACCATCTGTGACTTCCAGTAAATACAACTGTTGCTAATGAAATTACCCAGTTTCATCATTTTGATTTAAACGCCTTGCCTGCTTTTCCTCTGACCTTTTGTTGCTTGCCATCAAACTCAAGCTTTTGTGAATTTAGATACATACGTCCATGTAGGTCAGTCTTGAGGAATAAATCTTCTCTGTGAAGTACGAGAACCTCAGCCAAGCCTGCTCAGCAGGCTGACATGGGAGGTGGGGGCCAGGGCTGTGCAAAGAAATATGGATGGCACTTGTGCCCGTCCGCTCAATGTGCGCAGGGCCCCGGGGCAGACCCCCGCCATGTGACCAAGTGGCTGCTCGGTCTGGCTCTCCGGCCTCCCATTTGTTAGGATGCTGATGATATTAATGAGTTGGGGTGTTGAAGCCCATTCCTTGGCCTTTGGTGTTGGTTCCCCCCTGCACAAGATTGCTTGACCTGATTGAAGAAAGGAAAGTTCAGAGACTCCAAACTTTGCCCAAGTGGGGAGAAGGCTTTCCAGAAAAAAGAGAGGCTTTGCAACAAATGAGGTCCCTCACTACCAAAAACAGCTTTTCCATATAGGTAGCATACTGGTCTTTGTCAACGGCCCTATCAAGGGAATGAAAGAGAAGACATAGCATTCATCCAACAAGTTATTCAGTCATCATCAAGTTGTTATCATCAGTACTGCTGTTTATTACATTCAATAATTAAAGAATTGGAAGGTGTTATTAGTAATAGCAGGTGACACTTACTGAGACTTTATTGTGTACCAGGCACTGTGGTAAGCACCTTACCGAATCAACCCCTCTGGTCCTCACAACAATCCTATGGCCACTTAAACAGGTTAACTAATTTTCCCAGGGTCTCACAGATTCTAATTCCTGCTTATAACCTTGGGGCTTTACTGCTTTGCATTTACTGGCACTCTCTTGTGTGCCAGATATTGTGCTAGGAACTGGGATACAAAAAAGAAAAAGATGTAGTCCTCGCCCACTATCTGAGGGAGCAAGAGATAAAAATGCAAATACACCATCTGAATGAGGCTACAACAGAGTAGGAAAATATTCTGGGGTCGCAGAGAGAAGACAGTCCATCTGGCAGAGCCAGGGAAAGATTCAAAGCAGAGGAGACACTAGATCTGGGATTCGAAGGAAGAATGGGGGTTTGTCCACCAAAGATGAAGGGAGATGAAGGAAAGTGGGAGCAGAAGGAACAGCACATCCCCCAAAAGGGGAAGCATGAAAATCAGGCCAAGGGGCAGGGAATACTAACTGAGTTGGGGGGTGGGAAGGGTTGGAATGTTTCCTTCTGTCCAGGCAGAGGAGGCTGGGATCAGGAGTGGGGCATCAACCTCAGAACTTGTCACCAACGCTATCACTGGGTCTCTACAATAATCTGGAGGGAGGAGGTGGGGGTTGTTTAAGTCAGCCCAACAGATGTGGTAAGTATCTGGCCTAAGAAGCAGCAGGACCCAGCCTTCATCACTCAATTTCCATTTGCCTTAAGGATTTGTTTCCTCCCCCAGGTTGGCCAAATCCTCAGTGGAATGGAGGAGATAGGCAACAGGCCTGAAGGGGTTAAAGAAGTAGCCTCCAAACTTCCCTATTGTTCCCCATTCTTGCCTCTATCTCTGCCTCCCATCTAATTTGGGAATACTGATCCTAGTGAGCAGGAAGGAGATCTGCGAGCAAAAGCTCTTCTCAGTGCTACCAATTGCAAAAATATGTTCAGTCTCTGTAGGTATCTTGTCAATGTAGTACAACTTGAGTGAAGATGAAATTTCCACAATCCAAAATGCACCCCATTGATTCTGCCTTCAGTTTCTACCCTGATTCATTCTTAGGACAAGGCTTTGAAAGGCTGATGCTAAAAAGAGAATACTATAGATGAGGGCTGACACTAGGACTCACTTCATCAAGAGAATGTCTCAGATCAGCCAATGTCCTCCAAAAGCCCCGAGAGAAGAGACAGGTGGGGCAAGAAAACTTTGTCTTGGAGCAAGGGTCAGCAAACATTTGCTGTAAAGGACCTGTTAGCAAGTATTTTAGGCTCTGTAGGCTACTTGGTCTCTGTCGCTGCTCTTTAACTCTGCTGTTGAAGCTTGGAAGCAGCCACAGACTGCATGTGAATCAACGAATGAAGAGATGTGACTGTGCTCCAATCACATTTTATTTACAAAAACAGAGGGTGTGGGCTACACCTGGCCCACCGGCTGTACTCTGCTGACCACAGCATTAGAGCATCCCTACTAAAACAGGTCAGTGGGCACCTGTAAAGGGAAGGAGGATACCAATTTGAAAAGGGCACATGGGATGCTAAAATTGGCATCTGCCTAATTAATTTGTTGTGGTCAGCCCCCAAACATATTAAAGCTCCCAGAGAGTGCTCATGGGAATAATCCCTTTTTCTGACCTCCAAGTAACAGCCTCCGCACCATCTTGGCTTCATCCCCCATCTTCCCCTGCTTTATCCAATCTGCTATTTGTTCCACTGAAATTTCTGAAGCCAAAGGTTAAGAGGTTAAGAATCATGTCCACAGTTAGTTACACAGTAGTAAGTGACAAAGCCAGGACTTACATCAAATTTGTCTGACACTAAGGAGAGATGAATATCTTCACTGCATCTTTACTTTCCAAGAGCCCCTGGGAAATGCGTTTGGTGTAAAGCAGGCCAGGGTGTCAGACCTTTGTTGGCAACACAGAGCATCTCTGGGAATCCTTCCCCCCTGACCCTTCCCACTATACTCATTCATAGCTGGTCTGCTGCAGACCCCAAGAGAGATACCCGGGAAATGAAACACATTTTTAAATATAAGTGCAATTGCTTGTGGATGCTGGGAATGTAGGCCGGGAGTCAACCTGTGGTGTGTAAATGGATGAGTCACAATCTGAGCTTTTAAGTCAAAGGTGTAAGTTTTAAAACAACTTTATCAAAACGGAAAATTTTCACATTAAAAAAAATCCGCATGGTCTGAAATAAATACATGAATCAGCAGCATGGCGTAACTATTACTTTATAATACTTTATTCTTTATTTGTTCAGACCTTATCAACTTCTGAAAATATGTGAGGTGGCTTACATATACACTTAATTAAAACAAGGATAAAAGGGTTAAGTAAGAAGAGAGACGCTTGAACAATAAGCCACAGAATTCAAAATCACATATGATAATCACAACTACTTAGATCTAGAGAAGCACTGTTTTCTCAGGTACAAAACTCTAAAACTTGTTTCTCAAAATTTAGGATCCCTAGAAATGACTGTAGGGCCTGTGTAAACTAGATTCCTGAGATTCCTTCAGATTCTGATTCAGTTGTTCTTTCCTGGGACCCAGGGATCCATATTTTTAATACCCATTCCTGGTAATTTTGATATAACTGATTTAGTGATCACGAATGATAAATACTGATACTTAAGAACTTCATGGTTTTCTCTTTGAACAACACAATGATCATGATCATTATCTCAGGAAGCAACTCAAGGAAAGAAATATTCTTGGAGTGATTTTCAAAATGCCCAACTCTTAGTAAAACACTGAGGACATTTTATTTGAGATCTTTCCATTTTTCTTAATATAGGCATTTATCACTATAAACTTCCCTCTCAGAACTGCTTCAGCTCCATCCCATAAATTTTGGTATGTCGCAGGTCTATTTTTGTTTGTTTCAAGATATTTTTTTATTATCCCTTTTGATTTGTTCTTTGGCCCACTGATTATTGTTTAATTTCCACATATTTGTCAATTTTCCAGCTTTCCTTATGTTACTGATTTCTAGTTTTATACCACTGCAGTCAGGAAAGATTCCCGGTATGAATTCAGTCTTCTTAAATCTGCTAAGACTTATTTGGTCACCTACCATAAATATTCTATGTGTGCATTATGTGCATTCCCCTGCTATTGGAAGAAATGTTCTGTAGACGTCTGTTTAGGTCCATTCGGTCTAATGTGTGATTCAAGCACAAAGTCTCCTTGTTGATTTTCTGTCTGGATGATCTACCCATTACTGAAAGTGGCATATGGTTCCCTACTATTACTGTATAAGTTGTCTATTTATCTCTTCCAATCTGTTAGTATTTACTTAATACTAATACTTATATATTTAGATGCTCTGCTGTTAGGTGCACATATATTTATGATTGTTACAGCTTTTTGATGAATCATTACATAATGACCTTCTTTGTTTCTTGTTACTGTTTTTGGCTTCAAATCTATTTTGTCTGACGTAAGTATAGCTACTCCTGCTCTCTTTTGTTTTTACTTGCATGGAATATCTTTTCCCATCCCTTCATTTTGAGCCTATATGTGCTTTAAAGCTGAAATAAGTCTCTTGTAGGCAGAATATAGTTAGATCTTGCTTTGTTGTGTGTTTTTTTTTTCTTTCTATTCAGGCACTCTATACCTGGATTAGAGAATTTTTGATTAAAGAATTTTAGAGAATTTTTGATTAGAAAATTTAATCCAGTTACACAAAAAGTGATTACTGATAGGTAAGGACTTATAATGCCATCTTATTATTTTTTTCTGCCTATTATGTAGATGTTCTCTTGTTCCTTTCTTTTTCTCTTGCCTTTCTTTTTGAATTGTTTTCCCACACTAATAGGCTTTTATTCCCTTCTCTTTATCCTTTATGAGTCTACTGTAGACTTTTGCTTTGGGGTTACCAAGAGACTTACATAAAACATCTTATAGATATACCAGTCTATATTATGCTCAATGAAGTAAAAAAAGAAGAACAAGTGAAGCCCAAAGTTAGCAGAAGAAAGGAAAGAACAAAGATCAAAGCAGAAATAAAAGAAATAGAGGCCAGAAAAAAAAAATAGAAAACATCAACAAAACTAAGAGCTAGTTTTTTTGAAAAGATGAAAATTGACAACTCTTTAGCTAAGAAAGTGAGAAGACATGAATAAATAAAAGCCAAAATAAAAGAAGAGACATTATAATTACTACCACATAAATACAAAGGATAAGAGATTACTAAGAACAATTATATGCCAACAAATTGGATAACCTAGAAAAAAATTGTATACATTCCTAGAAACATGCAACCTACCAGGATTGAATCATGAAAAAGTAGAAAATCTGAACAGAATGATAACAATTGAAGAGACTGAATAAGTAATCAAAAACCTCCCCCCAAAAAAACCCAGGGCCAGATGTATTCACTGGTGAATTCTACCAAATATTTTAAAAAGAATTACTATCATTCTTCTCAAACTATTTCAAAAACTGAAGGGAAGGGGATATTTCCAAATTCATTTTAAAGGCCGGCATTACCCTGAGATGAATGCCAAATAAGGACAGTACAAGAAAATAAAACTACAGGCCAACATCCCTGATGGATATAGAAACAAAAATTCTCAACAAAATAGTAGCCAACTGTATTAAACACATTAAAAGGATCCTGTGCCATGATCAAAAGGAATTATCCCAGGAAGGCAAGGATGGTTCAACACACAAAGATCAATGTGATACCCCAAATTAATAGAATGAAAGAAAAAACCATGATTATTTCAATAGATGCAAAAAAAAAAAACTACTTGAAAAAATATACCCTTTCATGATAAAAAGTCTCAACAAATTGGGTATAGAAGGAATATGATTCAACATAATAAAAGCCATATGTGGCAAGCCCACAGCTAAGATCATACTCAACAATAAAATATTGAAAGCTTTTCCTCTAAGAATAGGAACAAATTAAGGGTGTCTGCTCTCACCATTCTACTCAATATAGTACTAGAAGTCCTACTCAGAGCAATCAGGCAAGAAAAAGAAATCAAAGGCATCCAAACCAGAAAGGAAGAAGTAAAACTGTCTTTTTCTACAGATGAATCTTGTACACAGAAAATCCTAAAGACTCCACCAAAAAACTGTTAGAATTAATCAACAAATTCAGTAAAATTACAGGTTGTAAAACCAACATCCAGAAGTCAGATGCACTTCTCTACAAAATTACAAAATATCTGAAGAAGAAATAAAGATAACCATCCTATTCACAACAGCATCAAAAATAATTAAATATTTAGGAATAAATTTAACGAAGGAGGTGAAAAATGTATACAATTAAAACTATAAGACTTTATAAAAGAATTTAAGAACACCAAATAAATGGAAAGATATACCGTGTTCATGGATCAGAAGAATTAATACTATTAAAATGTCCATACTACCCAAAACTATAGAGTCAGTGCCATCCCTATTCAAAATTCCAGGAACTTATTGCAGAAATAGAAAAAAAAAAATCCTAAAATTTGTACAGAACCACAAAAGACCCTGAATAGCCAAACAATCCTAAGAAAGAACAAAGCTGGCGACATCACACTTCCTGATTTCAAACTACACTCCAAAGCCATAGTAATCAAAACAGTATGATATAAGCATAAAAACAGACACATCGGGGCGCCTGGGTGGTGCAGTCGGTTAAGCGTCCGACTTCAGCCAGGTCACGATCTCGCGGTCCGGTCCGGGAGTTCGAGCCCCGTGTCAGGCTCTGGGCTGATGGCTCAGAGCCTGGAGCCTGTTTCCGATTCTGTGTCTCCCTCTCTCTCTGCCCCTCCCCCGTTCATGCTCTGACTCTCTCTGTCCCAAAAATAAATAAACGTTGAAAAAAAAATTAAAAAAAAACAGACACATCAACCAATATAATACAAGAGAGAGCCCAGAAATAAATCCTTGCGTATACAATCAACTAATATTTGACAGTGAGCCACAAATACTCATTGAGTAAAAGATAGTCTCTTCACTAAATGATATTAGGAAAACTGGATAACCACAAGCATAAGAGTGAAATTAGACCGCTATCTTATACCATTAACAAAAGTTACTTGAAATGGATTAAACACTTAAACATAAGACCTTAAACCATAAAATTCCTCAAAGTAAACAGAGGGGAAAAGTTCCTTGACACTGATCTTGGTAATGACTTGTTGGCTATGACACCAAACCACAAGTGACAAAAGCAGAAATTAGTAAATGGGACTACATCAAACTAAAAAGCTTCTTCATGGCAAAGAAAACCATCAACAAAATGAAAAGGCAATATATGAAATAGAAGAAAATACTTGTAAATCATGTATTTGATAAGTGGTTAATATCCAAAACATCTAAAGAACTCCTACAACAGTCAAATCAAGCAAAAAAAAAAAAAAAAAAATGGACAGAGGACCTGAATAGACAGTGTTCCAAAGAAGACATAAAGATGGCCAATAGACATGAAAAGATGCTCAATATTACTATCAGCAGGGAAATGCAGATGAAAACATAATGATTTATCACTTCATACCAGTTTGAATGCCTATCATTAAAAAGACAAGTGCTAATAAGCATTGACAAGGATTGGGGAAAAGGGAACCCTTGTGCATTGTTGGTGGACTGTATAAACTGGTGCAGACATTATGGAAAACAGTATGGAAGTTTTTCAAAAAATTAAAAATAGAACTACCACATATCCAGAAATTCACTTCTAGGTATATATCCAAAAGAAATCAAAAAACCAAATCTCAAAGAGCTATCCGCACTTTAATGTTCACTGCAGCATTATTCCTGGTATCCAAGATAAAGAAACAACCTAAGTGTCCATCAACAGATGAAATGATAAAGAAAATGTGGTGTGTTAGTGTGTGCATGCATGTGTGCGTGTGTGCGTGTGCATGCGTGTGTGTGTGTGTGTGTGTGTGTGTGTGTGTGTGTGTGTGTAATGGAATTTTTTTAGCCACAAGAAAGAAAGTAATCCTGCTACCTGCAACAACATGGATGGACCTTGAGGGCATTATGCTAAGTGAAATAAGTCGGACAAAGAAAGACAAATAGTGTACATTCTCATGTATATGTGGAACTAAAAAAGCTGAACCAGAAACAGAAAGTAATTCAAATGATAGTTATCAGGGGCTGGCAAGTGGGGAAAATGAGATGTCGGTCAAAGGGTATAAACTTTCAGTTATAAGATAAGTAAGTTCAGAGATCTAATGTAAAGGATGGTGACTAGAGTTGACAATAATATATTGTATACCTAAAAGCTTCTAAGAGAGTAGATCTTAAATGTTCTCACAAAAAAGAAATGATAATTATGTGAGGTGATGGAGGTGTTAGATAATGCTATGGTAGCAATCATTTCACAATATATAGGTCTATCAAGTCAACACGTTGCACACCTTAAACTTACACAATGTTATATCTCAATTAGATCTTTATAAAAAAAATTGAGGATGAAGTACTATGTCACTGCCCTGGGAAGACTGCCCTAGGAACTAAGGAAGTTCAGTGTAGACATAGGCTTTCTGGGAATCCCACTTGCTTCAGAGAGAGAACTTAGAGAGCCTAGGAGAATGTATGGTTGACTTCAGAGCTTCATATTGGGTCCCCACGTCACCTCCAGGAGAGTGATTCAGTCTGATATCTCTTCAAAACATGTGGATATTCTTCTCCTCTGGACTGTCAGTAGCTACATATCATATGTCCTCTTGCTTCTCTGCTCTTCACTTCCTGTCATAGCCCAAAACAAATCTCATTCCTCTAAATACCACTCCACTTGCCTTTCCGAATGCCTGCTGCTCTAGGCGTCTTCTGTGTACCCCAGTCTCCCCCTTCTCCGCCTCCCTATGCCCAAGAGACAGAGCACATGAACCACACCAATAGCTCCTTGCCTTCCAAGTTATGGTTCACTTCCTGTTGGATCACAGGGTACCACAGTCAATCTTCTGCCAAAGGTCCCAGCTCCTGACCAGTAGCCCTCTCAAAAAGCCATCCTCCCTGGGTTCCAGTAACCTCCACGTCCTGTGCTCCTGTAAGCTCCTGAATAAGTTCCCCAATGATTTTAACTCTGGGATAGGGTACCTCCTTTAGTGGCACTTTCACCTTGCTCGTGCCTTTGTAAATCATCTCCCTCCTCAATTTCTCGGTGCTGGAAGGGATGGGGTCTAGGTCATCCAAGAAATTAAAAGGATATTTAAGAAGACAGACTCACTTGATAGTAGCTGGAGACAATCTCATGTATTGGGGTAGGTAGCAATGTTACTACTATAGAAAGAGAGCAGCAGAAAAATTAGCAGAACTTCAGAGCACAATGTTAGCACCTTTCCCCCCTTCTGGGTGTCCAGGCTATAAGGGAGATAAGTAACAATGAAAGCATGTTAAATTTTCTTTGAAAAAGGATTAAAAATAATAAATACCTAATGAATTCTGTAAGCAAAAGCAGTTTTTCTCATCTGTAAAACTATTATTAATAGCTTCCTTACATTTGAACAGTTTACCAAGTGCTTTTTACAGATATTTTCTCATTTGGTGTGCCTTATAAAGTAAATGGTATTGTTCTCCTCTAGAATGTAGAAAATGAGACTCTGAGAGTTAAAGGGAGTTACTTACAGATTTAGAGAAGTAATACAGACAGATGTGCGGGGCTCTACCCATTGCATGAGCCTAATAGAGGAAAGGAGTATATTGCAGTGTCAGGCTGGCCAGGAGATTTCACACCAAGTCAATTCCCACTGGTTGATTGTGGTTGCCTAGAGTACTGTGTTAAGATGGATTCTGAGGCTGAGTTTAAACCCAAGAGAAAGTGGTATCTTACTAATTAGCAACATCTGGCAAGGCACAGAACTGAGGAGTGGCAGCTCAACTCCCACATATTCTCCACCCATGGCACAGTGTTTGAGAGCATGGGCTTTGAAGGTTCATAAATCTGCATTTGGGCCTGATTCAGCCTCTTCCACTCAACCTTCTGGGCCTTGGTTTCTTCATCTATGCTCCAAAGGCCATAATACTAACTGCCTCATGGAGTTTTTCCTTTTCTTTCCCAACCTAAACTTATTTTCATGTGAAAAGCAGCTGTCCTCCTCATCTATGAGAACAAATCATTCACAGAAAACTATCAACAGTATCCATTATGGACTTAACAATTCAGTTAATAAAGAAGGAAAGCACAGTAGGGGAAGGCCTGGGCTTAGGGAGAGGAACCCTGGAGTCTGGCCAAGTTCTGCTTTTATAATTTATTCTAGAGCCGCATAGATGTCTAGAAAGAGTTCTCACTCCTAATGGAGGTCCAATGCATGTACTAATCATAGAATCTTGATTAGATGCAGGCTGGCATCAGTTGATGGCCCCTGAAAATCAACTAGGAATTCTCCAATACATTTACCAGCCTTCCTTAAATGTGCATCCTGTTCGCAAGTCTTGATGAATTGTGAAGGAGCTATATCATCATGAGCATGTCAATTAATTTTTCTAAATAACAGTTTTTCAATCTATAAAATTGATCTATAAGATTGTTGAAACAAAACTTTTTTGAAAAGGAACTTTCATATTGGAGAAAGGATAATGAGAACAGTTCTGTCAATTTCCCAGTGTCCTATAGTGTTATGTCATCTTTATAAGAAAAAAAAATAGTAATAATATAATGAAGGATTTAACATCTGCTTGAAATGTTAATCTCCTCAGAATCAACTTATCTTTCTCTTCTTATTTTCCCATTACCTTTGATTTCCTCTCTCACTTTTTAAGTTTTTATAATGCTTTTTCTTTGTTTAATTTTTACAAGCAGCTTCATTTTTTTTTGCAGAATGTGATATGTGTGTATAATGTGTATGCATTGTTCATGATAATGACTGAGGTATGCCAGAATGCCTCCCAGCCTGAAATACATAGTCTTTGTGCCTGAAATTTCCATCTTTCTTCTAATAGTGGGATCTAGTGCTCTCATTTGTGTTGTCTTTTCAATTACAAATGCTCCTGGGAGGGACAGCAGCTTAAGTCTCCAAACCTTGATACAAGTGAGTTAATTATAAGTTTTCCATAAGTTACAAGAGTAGTTTCATAGTACTGAGACCCTGGGGAGGGTGAGAAGGAGCCTGAAACAGGGAGGCTGCTGAGTCTTACAGGATTCCAGAGGGCTGGTCCCAATCAAAAGCTGGAATGCAGAATGGCATACCCCTCAAACTCTTCTAACTTAAAGCACAGTGTTTTAAATTGGATAGGTATCAGTCATTAAAACCATCACATTCATAGAAATTCAGTGTTTAAAATTTGTATTATAAACACAGTTAAATTTTTAAAAATTTTTGTAGGTAATAAAATCATTGTCACTTGGCCAGAAGCAATGCAACTTGAGCTCAGGTTTTTGCTCATGATCCATAACACGTATATGTCACATGTTCTATTACTCCCTAAATCTAGAAAGATGTGTTTCATAGTGTCTCTGATCTCATTTCTCATTTTCCTTTTTGAGTGGTCAAAATGTCATTCTGAGATCCAACACTGAATGACTGTGTGTGTGTGTGTGTGTGTGTGTGTGTGTATTCATTCATTGTGTATGTGCATATATACATACATACACACACACACACACACATATATAATGTTCATTACATATGTATACATACACACATAAAACACATATCTCACAGCTCACATATCTTGTTCACGTGGCTCTTTCAGGAAGATTCATAACACTTTGCTTTACAAAGAAAGTTTTAAAAAGAGAAAGAAAATGAAACGAAACAGTGACTGTCCCCTAGTGCAATTACTGTGTCAAATACTCCCCTAGGGAAAGGAATTTGCTCTTATTGTGAAATAAATTAATATAGAAACCAGACTCCTGCGGTAACTTTTCTTTATCCCCAGGCAGTATTTTCCCACTACGGCTCTCAAAATTCACTTTTGGCGATACACATATGGGAGGTTGGAAATAGCTAGAAATTATATGTTAGAATTTTAAATATATTCCCATTTCCAAAAATGTTAGCAGCTCCCCAAATTATCAGGGTGTGCACAATCGTTTAGAGATTGCCTGCCCCAGAAATCAACTGCTTGTCTTCTTCATCCTAAGGAAGGGAGAGAGCTTGCTCTCACCACCCTTTCCCCTTCAACAAATCAGGATTTCTGTCCCAGCAACTGTCACTTGCCCAGAAAATTTGGAAGGACAAGGCCCAGTGGGCTGCAAGAAAAGTGCTAAAATGGCCAAGCTTAGTTAGTCCTTTTCCAAAACCCACAACCCAGCCTTCATTGGGTACCTTCACTCCCCAGGCTGCCAGCACAAGCCTTCTGAGATTCCTAATTGGGTATTCACTGCTCAATTAATACCCCATTATCCTCACACTCTCTTAACATCAAACCACTGGACAAAATTCTCTTCAACCTGGCCATAGTATGAATGAACTTACAATCAATCGCTAAAATCCATGCTGGCCAAAATTCACTCTAAGCTAATCTTAAATCAACAGCATAAGGGCAGTGTATGCAAAATTGATTAGGGGAAGTCTTAACCAAACTACAGCACAAAGCAGGGTCTTTAGAATGAGGTTATTTACGAGGGGAAAGAAATCTGGATCACATAGTGCAAATAAATATCAGGCCTGGACTTGCTCTGACATGGAAGCCTTGCTGATGAACTAGCTCAAACCTCTTCATGCAGTCCCCTCATAGGCAGATATTTCCATCCCTCCCTGAAAAAACTACAATAAAACATAGCAGCAACTCACATTTACTGCATCCTTTGTGTCAGGCTTTGATCTAAGAGCTTTATATGTTTTAATTTGTTTAATCCACACAGTCTGAAAGATAGGTATCAACATGATCTCCATTTGCTGGGACAGAAAACTGAGGCATAAGATCATAGCTATTACTGCAAAGAACAGAGAGTAAACAGTCCCTAGACATCAGAGGCCCTGTGTCCTACACTATGAACATGTACCAGAAGGATTTTTAAATGCCACAAGGTTCAACAATAAGTACCATTATCTTCAATTTATTAAGCACCAACGATGTTCCTTTGGGTGGGTGTGTATGAAAGCATAGTGTGTTTGCACTCTTTTATTTTTAGAATCATGCTGACTCTTGGCGGCAGGATAATGAACTGGTTAAGAGCAAAGCTGTGGAGTCAGACTCTCTTGGATCAAACCTCAGCTCCGCCACTGCTAGCTGTGTGACCTCTCGCAAATTACTTGACCTCTCTAAGCCTCATCTATAAAATGAAGACAATAATGGTACCTGCTTGATGGGGTGGTTGTGAGCACGAAAGGGGATCATCTGAGGAAAGTGCTTAGAACGGGGGGTCTTGCACAGTGAGGGTTAAATAAATGCTGTAATGATTTTCCTCTGTTGACAGAGGAAAAAGTTTCATAGTCAATAGGTAGGCAGCCAGTATGACTCTACCACTAAAAATATAACTGGTGACATTGTGGTTTTACATCAATAATTACTAAGACAAGAAACTTTCCTTTTGTATTAGTTTCCTTGGGCATTTCAAACGGCATATCACTGGACCCATTTCTGGTATTTTCTGTGCAAGGCAAGGACTGCAGGAGACAAATCCACTGGAGGGTGGGGAAGGGCCACGGAAACAGAGAGGAATGCAAAAAGCATTATAAGATTCTAGGAAATTATAGTTTCTTCTAAAATAAATACTAAGGCATTATATTCCTTTCCATTAATTCTTATTATTGTATTTTATAATATATTATTTATATATTTAAATAATTCTTTATCTAATACATTCTCATAGTACAGAACTTAGAAAACATAAAATGTTACCAAAAAAGTCTTTAAGACAAAAAGAAGAAAATAAAATTCATCCCCATTATCTTGCCATTGTTAATTTTTAGAGGATACTCAGCCAATAAGCACTGGGATGACCATACCAAGTGAGAATACAAGGTGTCCATTCTGATAGACTAGTGTGTGCTGTAACAATTGTTATATATTTCAAGTATTACCCCATGCTTGTGTGTATGTTTCATCCTTATGAATTTATTTTTTAGTAATTCTGGAAACATACTAAATATTGGTTCATTCAGATTTTTAAATTGTTTTTTTATCACTTATATAATAAACTTTCCCTGTCATTAGACATTCTTTGAGGGCATCATTTTTAAATCATCTACTAATAATGCAATAAAATAGATACACAATGATTTATTTAACTATTCTATTACTGTTCAATATTCATGCAAAGCTCTCTTTTTTTGCTGTTATAAATATCTGTGCACATAAAACTTTGAGTAGCTAATGTCATTTGAAGTACATATTTACTTCCATAGCAAAATAACATTTTAATTTTAGAACAAGCTGTTACTTCTACAAATCACTGGGTTATTTGGGATGTTTGTGGAAATTCTGCTCCTAGAAATGCAATTGATACTAGCCTTACATTAAATGTAAATGAATGTGAAAGTGTCCTAAAAATGGCAAACTGCTATACAACTATAATTATTTATGGTAGTATTATCATCAACTATTGGTATTACAAACTCTGATTCTATCTTGACTTTTAGCATTTAGGGACCTTTGAGTCCTCATAACAACTTTATTCCTCACCTAAAGAATATTATGACACAATTTTTTCTGCCTCCACATAAAGATATTGTATATCCTTTTCCTGACCCCCATTTGATGGTTCCGCCACTGCAAACCCCAACTGTGGCATAACAAACACCTAGACACATTTCATTAACTACATGTCCAAATAAGAGCAAAAGGGAAAGAAAATATGAAAACTGGCTGTTTGCTGTCCAGAACACATTCTCCCTCTTTCTTAAGAATTCTTCCCCATGATCATCCATGTGCATGGAGCAGGTGGGCACTCCACTCTCGATATACAGGTAATCTCCCTGAGGGCTTCAGCACTCAGCATATGCCATACTCAGCCATAGGCATTTGTACAGTGATGGGCAGGCAGCTCAGTTTGAGCCAATAAGACCCAAAGTGTTTCCAGCAAAGTGGAATTACTCTTTCTTCTAGGAGAGCCACCATAAGGAACCATCACATTTCCTCTGGATTTGTTTGTGTGAACATCTGTAACTGCTGATGTCATTTGGTACCATGATGAAGAAGTCTATATCCTTCTAGAAACTATGATGTGGAACCTGAGGATAGAGTCAGCACTAGACACAGCCAAACAGAGATAGAAGGAAACTAGGTCAAATTTGTAGCTCTGGAAAGAAGATAGACTAATAATGATAACCTGAACATCCTTCTACTACAAATATCTAGGAATGTTGGATATACATCAGTTTCTCAATGCAAGTCTAAACCCCTGTGGTGGAGAGAAAAAATGGGAGCATTTGCGAGCACACATGCACACACACACACACACACACACACACACACACACACACCACAGCAGTCAGTCAGAAGTTCGCATGCTTATTCTCAATCCTGTGAAATAAACTAGCCTGAAGATGGCAGAGGCGGTAGAAAATTATAAAACTTTCCAAAACGGAGCTCTGATCCCTCTAATAAACCCACCTAGGAGATAATCATTTAGTAAGTGGTAGTTATACAAGCAATGGGCACCTCTACCTTTCTAAATGGTCAACTTAGAACACTTAGGTATTGAGGAGGAGTGACCACCACAAAAGAATTAATTGGAGAAGAAAACAAGAGAAAGGTAGTTGGCAAGAACATAAGGAAATCATTCCCAGGCTTTATTAAGATGACATCTGTTTGGTTACCTAATAACATAATTTTTAGTACTTTCAAGCAAGTGGATTTTATGCTGACTCTCATATTTATGCTGTAATCTTTGCCATATGTTAATGAGATCGACTGTATATGAGATAATCAATTATTTTCAGCAGCTTGTATCTTAAATGTTATGCTGGTCATCTTGATTACGAGCTTAAATACCAGCCTGGTGATGGATTCGCCTTTTAACTTTTCTCCCTTAAAAAGAGCAAAATTGGGAAATCGAAATACACCTCACATAGATTTTTCAATACTTAGTGAAAGTTAGTAATGGCATAGTTGTAGCTGAGCTGGCATTTAAACACATAATCTGCTAACCTTGAATTCCAAAGCAATTTTGTGCCCCTTAAAAATTTGGAACATATAAAAATTACACTAGCATCAATTATTTTAATAATTTTGTTAAAATTTATCTTCTTCAGTTTCAGTGCTTTGATATTATAACCCACTATCTCTGTTGGTCTCATATTACCTCATTAATATTCACTGGAAGTATATGTTACTTCAATAAACCCAGACTAACTTTTTATTACATATTCATAAGTATTACTTTTAAAGGTTCCACCTTCATTAAAAATAATAATTTTGGCTTCATATTAATGTAAGTGACGCCCCAGAGGTGAAGTCATGAATCAGAGCAGACTTCAACTCATCCTAGCAAGGACCTAGCTTCCCCACTCTGTAGCTGAACAGCACGATGCTCCTATGTTAATCAACAGTCTCCTTGCCTGATGGAGATCCAAGAATACATACCACAGAGGATGACATCAGTCCAAAGCAGAGTTTCTTTTTTTTTTTTAATGCTTTTTTTTTTTTTGAGAGAGAGTGAGCACACGCGCAAACGAGTGGGGGAGGGGCAGAGAGAGAGGCAGAGGGAGAATCCAAGCAGGCTCTACAATGACATTGCAGAGCCCAACTCGGGGCTCGATCCCATGAACCATGAAATCATAACCTGAGCCAAAATCAAGAGTAGGACGCTCAACTCACAGTTCTACCCAGGCACCCCCAAAGCAGAGTTTTTTTTTTTAAGTTTTTTAACTTATTTTGAGAGAGAGAAAGAGACAATGTTAGTGGGGGAGGGGCAGAAAAAGAGAGGGAGAGAAAGAGAATCCTAAACAGGCTTCACACTGTCAGAGGAGAGCCTGATGCAGGGCTTGAATTCACAAACGGTGAGATCGTGACCTAAGCTGAAATCAAGAGTCGGGGCGCATAACTTACCAAGCCACCCAGGCACTCCCTCAAAGCAGGGCTTCTTAATGAAGAGTATTTGTCAGGGTTTCAGCAATTTTGTGAATCCCCTTAAATAGTACACAGGATTTGGAGTACAAGTATGTGGGTGCTTTTTTTCTGGTGAAGAAGGGCTACAGCTATTACGAGATTCTCAAAAGGAAGCTGTGAGTGTGACTGTAAGGATGATATGATGGTGGTGGCCGTGGGGATGGTGACAGCTTTGAACTCCTAGGTTATGAAGTGATACTTTGTCTGGATTTATTTTCAGGGGTAAGAGGAGGCAGTATATAAGAGATGAGATTTGTTGAAGTCATTTGATGAATATACGAGGGTTGTAGTCTCCATAATTAATAGTCTCTAAGGAAAAACAAAGAAATGCTACATAGTCTGGGCTTACCTCTCTTCTGGACCTGTTAGACCAGAGGATGAATGTTTGTTTCTAATGCCAATAAATGAATCTTACATGAAGAGGAGAAAGGTGTTTAAAAAAAAAAACAAAAAAACCACTACTAAAGACATCATCAACAAATGTTTTGTCACAGTTCCAGCCTACCATACATAGAAACAGCTGACTATAGCCCAAAGGTGACTCACACACAAGCGATCCCAGTCATCTAAGGTTTCTGCCCCTACTCAAACAGAAAGCAGGCAGTTATGCAGGTCAGACTAAGAAACCCTGGCACCACAGATGACCCACACCAAGCCCTTCCTCAAGTCAACTCCCCTTAGGGATGCAGGATACACATGCCCAACTTGACTGTGGGGAAGCCCTCCAAGAAAACCTACAGTTGCCCTAGAGAACATAAGTTTGGAGCACCACCAACACAAAAACATCCATGGGAAACAGCCTGGGTATGAACTTTTCTCTGGCCTACCTGTTGCATTGCCTCTTATATTTAACCCACCAATCTTATCCCCATCCATCCCTCTCTCTGTATTGGTTCCTTATCTGCAATCTCAATCTTCCTAGCTTATTTCTCTGGTTAGCCTTTACTTGGGCATTCATTCATTCACTGAACAAGTATCTACCAGCTACTAGAAATGCCGAGGCTAGAAACTGTGCAGCTACCAAGAAAAAGTCACAATCCCTTGCTTCTAATAAGCTCATGACTCCGGTCATGGATACCTGAATATTTAGCTTTAAGACTACAAGGTCAAGTCCTAAAAGAGCACAAGGCTTCTGAAAACATTAATCTAACATCTTCCTTAATCTTCCTCGAATGAAGAGGTTCCAGTGCCTCCGAGTTATACCTCTGATTTGGGTCACATTCCTGAGCAGGCTTGTCAAAAACCAATAGTGCCCCTGCCCGAGACTTAGGCAATGTTTCCATAAAGGACCACTCCGTGGTTCTGAAATGTAACACTTGTCAAAGAATCTAAAGGCCTAACAATCATTACTCCAAAGGAATTTAAACTAGCAAGAACTCAGATCCCATTTTGACTGTACACCTATCATGAATAACTTTGGGCTAATGGTATATCTTTTAACATCTACACAGTGGCAGTCCCTGTGCCTCATACCCTACACATCTCATTTAATCGTCATGACAACTCTATGAAAAATTCATTACTACAGTTTTACAGATGAAACACTGAGACTTGGAGAATTTCACAAGAGTACCAGCAGCAAAGCTAAAATCTGACTTCTGACATTTGTTCTATGTGTCTAACAGATATTTCATGAAAATTATGTTTTCTGTAAAGTTCTCTTAAGATGAAGATACCCAGATAAACTCTGCATCTCACCTGAAGTACCTGTGTTGTTACAAGCCAACTGGTCACTGGGTTTTACTTGCCTTGTGACAGGGAGCAAGAGTTAGAGAAGATATCAAGTAGTATTTTTAAGGACTCATTTATTCATTCAACATTTATCAAGCATCTACTGTGTGTCAAATGAGTTGAAACATCACGTTGGCTCGTCACCATCTATGCATGGAAAGGAGACGCCAGAGGATATCCAAACACTAAAACTCCCATGGAATAATGGTTAGACTAACCACATCTGTCTTCCAAATCCTATGTCTCCCCTTTCCATTAACTTTCCACCATCTTTTTTCAGATACAAAAACTCTCGTGTTCTTTCCTTCCTCCCATCTCAATATTTATTTTAAGGAAAGATCTCAGTAACTGATTTATACTTCAGTAGGAATTTCATTATCTGAGAGGGATGACCTAGGGCTTTAAAAACTAACTTCCAATGGGAAAAAGAAAGTGGTTCCTTATTTAAAAATGAACTATTTGGGGCGCCTGGGTGGCTCAGTCGGTTGAGCGTCCGACTTCAGCTCAGGTCATGATCTCACAACTCGTGAGTTAGAGCCCTGTGTCGGGCTCTGTGCTGACAGCTCGGAGCCTGGAGCCTGTTTCCGATTTTATGTCTCCCTCTCTCTCTGCCCCTCCCCTTCTCATGCTCTGTCTCTCTCTGTCTCAAAAATAAATAAAACATTTAAAAAATTTTTATAAAAATGAACTATTGGGACTTCATGAAGATAAAAATCTTCTGCACTGCAAAGGAAACAATCAACAAAACTAAAAGGCAACCAAAAGAATGGGAAAAGATATTTGCAAATGACGTATCAGACAAAGGGCTAGTATCCAAAATCTATAAAGAACTCACCAAACTCCACACCCGAAAAACAAATAACCCAGTGAAGAAATGGGCAGAAAACATGAATAGACACTTCTCTAAAGAAGACATCCATGAAAAGATGTTCAGCGTCGCTCCTTATCAGGGAAATACAAATCAAAACCACACTCAGGTATCACCTCACGCCAGTCAGAGTGGCCAAAATGAACAAATCAGGAGACTATAGATGCTGGAGAGGATGTGGAGAAACGGGAACCCTCTTGCACTGTTGGTGGGAATGCAAATTGGTGCAGCCGCTCTGGAAAGCAGTGTGGAGGTTCCTCAGAAAATTAAAAATAGACCTACCCTATGACCCAGCAATAGCACTGCTAGGAATTTATCCAAGGGATACAGGAGTACTGATGCATAGGGGCACTTGTACCCCAATGTTCATAGCAGCACTTTCAACAATAGCCAAATTATGGAAAGAGCCTAAATGTCCATCAACTGATGAATGGATAAAGAAATTGTGGTTTATATACACAATGGAATATTACGTGGCAATGAGAAAAAATGAAATATGGCCTTTTGTAGCAACGTGGATGGAACTGGAGAGTGTGATGCTAAGTGAAATAAGCCATACAGAGAAAGACAGATACCATACGGTTTCACTCTTATGTGGATCCTGAGAAACTTAACAGGAATCCATGGGGGAGGGGAAGGAAAAGAAAAAAAAAAAGAGGTTAGAGTGGGAGAGAGCCAAAGCATAAGAGACTGTTAAAAACTGAGAACAAACTGAGGGTTGATGGGGGGTGGGAGGGAGGGGAGGGTGGGTGATGGGTATTGAGGAGGGCACCTTTTGGGATGAGCACTGGGTGTTGTATGGAAACCAATTGGTCAATAAAGTTCATATATATAAAAAAAAAAAAAAGAAGAAGAAGAAGACATCCAGATGGCCAACAGGCACATGAAAAGATGCTCAATGTCACTCCTCATCAGGGAAATAGAAATCAAAACCACACTCAGATACCACCTCACACCAGTCAGAGTGGCCAAAATGAACACATCAGGAGACTATAGATGCTGGCGAGGATGTGGAGAAATGGAAACTCTCTTGCACTGTTGGTGGGAATGCAAACTGGTGCAGCTGCTCTGGAAAAGAGTGTGGAGGTTCCTCAAAAAATTAAAAATAGATCTACCCTATGACCCAGAAATAGCACTGCTGGTAATTTACCCAAGGGGTACAGGAGTGCTGATGCATAGGGGCACTTGTACCCCAATGTTACAGCAGCACTCTCAACAATAGCCAAATTATGGAAAGAGCCTAAATGTCCATCAACTGATGAATGGATAAAGAAGTTGTGGTTTATATACACAATGGAATACTATGTGGCAATGAGAAAGAATGAAATATGGCCTTTTGTAGCAACGTGGATGGAACTGGAGAGAGTTATGCTAAGTGAAATAAGTCACACAGAGAAAGACAGATACCATATGTTTTCACTCTTAGGTGGATCCTGAGAAACTTAACAGAAGACCATGGGGGAGGGGAAGGGGGAAAAAAAGTTACAGAGAGGGAAGGAGGCAAACCATGAGAGACTCTTAAAAATTGAGAAAAAACTGAGGGTTGATGGGGGTGGGAGGGAGGGGAAAGTGGGTGATGGGCATTGAGGAGGGCACCTGTTGGGATGAGCAGTGGGTGTTGTATGGATACCAATTTGACAATAAATTTCATATTAAAAAAAAAAATTCCAGACATTGGCAAGCATGGCTGAAATTCTAACTCAGAATGAGCCAAAATGCCTTCCCAGCGTCCTATTTGATACAGGCAAGTGTTGGAAGAAAGTGTATTTGAGAAAAAAAGAATTACAACCCCAAACTTTACTGTCTGCCCTATCCTTCATCTTACCTTCTTTATCAGTTAGAAGAAGCTGCCTTTTTGTTTTTCTGAGATCTCTGGCATGATCTTTATAAGACAATTATTTCCAGAAATTCACCTGTAATAAATTCCTACCATAGTGATTCTCTCCAAGAACAGAGACTCTTTAAAGGCCTGGATCAAACCTCCTATGTGGGATGCTGAGACAATATGTATTTGAGAAAATATACTCAATATTATGCTTTTATAATTGAAAAATGAAAACACAACCATCATTGTCATAGCACAGAAATGAAGTCCAAAAAAATTGTCTTCAATGGTGAGGATACACAGAAGACATTGATTTTTGATGTAGATGGTGGAGGTGTGGAGGAGGTAATAAGGAACATGTCATAAGCCCAGCAGTGAAGGAAGGGAATTTTAGGCATATCAAAGTAAAGTATAGGATTTAAAACAATGAAAAACACTGGTTTGTTCCATGCTCAACTTACGTGTTGAATGAATAAATAAGTTCATGTGTCTGATTTCCATAATCCTCTTAGTAATTTCACATATGTTTTACTACTGCCAGATCTCTTCAATGAGACCTTCTGCATGTGCAGAGGAACCAGGTGCAGTGGTCCTCGCCACGGCTTAGCCCTATGCAACTGTTTTATATCGCCTAGCACACTGCTTCCATGGTAGCCAGTGCCACACAAAGGAGAAGGGCAGACTGTTGTGCCTCATCCCAAGATCCACAACCAACGCAACCAGCACAATCAAGCGCACTGTGTTGGAGACCTGAAGGGCTGACTAGAAGCTTTATAACCCAGCTGCCCCGGATCCATGCCAACAGTACACAAACTCAGTTCCCTCCAGTATGTAAAATTCTATAGTGAATTTGGGAGTCTTCCCTATGAAGTGTCTGCTTTTCTCTCTTCACTCTAGGCCCTGAAGAAACACCTCTACCTGCAACCCTGCCACACGCTCCTCAGCAGTGGCCATGGCACACAGGGACTCTGGGTGATTTCTCACAAAAAGCTGGTCTTCCTCCTTCCCTACTGGCTTCTGCACAACACTGGGAGAGCTAAATTCTGTCCAAATGAGGGTGAACAGCTGAGGAGCTCATCAGAAAGCAGAACTTGGGAACTATTCCGTCTGTTGTTTTGTTTGTTTTGTTTTCCTACAAATCTGAGGGCAGGGAGAGCCCAAGGAATGGATGGGGTCTGCAAATAGCCAGATTGACTGGTGCCCCCTTGCCCAAGGAGGGGGGGGGGGGGCGGTACTGATCCCTTGTGGAATGGAGATAATGCTCTAGAGTCAGCTGCAGTTTGACCCCCCTGCTTCAAGGACAGCAAGATTTGGGGATCCAAAAACTAGACCTCCCTACATGTAGAGAGAGCAAAGAAACTTTTTCTTCTCCTTGTTCCACAAAAAGTTCACTCCCCAAACTTGAATGTGCATAGGAATCAACTCGGGATCTTCTTAAAATGCAGATTCTGGGGGTGCCTGGGTGGCTTAGTCAATTAAGCATCTGACTCTTGATTTCTGCCAGGTCATGATCTCACGGTTTGTGGGCTTGAGCCCCACAACAGGCCCCACGCTGACAGCGTGAAGCCTGCTTGGGATTCTCTCTCTCCCATTCTCTCTCTCTGCCCCTCCCCCTCTAGTGCTCCCTCTGCCTCTCTTAAAATAAACAAGCATTTTTTTTTTTAAATGCAGAGTCTGATTCAGTAGGCTGAGGTAGGGCCTAGACTCTGCATTTCTCACATGCTCCCAGCTGAGGCTGATGCTGCAGGTCATTTGACCCTACTCTGAGTAGCAAGTCATTATAAGACACCCAGTTATTCAGATAGGTCACCCCTGAGGAGCAGGGTAGAGGGAGAGAGAAGGTAGGAAGAGGAAGGTAGACACATAGTTGATATTTCATGCACTTGTATATTATTCCATTTTTTTATCTGTGTCTTATCTTTGTAGTTAAAAAAGTCAAATACATAATCCAGTGGGGCTTTTTTGAAAAAAAGGAAAAGAAAAAAAGAACCAGCTCTGAGTTTTTTCTTGTTACAGTATCAGTATTTGCTCACACCCTGCCTGAGGGTATGGCTTGGGAATTCTGGGAAACTGCAACCTGACACTCAAGCATGTGGGAATTAGAAGGCTCTTTCCTAACAGGAGAAGAGATGACCACTGTAATGGTCAGATCTTGATTAGATCTGTGCTTCACAAACCAAGACGCATGGGTGGTCACAGGCCAAGGGGCCCAAGGATAGGATAACCATGGTGCATCTCCCTGGATATGCATAGATTCAGGTGGGGGTAGTTAACATGCATAATGTAACTGGTAAATAATTTAAAGCATAATTTATATCAAAGTAAACTTGGATATTTTATGTAACAGGGCTCAGGCATTAAATATATTTTTCAGATAAAACAGGCACTTGAAAGAAAACTTCTCCTTGCCCCCTAGACCCAAGTCTTCCCTGTAACAGAGGGGCATCTTGGTAAAACAAAACAAAACAAAACTGGAGAAGTGTCGACCCACGCTAACTACAGTGAGGCTGAGACTAATGATCAAACAACTATCTCTGGGGATGTACACAGGGAGACTCCCCCAGCAACAGAATTTCCCCAAACTGCAACCCCCATTCAGTCATCCACAGAGAGCTTAATTGTCCTGTCCCACTTAGGTGTCCCTCCCCAGCCCTATAATCTTATATTTTCAGCCGAATTGAATATCACCACTACTAATCCCATGAATACAACTCATCTACCACTAAACTCATCTCAAAAACTCCTTGGCTCTACATCCACCCTTTCCAGACTTGCTCCTCTTCTCACAATACATTTATCTCCCTATATCTGGTGAGAAACAGAGCACTTCCCCAGCTCTCTCTCTCTTTGCTACCCACAAGATCCAGTCTCTAAATCCTGTCATCTCTCAGGATGCCAACCATCTCCTGAGGCCATTCCCCCTCCAGTGTGGCTCAACCCTCACCTCTCACTGGACGATTGCGATGGCCTCCAAGCCAGTCTCCCTGTTCTGGGCTTTTCTCACCTCAGTATTTCCTCCACACACTAGCTGCTGGAGGTATCTTCCCAAAGCATGAACCTAGACATGTTCTTTCCTGTTTAAGAGCTTAATTTGACTCCCATTCCTTGTCACCCTCCTTCTCTCTGGGTCAGATCCACATCCCCAAACCAAGCTTTCTAAAAGGACTTTTGTAATGTGGCCGCCAAACTGCTCTTCCAAGTTCACCCTCTTTCCATGGGTCCTCTTCTGCTTGACTTTCTCTGACAGCACCCTGCTCCAGACCCACTACCTTACACACAGTGTGCCTTCTGTCTAGAATGACTCTTGCA
The DNA here is from genome assembly GCF_022837055.1 of Prionailurus viverrinus. Taxonomy (NCBI): domain Eukaryota; kingdom Metazoa; phylum Chordata; class Mammalia; order Carnivora; family Felidae; genus Prionailurus; species Prionailurus viverrinus. The sequence continues at coordinate 38,500,323 of NC_062566.1, read as the reverse complement.
CCTTCTCCCTCTGATGAAATCTCCTCTCCTTCAAAGTCCAGTTTAAATGTGACAACATCTATGAAACCTTCTGCAGATATCCTGCTGATATAATCATTTTCCCTCCTGGCTCCCACAGTACACCTCGTCCCTGTCTCTATAATTGCCCTTTGCCCTTTGCCACAGTGTCAGGGGTGAGCTCTTCACAAACAAGAGCTAAGTGCCATCCATCCTTGTAGCCCCACAGTCTAGTCCATCATAGCCCACTGAATGAGTGCATGAATTAATGAAGGGTTACTTTTCTACCTAGCTTTCCATCTAATTCCATTTTTTCTGACCCAAGTAGGAGTCTGCTGACCCTACCTGAGGAGAGACAGGAGTGAGGGACCATTAACCATTTCTACCCAATTAAAAAATTTTCCTTTAGCCCAAGGGAACACCATGAACTAAAACCTTATATGGAGACCTGGGTCCTGCCTTCCTGGGCGTCTTACATCAGTTCAACAGGTGATTTCTAGCAGCGAGGTGGGGAAAGAGAGAGCAGACACATTTCTGGGAAAGAATTCAAGATAGAAAAATTGGATGTCTCTAACCTCCGTAAAATCAGGTTTTTGTAATTTCAAAATGCTGTGAATGAATTCCAGGACATGAAAGTATACAAGACCTAGAAATCCAAGTGAATGGGATTAGAACCGTCAGTACTAGTACACATGAGGTCTCTAATCCTTATGTCAACACAAGCCAGTGCTGTCCAGAATTGAAATGTGAACGTTCCTAATGTATGTCATGTCTTCGTAACCAAATTGTAAGCTCCTCGTGAACGTACACTGTGTTTTTACCTACACTAGGTTAACTCTCTGGGCCTAATGCTGTCGTTTTAATATTAGGAGAAGTCTCATAAATACTTAATGATCAAGGGTGGGCTGTATACATGTGTGTCTATATATACTAAGTAAATTTCTCTCTCATACTTTGCCTACAGCTTTCACTTAAAAAATGGAAAGAGATGGAGCCAATCAGGTTTTGCAAGCAAAACAAGCATATAGTCGTGTACTGGTACCTAAATGGGTTTTGCTTTTGGTCCTGCCAGAGGCAGGGGGATAGATTAGTTAACTCCTCTGGGGGTCTTCCAGCCCCGTGGTTTCACTCCGCATTTTCCTCCAGAGAGAGTCTATGCAGTCAACTATACAACCCAACACTGAAGCGTCACTGTGGATTGGACCTGGCATCTAGAAACCACACTGGTGAATCTTAAGAATGTTAATATGGATAATTTAAACCTTATAAATAGCTTTCCATAAATGTGTTTCTTGCCTGAGGGGGTCTTTTGGTTGGAGTGCAGTACAATCAGGCTTGAGTCTGCAACTTAAAAAGGAAAACAGAATATGAGAAGTATAAAATTTTATGTAGCTTTTTCTTTCACAAGCTCATGTTTATTGAAAGAGCTGGTGGTAAGTCAAGGGAAAATGGAGTTGTAAAAGAGACGTTGTGAGGCTGATTAAGCTCTCTGTGGGTTCTTCCTTATTAAATTGGTGTGGTTGCAAAATCAAAAGCTAATTATTCCAAGTACTCTCACCTGAGATGGGCAGCCTGCCTGTGCTGTGATGGTTCACACTGAATCCTCAGCGATCAGAGGTAAAATCTGGGTGATGACATCTAGACAATGAATAAAACAGGAAAAAAGATGTAACTCTATTGCCCTACTCCTAATTTATAAACAAATGAAAACAGAAAATGGGCATAAAAACCTATTTCCATACTGTTATCTTTTTAAGTGTATGTCTTCATTACCTTCTAAAACAAGTGTCCAGATTATAAAAGAGGTTCTTAAACGGACAACTCCTTATATGTGCTTAGAAATTTCTCTTTATTTTATTTTTTAATATCTTTTAATTTAGAGAGCGCACAAGCCAGAGGCTGGGGGGAGAGGCAGAGGAAGAGAAAGAATCTTAAGCAGGCTCCAGATGAGCCCGATGCAGGGCTCAGTCCCATGATCCTGGGATCATGACCTGAGCCAAAATCACGAGTCAGATATTTAATCAACTGAGCCACCCAGGTGCCTCAAGAAATTTCCTTAGAGATACAGAACTCGCTAGAGAAGTTTCACACCCAGGAATCCTTCTACAAGATGTTTGTGTGCGGTCAGTGCCCTTGGAGAACCCTCTTGAGCTCATTCAGGGGGGCATCTGCCCCTTGCATTACCTGGTTTCCAAATCCAGAAGTTCTTAGCAGAAAATATTAAGCAACGTATGATATTTTAATTTGCAGTCCATTTCATGGTCATTAGAGAAATCAAACATCACGAGAAGTTCATGAAACTCTTTTTGATATATGACTAAGTTAGTTGAACAGCAATGTTTGAAAATGCAGGTTGTATAGTCAGACTGTGTTGATTTAAATCAAAACACCATTTAGAGAGGGAGTAGCCTCAGCTTCCTGCTCTGTCAGATGAGATCAGAACAGTATCAGCTTCAGAGGGTACTTGAGAGAATTAAATGGGAAAATATAATCAAAGTACTTGGATATGATAAGATCTCACTACATATTTGTTATTATTACTTTAAATATGTGAAATGTGTTGTTCTAGGAACCTAACCAGCAAAGAAAATAGCTTATGATCTTAACTTCTAGTGAGTTAGCACAATATTAAACAAGCTCCAATACAGAAGAATATTGCTGCATCTGTAATTAATTCAAATATTTTGATAATTGTTTCTCTAAACCCCATGCTTTTATTTTTTTTTTATTTTTTTTAACGTTTATTTATTTTTGAGACAAAGAGAGACAGAGCATGAACAGGGGAGGGGCAGAGAGAGAGGGAGACACAGAATCTGAAACAGGCTCCAGGCTCTGAGCTGTCAGCACAGAGCCCGATGTGGGGCTCGAACTCACGGACCTAAACCCCATGCTTTTAAAACTAACTATAATTATATAGTGACTTTATTTGTACATACAATAACTGGGAGAGGGACCTGAGGTTTCCTCAGGGAGGCTTCTATCTACCTCTATGAGATTGAGTGGTCAGGTTCACACTACCGAAATAACACCGTGGTAAACAGGCAACACAGTGAAAGGCAGGTGACCTGAGAGAGCAGTCGAATAGCACAAGACCTTGATCGAGTCACTTTGCTTCTCTGGTCTTCATTTCCCATCTTGAAAGTAGAAAGACCCAACCAAATGGCTCAACTGTCCCTGTCATCCGTCAGGTTTGATACTCCTACCCACTAACAACAAAATACTTGCTATTCTGAATAACTGAATGTTCTATTTACTTGACAAATAATTTAAGTACCATATATGCATTATACATGTTTAAGAAAGATGCTGTTTATCAACAGTGTCTTAGTCTTAGAATCAAAACCACAGTGGACATAATGTACTCTTGATTTGGTGACACAGCTCGCACTTCAGGATCCAGTAGGGCCAGAGGTCTGTCACTAGAGACTCAAACCACAAAGTTTTACCTCATTACGTGAGCTTTGCTGTCGGGGTAAGAGTTCTACATAGGTTTAAGTTCACTGTCCTTATGTGTTAGTTTTCTGAAAGTTCAAAGAGTAGGGGCGCCTGGGTGGCTCAGTCAGTTAAGCGTCTGACTTCGGCTCAGGTCATGATCTCGCAGTCCGTGAGTTCAAGCCCCGCGTTGGGCTCTGTGCTGACAGCTTGGAGCCTGGAGCCTGTTTCCCATTCTGTGTCTCCCTCTCTCTCTGACCCTCCCCCGTCCATGCTCTGTCTCAAAAATAAACATTAAAAAAATTTTAAAGTTCAAAGAGTATACCTTTTAAAATATGTGTGAAATGAAAATAATTCACTGGACTAGGAATCAGTATGTCCAACATAGAAATCTCGTTCTAATACTAACTAGTTTCATAACCTCACACAAGCCAGGTAAACCACTCTGAATCTCTTTCTACACATAAAATAGGTAAGTTATATCTGACATACCTATCTCACAGGGTTAATATGAGGATCAAGAGAGATAACACACATGAAAAGACACTGAAAAATAAAAACCACCATACAAATGCCATAAGCTGTTATTCAGCTCTGTCACAGAAATGGGATGATCAGTTAGTTCAAGCAGAATGGATTCAACATGCCAATTCTGTGAGGTGAAAGAGACCTCCCAAATGGATGGACTGTCAGAATTTTCCACCCAGATGTGATTGCTGCCCTGTCAATTCAGCCTAAGTCAACTTGAAGGCATTCCTTATGCTCTCCTTACCAATTAAACTCTCATTTGGACACTTGGGTTTTAATTACACACCAATTCTTGGCCCACTGCAAAGCAAAAATGATGGGGTGGGGGGTGTGCTAGTGGGAAACGATTGATCTTTAAAACGTACATGCTTAACATCCAGAATAAATGAAAAGGTAGCAAAGCATTCTCAACCAGTTATCACCTATGTCACGTGTATGGAGGATGTGTTTGGTAGATTCTAGCCATAATGTAACAGAGGGCCTCATTCATTTCACTGCAAACTTACTATAACCACGGCTGAGTCCCCTCTTTCTGACCAGCCTGTTGCTACAACTTTATTGCATGAATACTTCACTTTCTTGGTTTTCAGCTAGAAGTTAGAAACAATGTTTTGAGAGCATTTTACACCTTCAATAAAAAGAGGGCAACAAGAAAACGTATTGCAGGATTTTTCTCTAAACCAGAAAAAAAACTAAAATAAAATTATAAAGCCAAACACCCTGAAACAGTTGTAACAATGAGAAAAATCAATAGCATTTGACTAGTCATAGTCTAGAAACCAGAAGAGTGCCCTCTTAGGAACACAGGTTCCTTTCCCTTTCTTCTTAACTTCATGTCCAATTTTTGTGACCATGGTTAAACATTTAACTGGATTGATTCCATTGACTGGCTGTATTTTGACAGCTTGAAATACCGAGTTATTTAATTAACTCATTTTCAATTAGCACAGTCGCTGCTAACCTGATGTAACTTGTGTCTCCTCAGACTCCAGAAAAAGAGAGAAAGGAGGCCAATGGGACTGAGATTTCTGTTGCATATCTTATTCTGTCAGAAGTTTCCAGTTCAGGTCAGATCCATAAAATAATGTATTTTCTGTGGTTAAGTGTTAACTGGCAGCCAGGTGCTAAGGAGTGCTGAATCAGCCCAGGAGAGGGGGCAGAAGGAAGAAGAAAGTTTGGTTTATAGGCTCAAGTGGGCAAAAGAAACAGAACCTGGCGAGAGTTATATATTGCTCAAGGCAGGCACAGGTGGATGGAACTGCAGGCCAGGTCAGAAAAAGAGAAAGATTTATGTTCGGTGCAAACAAAAGGGCAGAAGAAAAATCACCAATCCGGTTGGGCAGCACTGAAGTGAAGGAAACAGCTGTTCATACAGTGAGGGAATGGTCAGGTAAGACAGGCTGGAAATAGTAATCAGAAGGCCATCTGCTGACCTGGGACGGCATGCCCTCGAGGCATGGAACAAATCCTGTCCTCCAGGAGGCCACGCAGAGGGGCCAGTACCGGCCAGGCAAGTAAACAATGCCAAGACGAGGCATTAAAGTTACATGAGCCTCGTATAAGAAGTTGCCCAGCGAGTTTACTTCCGAATGTGAAGTCGAGTGGAAACACAGTGTTTTCTTATTTGAGAACTTGGCAAACCCACTCTACCCGGCCTCTCTGTGAAGCTAGAATGCGGAGAGGTAGTTCATCAAATGTCAGTGCCCATTACCCATCACCTTATTCGAGGCTGCCGCTCCGCCCCTCCGGACAGCTGGTGGTGTGACTTGTCAGACTCGTCCTGGGAGCAGCTGCTGGCTTGGGGATATTTCCATAGGACCCCAAGAACTTGCAGCCCGAGTGAGGAGACTGGGTGAAAGGTGGTCTTTGACCATGGAAAGCAGCTCACTGGGCAATAGCACAGGCAAACCAGAAGGGGCACAGAGAGGAAGGGGGAAAACAGAGCAGGAACTGGCAATGACCTTGCATTAATGGGCAGCACACCCCACTGAAATAAAGGCCTGCATGAGTGGGGCTTTGCTCTAAGGAAGCCGGCAGCAGCTGGGTGCTACCAATACTAATGAGCATCATTATATCTTTTGCACAAACGAGCCAAATTTCAGACAAAAGGTGGGAGAGAGAAGACATTTATGTCATAACACAAAATACAAAATGTATAACCAAATGTCACTAAAGAACCAATTGATAATTGGTGAGACAGAAAAGGCAATCAGAAGAAAGCACTGCCTGTCTAAGGTACTAAGATTAATAAGATTAATAAGAGTGTTGTGACATTATTAGTTGGTGACTAAAATACAAAGCTGAAGTCGAATCCCTTCCCCACCTTCCCATCTCTCTCCCTTACCCCTGATTTCGCTAAGACCTCGTGGTGTTATAATTTAAACACAAACACACAATGCATACATATACAGAGAAAGAGTGAAAGTAGTAACATTTTGGGGCACCTGGGAGGCTCAGTCGGTTAAGCATCCGATTTTGGCTTAGGTCATGATCTCATGGCTCATGGGTTCGAGACCTGAGTCCGGCTCTGTGCTGACAGCTCAGAGCCTGGAGCCTGCTTCAGATTCTGTGTCTCTGTGTCTCTCTGCCCCTTCCCCACTTGTGCTCGTTCTCTCACTCTCTCAAAAATGAATAAACCTTAAAAAAAAGTGTTTTAAAAGAAAGTAGTAACATTTATTGAATTGTACTATATTCCAGACACTCTTCTGTACCTTTTACAGGTTTTCATTTGTTTTTAATCCTCACAACATGCCTAGGATGTAGACAGTACTTCTATCCTCATTTCACAGATGAGGAAGATGAGGCACAGAGAGGTTGTCCAAGATACCACAGCTGACAGGTGTCTGAGCTCAGATTTGAACCAGGTGTTCTGGGTCCCAAGCTAGCATCTTCAACCACAGCACTGTTTCTTGATTTGAGATACTAAAATCTCAGACCAGGAACTTTGGTGAGAAGAGGTTAATTTTCCATTCTGAGCTCCTCACAGCCAGTTCTCTCTTCTTGCTCTCCATACTCCAGTCCTCAGGCCCTCATCTCCATCCATTCAGATCCTTCTTAGTCTTCAGGCCCCAGCTCGAGACTCAGGAGGTTAGCTAGCTATGTGCCAAACCATTGCTTCTTCTTCCTTGGCTCACAGCTAGACTACATTTCCCTACATCTCTTACATTTAGAAGTGGCCACGTGACTTCATGCTAGCCAATGGAATGTGAATGGAAAAGATGGGTGCTAATTCTGGGCCTGGCTTATAAAACTCTGCATGTGGGAGCACCTGGGTGGCTCCAGTTGGTTGGGTGTCTAACTTTGGCTCAGGTTGTGGTTTCGCAGTTCGTGGGTTCGAGCCCCGCATCGAGCTCTCTGCTGTCAGTGCAGAGCCCATTTCAGATCCTCTGTCCCCCTTGCCTTCCCCCTGCTTACACTCTCCCTGTCTCTGTCTCTCTCTCAAAATAAATAAATAAACTTAAAAACAAAACAAAAAAAAAAAAACACCTCTGCATGTGGAATCCTCCTTCTAGTTCAATGCAAGTAAGCATGGAGACCTGGGAAGCCATATGCTGAAGACAGTAAAGCCCTATAATGGAAGGGTCCTGATCCTTGATCCCTGCCTAGGGGGTGGGGGGAGACCCACTAATTAGGAACTCCCATGTAGGTCTTTACATAAGTGGGAAATAGACTTCCATCCATCACATCTGAGCCATTATAATTGGGAGTTTGGTGGAGTTGGTATCTCTCTCTGATAAGCCCTTCCAAGTTATGCCACCCAGCCCTGGATTCCCTCCTCCCTGTATCTTGCTAGTTTGTGCCTTGATTTAGGTTAGATGATGAAAACTGCACTAGAAGCGTCAATCATGGTGCCTACCATGTTCACTAGCCCTGTCAGGGAACATGCCCCCTTTGTGCACAGCACGACTTTGTCCCTAATTAGGCTGAGGGTGGCCCGATCTCCAAGTTGACTACAATCCATTGAGGAGGTCTGATGCCCCACTCTGCCCAGTGGTCATTAACTAAGCCATTCAGATTCCCCATTTTGGAAGAGTGGGAAACCCTGAAGGAATTAGCCTCTTGGAATAGGATGAAAAAGAAGGCAGGCAGAGAGGACCAGAGACCCAAGCTGTGCCACACCCTCAGAATGCAGATCCAGCCACCGAGGGGCACACTGGTCAGCTTCTCAGTGGCAAGCAGCAGTGGACTCTGGCTGATGACATCAGAGAAGGGACTTGTTAAAAGGATAACAGGAAGTTCACAGAAACCCTCTGCCTTTGTGGCTTGAACAACAGCCATTTGTTTCTCATGTTTCTAGAGACTGGAAAGTGAAAGACTGAGCGGCCAGCAGATGTGGTTCCTAATGAGGGCCCTATCCTGGCTTGCAGACAGTCTCCTTCTTGCTGTGTCTTTATGTGCCAGAGAAAGATAGTGAGAGACCTCTTCTTGTCTCTTTCTCTTCTTATAAGGACACTAATGCCATCAGAGTGTCCTCACTCTCACGATTTCATCTAAACTTCATCACCTCCCAAAGACCCCACCTTCAAATATTGTCACATGGGGTGTTGGGGATTCACCATATGAATTTAGAGGTCAGAATATAAACACTCAGTCCATAACACCCTTGAAAAGAAAGCTAGGCTTCGGGCCGCTGCCGCCAGGAACCACAGCCAGAATCACTCTGTGACTGTCTCACACTCCTCTGTCATCAACCACTCAAGGAAAGGGCTTGTTCCATTAGCCCCCTTGTTCCATTAGGGGCTTGTTCCCCCTGATGGAACCAGACACTGCCCTGTTCGTCTTCTGTGGCACCTGTCACCTCCCGCCTTCTGCCATTATCATTTCTGACCACCTCTGATCCCCCTAGGAGAGCAATGGATTCATCTCTCTATGCCTCTCAGGGTCTCATCAGGAGTCTTGAGCATAGTGGTTAAGTGAACCTCTCAATACATGATGAATAAAGAAGAATTTCTACTTAATACGACAGCTGCCTGAAGTAATAAAGCTACAATAATAGTAGCTACAATGTATTGGATATTTACTAAGTGCCAGTAACTTCTTAAGTGCTTTACATGCACTCTCTCATCTAATCTTTACAATAACCTTATTAGGAAGGCATTATTATTATCTCCATTTTACAGAGGCAGACACATGGTCTTAGAGAGGTAAGTAAGTGGCTCAATTTCACTCACCAAGTAAACTGTAGGAACAGGATTCAAGCCGTTGATTAGACCTCCAAAGTCATGCTTGTTATGCTTTCAGATCATCTAAAATAGACCCCACTCCCCACCACATGCTCACGTTAAATGCCACTAAGAAAAAAATTCCCATACTCGGTTTCTTCCCCTACTTCCTCTTCCCTCCTCCCAAAAAAGTTAATAATGGAAAGACACATGACATATCCACCACAGATTACTGTGTCAGTCCATTCAGCTAATTTCAAAAAAGATGATGCTAATTATTGGAGATAATGAAAACCTGCTCTTCAACTACAACCCAGGGGGAATAGTCCAATTGATTAACAGGGATTTCAACCCACGCATTCAATTTCTCCTGCTCGTTTCGTAATGGATGGGAAAAATTGGTTTGTAGATAGAGATTTTTGAGAGCTAAGTGTCTAAGACACTGAAGGGAGCCACCTCATTAAGTCCTAGGCCTGGTTAGGCAGGCTCTCGAAACCAGAGGCAAAGCCAAGGGCAGGTAAACTCACTACAGGCATTATTTAATGAAAGTTTGCACTTTATCAGAGCATTCTTCCTGAGTCCTAGATTTTTCTGAGTGTTTTTTTTTCCTTTCTCTTTCTTTTTTAACCATTCATTAGCCTTTCAAAAAATGTAGCACTGAAGCAGTTAAAAATAAATCTAGGATTTGCAGAACAGTAAGAACTTAATCATGGCAGCAAACTAAACCCCAGAGACAATTTTAGTCTCAAAGTTAAAATATGGTGTATCTGACTCTGAGTAAATTGACTTTTCACAGAATACTCTAACATAATGCATAATAGCCATGCACTCCAAGAGAAGCTCCTGGGTATTGGTCCAGAGCCCACAACCAGCAGGAAGATCATAGTGTATGTTGAATAAAATTACCCATTCTAAAGGTCCTCAGCTCTCTTGAATATTTTATTAAAAACCTTTTTGTGGTAGAGACCAACTGGGACCTCTTTCTCCTAGGAGCGAGCTGTCAACGGTAGTAGAATTGAAAACCAGACCGAGTCAAGCTTAATTAGATCTCCCCCTACCTCCAACCTCACATTTCTGGTATATTCTTTCCTGACCATGAAACTTGATAAATACGAATACAGTGGGATTCATTTCCCCCCAAACCTTTCAAAACAGAAAAGCACTACGGTGGACAGGTGGAGAAAAAAAAATTAAAATGTAGCAACAAATTCTGAGACTCTAGACAAAATATAAGCTGAATGCTACTAATAATGCAATCACGATAATCTAATCAGAAAACTCACAGAGGTGCCTCAAGGGCGGCACTTGGCAAAGAGCAGGCTGCAATTCAGATCCATGAATAAATGGTTTCTGAGTCTCAGCTTTAAGATCAGCACTTTGCTGGGCAATGTAAGGAAAGTGACCATACATTCTGGATTTTATGAGGAAACCTCAATGGCAAATATCCTCTTCCCCCATTCTTGCACACCCGCATGTTCTCGTTAAGGCACATGTCCCATGTCCCAACTCTGGATTCAGAAAATAGGATTGCTGAAAGGATGGTGGACATAATTCACTGACTATGAAGACTTTGGAGTGTAGTTACTGTAATAAAGGCATATAATCAAAGACACTGAGCATGGACCGCAGAGTTGGGAAATCATCATTCTTTACATCATGCTCACCTTTAGGAACTGTTATTTTCCATTCTGTGGCTTTAAATTTTTCTAAGTCCTTAAGTATGATAACTTCCCTTCTTTCTACTTTTGTAGTGCAAGACACAGAACATTTTACTTGCCTTGTATTTTAAGGTGATTTTCTATTAATAGCATTATTCGTGATATAGCCTCATTTTGAGGACACCCTTTCAGTCAGTCTGCCCTTTGCAATAATTTTCACAGTGTTGTATTTCAGAAATAATTTAATATGAGCCTGGCTTCTTTTGAAAAACGTATGCCTATCCAATTTTCCCTTAGTTTCACAATACACAACACATCTGCTATTTCAATGATAACAGATGTTATACTGAAATTGTAATAACTTGTGAGTTAACTGTATTCAAAACTTTATAGTTACACACGTTCCAATAACTTAATCCTCTACCATTATCTCTTCAAATTGATTTAGCCCTGCAGAAGTTGAAGAAAATCAAATATTCATTGTGTTTGCTTTGTGCATATATACAAAAATCACATCATGATTTATCTCTCTTGGTATTAATCCTGTCTTCTTCGGAAAGATGGGGTAAAAATCATAACAGGATCAACAGTCCCTCCTCTCTTTACTCATGAAGATAAATTTCATAGCCAATTCGGGATTATTATGCATGCATCTGTGTGCAAGCTTTTTTATGGATTTGTAGATGCCTTATAAATCCGATCTGCATTTCTAGCCATTTACCATTTAAATAAATGACCTTTCCTCTTATCTCAGGGGCACAAGCCTACCCCCATTTGGCCATTTTATCTTTCATTAGGAAAGCATCTCTCTTCTCCCAAAGCAAGCCACCTTTTTTCCTCTCAAGCTTCTCTTTTGTCTCCCCTCCCCGTACACACACTCCAAATCCAGAGATTACAAACCCCATGCTGAAATGTGTGGGTGCATGCGGCGCCTGGGTGGCGCAGTCGGTTAAGCGTCCGACTTCAGCCAGGTCACGATCTCTCGGTCCGTGAGTTCGAGCCCCGCGTCAGGCTCTGGGCTGATGGCTCAGAGCCTGGAGCCTGTTTCCGATTCTGTGTCTCCCTCTCTCTCTGCCCCTCCCCCGTTCATGCTCTGTCTCTCTCTGTCCCAAAAATAAATAAACGGTGAGAAAAAAAATGAAATGTGTGGGTGCAAAGAAACACTGACCAGTAGACAGTGGGCCAGTACAGTGGAGAAGCTGGGAGAGCATGCCAAAGTCACAGTTTCCATCTTCTAGATGTGCATACTGATACAGAGCAGAAGACATGAGCCACCAGGGGGAGCAAACTACCGCCTGGAGCTCTGTGCTTCTGACTACATGTCAAGGGGCTCCAGGAAGGGCAAGTGGGGAGGAATGGGGAAGTGGAGTGGGGGGAGCATCCCAGAAGAGCACAGCCTTGAGCTGGACCCTGGAACTATGAGGGATCATGGCAGGCTGAAATGCAGGGAGAGGACACCACCAGTAATGCCAAGGCTCAGAGGGGGCTTGCTTGGGAAGGCTGTGGGAGGCAGTGTGGTGGCAGGTGTGAGCAGGACTCTGGCCTCTCCTTTGGCTGATCTGCCCCAACAAGAGGACTGTGCTTTTTTCAATTTCCAATCTTTCCCTTTCACTTCCCTCTGAATAAAATGTAAGGAAACACTGGCCTTTTCACATATATGCTTCGCCAAACACACAGCCCCAGGAGCCACCAGCGGGACAGGCCCAGGTGGGAAAGACGTTCTAAGGGGAAGGGTTTAAGTGTCAAACCACTTGCCTAAGATCCCAATTTTTGTTTTGGCCTGTGGACTCTACTGACTTCAGAAAACCAATTCCCTTATAGTTGGCTCACTCTGAGGCCAATTTGCCACGTCTACCATGTATCTTCTAGGGACGTCCCCCCAAACTCCAGACCTGCAACTGCGTAAACAATACAAACTGGCATCCAGCTTTCATCGAGAGTCACCATGTATTACTTAAACATAAGTATTACATACTATACATAATACGTAAGTATTGATTAGTGAAAACAAAGCACTGCTTGGGATGGGAACAGAAAAAGGACCACCAACTCAAAACTTAAAGATTTGACCTCATCCCCTGTGTAGGGAGGCAATCGTGCAGAGGAAGCTTTGCAGCCATACTGCCCGGATCCAAATCCTAGCTCAGCTCCTTTCTACATGGGTAAGCCACTCAACTTCTCTGTGCTTTAGTTCCCTTCACCTGTAATATGGGTATGATATTAATACTTACCTCATGGGGTTACTGTAGGGATTATAGGAGAAAAATAAGTAAGTTTCTTAGAACAGAACAGCACACAGTATTTATGCTGTTTATTATTATTATTACTATTACTATTATTATTATTATTATTGGGGTCATGTCCCTTAATTATTGGTATCAAAGGCTAGAGTCCTTGCAGCCCAATGTTGAAAGAAACTGTATCTAGCTCAGAGAACCTTTCCACCCTTGACCTGAGGTCATTCCCTGGCCACTGCCCTTACATTCCCGCTTGGATCTCCTTTAATGTGAGTAATGTATCAGATGGCAGCTTCTGTTTTTGCAGATTGAGTCCCTTTGACCTTATTTTGAATATTGCTCATTTCTCCAGAAAATATACCCTCTTCTACAAATGGAGTGCTGGGCCCAGTAGGCATACAGTGAAGGCCTGGCGGAGTGAGGGTGACAGTCCTGTGTTTTCATTGGCAGGCTGCTCTCAACCCATATCATGTCACTGTTAATGACTGGTCAGTAAACATTTCCTCACTTGTTATCAAGTGCCTTCACTTGTTATGAAATCTTCATGGAGTAGGATAAATTTCATGCTATTCTTAAGGACAACAGAAAATAACACAAGCTGCATGTATTACGTGCCAAAATATTAGGTCTCTTTTAAAAATCAGAAACAAGGTAAAAGCAATTATTAGATACACATTTGTAAAGAAATTCTCCTAGAGATAGAAAGACTCAAAGAGTGTTAAGTTTGATTCTAAATTCAGTGGTGTTCACAAGTCTGACTTGCTTGACTGTACATGGAAAAAGCATTTGTGAAGCATATACTCCATCTCTGCAAACCCACCACGGTGTTTTGCTTCATCTGCATGCCCCTGTGAACAATGACTCATCATCACTGAAAAGAAGTAACAGGGCTAGGTGTGAATGCCCAAAGAGCAGGAACAAAGGGAGAGGGAGTGGGGCAGGGTCACTCAAGAGAAGTTTCTTTCCATAAAATGAAAATAAGATAAAGTAATGGAACCATAGGGTAGCCTGGTATGACTGGCCTTTGGAGGCAGGGACGGCAAAGGCCTAGACATAGAGAAGATTGGAAACTTGATTGTGAAGCTTGCCATGGCCCCATTAAGGCAATGGGGAGTGAAGAGACAGGTTTCTCTACTGTTATTATTCCTACAAGACTATCTCATCACTTGAGTATCAGTTGCTTGAATCCAGCAGGAAGACATGGATTCTAAACTCCTGGGTCACATTAAGTCTTAGAAAAGACCAGTAAACAAGTCTGCACTATCTCACGCGCATTCTAAGTCATGATGACAGGTAGATGTTCATGTAAAACGTCAAAGTGAGATTTTTAGAAAGCCTTGACTTGGGCTAAGTGTCCTTTCTGGCTTCATGGTCTATACTCACTACTTAATAAATTATTCTTTCAGGGGCACCTGGGTAGCTCAGTCAGTTAAGTGCCCAACTTTTGATTTTGGCTCAGGTCATGATCTCACGGTTCATGGGATCAAGCTCCACGTCAGGCTCTGTGCTGACAGTGCAGAGCCGACTTGGGATTCTCTCTCTCCCTCTCTGTCTCTGCCCCTCCCATGCTCACGTTCTCTCTCCCTCCCCCAAAATAAATAAATAAATTTCGAAAAAAATAAATTCTTCCTCCAATAAAGTCCAGTTTTACTTCTCCTAATTTATTAACTCTTGACTCAGATCTGCGGGTCTCCATGGATCCATCACTAACAGGAACCATTCTTGTGAATCTGTAGCAGAAACCAGGGACATCCTCACACAAAGGACCCAATGATGATTCTTAATGCTGCTCCTCCCAGAGGTCAGCTGAGGCTGGGACCACAGCTCTCCTCCTCCTTTACCCTGAACTAGCTCTGCGTCCTATTGTCTGCCTGCTAACAACCCTAGGTCTAATCTACTGCAACATGAAGGGTACATATTTTATATAGGCAGGGTATTCACCACTAAATGAATGGTTACAGAGCCAGCATTCTCTAATTTAACACAGGTTCCTTTTGTTGTTTCACCTTGCATCTTCCTCAGGCCAGCTAAGTTCTGTCTGTATTAAAGATAGCAAGCATCCCCTGGCTCTGTGCTCAGACACAGCCTTAGCCCCTGTTTTAGGCCTTTGTAACCTCAATCTGAGTGTTATTTCCTCCTAGGGCTTTTGCCTAGGATCTATCCAGCTGGATAGTTTCCCAGGCCCAGATCATGCCTTTTGAGCTTCTATCCCTGCTCTTGTTTGCACTTCTGGCTTCATCATGTACATGGTATTTGCCTGGTTTACGCTTCCAGACCCAGAGCCTATCAAACCCCAGTTGTCTTTCTCACCATCATCCCTGTCTCATGCTATCAATCCATCAGGTCATCAGCACAAGAGTATTCTCAGAACCCACATGCATGGACTCTGTTCTGTCTAGCAAAGAGGCATATAATGATTGCATGCACATCCCTTCATGGAGAACCTAATCCATGTCAGCAACTTTCCCAAAGATGGAAAGGGCAATCATCACCCTCAAGGGGCTACAGTCTTGTGGGAGAGATGGAGGACTAATAGGAAACTATAATTCCATGGTAACAAAAAAGATTAAGATGGTGAGAGCAATAGAGTGTGATATTTGCACAGAGAAGGGCCGCTCAGCCAGCATAGAGGAAGCAAGCAAGGCTTCTACAAGAACATAACTTCTATAACAAGGAAGGAAGTCCTTAAGGAAAACGGGCAGTTAGCTGGGCAAGGGATAGGGAAGAGAAGGGGAAGGAGTAGTTCTAAGAAAACAGGCCAGCATGTATAGGAGGCAGGGAAGGAAGAGACCATGCAGCATTCTGTGACCTGTAGATAATGTAGTGAAAAATGGAGCAAAGATATGGCTCCTGAGTGGCTCAATTGGTTAAACGACCAACTCCTGATTTCACCTCAAGTCAAGATCTTATGGTTCATGAAATCAAGCCCCACATAGGGCTCTGTACTGAGCATAGAGCCTACCTGGGATTCTCTCTCTCTCTCTCTCTCTGCCCCTCCCCCACTTGCATGCATGCATGCTCACTCTCTCTCTCTCTCTCTCTCTCTGTCTCTCTCTCAAAATAAATAAACTTAAAAAAGAATGGAGCAAAGGTAACAGGTGGGAGTGGCCTAAATTGAGACTATACATATAGCCAGAGCTAGACCATGAAAGGTCTTAAAACTTGGCCAAGGATTTGGGGGCTTTATCCAGGGGACATCAGAAAGTCACTGAGGTTGTTTTAAGCAAGGGCCTTACATGATCACTTTGTTTTAGAAAGATACCTCTGGGTGCAATTTGAAACTATGCTGGAAGGGAGCTAGGTTGTAAGCAAACCACTCAGGGAAACAGCCCTTTGCAGAGATGGCCTGAGCTTTTGGAGAAGCAATGGAAATGGACAGGAATAGATGGACTTGGGAAGTATAAGGGACTTGATAAGGTAGAGGCAGAAGCAAAGTAATTCCCAGGTCTCTGATCTGGATAACAGGAAGGACTGTGGTTCCTTTAGCTGAGACAGGGATCCCAAGAAGAGGAACAGATTTTGGACATGAGATTGAGCAGCCAATAAGACACATAGGTGGGAGTATCATTGGCCTAAACGTGGCCATAGGAAATGGGAACTCCACTTACTGGAGCACACCCTGTGCCACCCCCTGGAATAATGCATTCCACAAGTTTACCACTCTTTCTGTGTGAAACAGACTTTGTCTTTCCTCCCTCTTCATGTGTCATGGTCTCACACGAAACAATCAAAAGCAAGAAGAAAATAATTCCTCTCTTTGTTCTTTTCCCTCCTTTTATCAGGAACAAAAATCTTTTTTATTTTTTTCAATTTTTTAAAGTTTCTATATTTTGACAGAGAGAGTGTGTGTGCATGCAAGCACAAAAGTGGGAAGAGGCAGAGAGAGAAGGAGAGGGAGAGGGAGAGGGAGACAGAGAGAGAGAGAGAGAGAGAGAGAGAGAGAGAGAGAATCCCAAGCAGGCTCCATGCTGTTTGGGGGGGGGGGGAGTGTGCAAATGATGCAGGGCTTGATCCCATGCCTGTGAGGTCATGACCTGAGCCGAAACCAAGAGTCAGATGGATACTCAACCACTGAGCCACCCAGGGGCCCCACAAAATTTTTTTCAAAGGGTTTCCCATCCAAGACCTCCTTTAATTTTCATCAGTCGGAATGTGGTCATGTGGCCAGCCATCGGGGTTTTTTCCTCTGGCAAAGAGAAATGGGATTGCCATGATGGGCTGTGACCAATCACAATCCAACCCTCAAGCTGGGGGAGGGCTCTGCCTTCCTGAGCTTATTGCTGCCCAAGGATATGTGAACAAAGCCTGTATTCAGGATGAGTTAGGTTATACTACGGTGGCTTAAAACAACATTCATTTCTCCTTTTCACTGTATGTTCACTGCAGGATGACAAGGAGTCTCCGCTCATGGTTAGCTCCTGGTAATCAAGTTGATGGAAGCTCAATCTCGGCCCATGCTTTCTAGATTTCATTGGCAGGGGAAGAGATCTCGTGGGATTTCATACTGGCAATTTAATAGTATGGGCTAGACCTAACAGGAGGAACTAGTCACAGAAACCACTTAACAGCATAAACTTGAGCAAAAATAAAAATGGCTTCACTAATGTTTCAGCAAAGCGCTGTTTTAAACTAAGTAACCTTTTTCCTCTCTTCTGCAAACCTCCCCTCCTCCCTTCTTGGCCTTTCGTTTTAGGAACTCAGTAACACCCTGAACACAGGACCAATGAGGCTGACATAATTCCTATGGGAACCAGCTAGATCTTCTAATTCCCTATAACCCTCCCACCCCCTCCCACCCTCACCCACCCGTGCCCTGAGCCAGTCCCTTCCTCAGGGCAGGCTGGCAGTTTTGAAGGCGTTAGCCTGCTGCAGCCTCCTTTGCCAGGCAAAGCAATAAAGCTACGGTTCCTCCGGATCCCAAACTCTGTCTTCACGTTACATTTTGGATCAAAGCACAGAGGTCAGTTTTCAACAGCATGGCCCTGCTCAACCACAAGGGAGCCCAGAATTTCGGTCTTTCAAGTGACTGGAAGGAGAGCAGAGCCAGATATTGGCAAGAGCACTAATGACTGGCAAATCGAGGGATTACTCTGGGATGGGAAACCGCCTCTCTCCTGGGATTACCCATTTCATTTTTGCTCATCCTTGATTGATAAACAATTCATCTTTATAATGAATTAAAAACTCCCTCTGCTGCATCTGTCCCTTGTTCTACACCCTTACAAAACGTTTTTCATGTTTCCCATGACAGACCTTCAACTATGTGAAGGTACTTATCATGTCCTCCCAGGCCCTCATTTCTACAAATTGAATCAAACTTTCAATTAGTAATTCAAAATTTCAAGTGTCTGCAATATAACGACATTGAATTGCAAGTTTGGAAAAATACAGGGATTTGGATTAGCTTCAGAGAAAGAGAACCACACTGACATGTTGGATCAGACCAAAAGATAATGGATGGGAAAGTAAGTTTCTATCTGAAACTGAGGACAGAGAACCAAATAATATACGATGTCTTTTCTTCCTATGACTCAAATTAACTATGAAATTCTCATTTCTCAGTTGCCACTTCACTTCTGGCCTGATAAATACATGTCTGCAGTTACCTTCCTTGACTGCTGTGGATAGCAGCAGTGAAAACATACAAAGAAAGCTTGATATCCCTCCAATTCTGCTAATTGACTCATCTTGTGTTTAGACAAGTGTTATTTGAAGCTGAATTACAGAATCTTAATTCAGATAGAGACTCTTAGAATCTACAACTAATGAATCTTTCTTTTTCAGAAGTGTTTCTTAATACAGCCACTTAACTAAAAAGCCAGAAGAGATGGCAAATACAACTTCCCTTCTTTCTTGGATGTGCTTGTAAATTGTGGGTTAATTGCATAACAAGGCAGCCAGTTAACACCTGCCTGTGGATTTACATACTTCCAGCCATATATCATCTCCCACCTGATAAAGACTTTGTTGAAACCAGAATGTTTTACCAGGACTAGAAGGTCAGTCCCATTTGTCAAAGCAGGGACAGTCCTTTTGTCTTAGCCAGCCTTATCTAGGTTGTGGAGTCGCTCAAGGACATCATCTGCCTTCGGATCAGCAAAGCCTTGAAAAAGTTAAGCTGTGGGAACAGTGGGTCTCCTTATTCATTTATTTCTAGCATCTACTTTTGTCCTATTAGTAGGCCATAGTCTACAAACTGATAAGGCAAAGACACCCATCATTTACAAGGACCTGGGAGTATAGCTCTGTGAAACATTTGCTAACTGTACCAAAACTAATTTCAGTAGGATTTCATCATGCTCATTTCATGTAAGAGTGTTGGGAGAGCAGTGAATGGGCTGTACAATCATGGATAAAGGGGAATACAGGCCACTGTCCAATGGGGGATAGCAAATAACAAATTCATTTATTTGGCACTTACTATATGGCAGGCACAGGTAGGTACTACAATTAGGAGGCAAAATAAGCCTGGTCCCTGCTTTCCTAGAGCTTACATTCATGGGAGTGGCAGGTGGGGGGTGGTTGTGGCAGGCATTAATCACATAATCACGTCAATCGTAATATTCAAGGAGTGCTTACTAAGTGCCTGGCTCTGTTCCACATATTTTACATATAATCATTAATTTAATAATTACAACAATCCCATGAGGCAATTGTTACCCTTATACCCCATTTTACAGATGAGAAAACTGAGTTACAAAGAGATGAAAAAACTGGCCTTAGGTCATGCAACCAGTAAGCGGCAGGGCTAGGGAAGGAACTCAAGCAGGCTGAGTTCTAATGCCTCTCAGCTGACCCAGAACCCTCCTGAAAGACTTTGAACCAGACCCTTCCAAGGCAGAGTACCTGCCGCTCCTCTGGTGCTTCCCTGAGCACCTGTTCTACCAGTTACGACACATTCCATGGCTACAATGCATCATCCCTGGATGCACATTATTATTTTTCTGAAAACCACTTCTGAAATTAGGACACATTCCACAATTGATAGGCAAAGTTTAATAGGTGGAGTTGTGTGTTCTTTTTCTTAGTGGTAAGTAACATAAGGGGGCAGCCTACAATTGAAGGTGAGTTACACTCAATGGAAGACGGTGCTTGTTGCTGATCTGCCTGCCCCACTGGGAAGGCATGGGGCCAGAATTGTGCAGGGCTCCGTTGTGGCCATCGTTGGATGAAAGAAGTTACTCTCATATTATCTGGTGAAAAAAGGAGAAACATGGAAAACTATAGGTACAGATTCACATTCTTAGAGCTGGAAAGAGCTTCAAAAAGCACATTTACAGAAAAGAAGAAAAAAAAAAAAAACACAAGTCTGAGAGCAGAAGCTTTTGCTCAAGGTCATACCCAAGAGCCCGTTCTTGACAGAAACAAACCAGACCCAGGTCTCCTGACCTTCACCCAGCTCAGGGCTCCTGCTGCCCTCTACTCTTCCAGCCAGAATTCTCCCTGCAAGAAGCCCAACCACAGGAAACCCAAAGCCAGGAGCAGCCAGTGAGGAATGTCTTGTTTATTTCTGTTGTTTACGTAGAATCCTTTGTTCTAACAACAACAAAAACAAAAATCTCTTGCCTTCAACAAAGGTATTCATAACAACAAATGCATTATTTCTTCCAAGACCAGTTTGAATTTCACTTATTTACAGTGCCTCAGCTTCTCTCCTCAATACTTTCTTCAGTTACACTCCTGGTTAAGATTTGATGTCTCTCCGTACAACCCTCCTCAAGCCAAGAACTGATCATTTTCTAACCAACCAACAACCACCATAAGCCAGGGATTGGCAAATGGTATTTTTCCCCTCCATGGAACTTAGCAGTGTTTGAACCATATGCAATATGCACAGACACATAAAATCTTTGAACTAAAGAAAATGTGATTGTAAAACCGCCCTTCTCTCCAGTCTAGGTTGGACAAAGAGGGAAGGCATTTAGGGTGCTTCTGTTGTGCCTTTCATTAGAATGCTGCCTGCCAGCACTTTCCCTAAAAATAGTTGTCACGCCAGTGGAGTCCTCACTCTGGCAAACAGACTGTTCTGCACCAAGATCCTTTTTAGCTGGTTCTTAAGTTACAGGAATTTTAACTAAATTAGAAAGTTTGCCACTTTGTTCCTTGTAGAATAAAAGCTTTTCAAGCCAGAGCTCCTGAAACACAGGTTCAGCTCAGTTCTGAAAAACAGAAAAATGTCGCCTTCGCTTCTGGGCATAAAAAAAATGTTGAAGCTCGAGGGGGTTGAGAACAAATGGAACCTCCTACTTATTAATGCTTGGGTAGTCAATTTCTTCACACAGCTATTTCCTTCACCATGTGCCTTTCTGCTAATGTTTTATCAGCACTGGACCACAGAATGATAAACGCTATCCTGTATAAAAAGGTAAAGATGCCTTAAAAGCTCATTTGGGTGTTTCAAAGCACAGCTCCACTTTCTAAAGTGTTTTTATTTTTCCACATAAGGCTCTAATGATTCTAAAACAGACAGTAGGAATGCCAAGTAAATAAACAATTCAAAATCTGCTCAGTCAGATCTGAAAAGGGTTTCCTCAGCCTCGCTTCCAAGTTCCTCATCTTATTTTTTAAGCTTCTCCTCTTAGCCTCTAACAGCGTCTTCGATTTCCAAGAATCTAGCATCAGCTGTTAAGCAGTTTTAAAGATAAATTCTGTTTGCATCTTTTGGTATGCTTTCTTATTTATTTTATATTTTTAGGGTGCTTTCACTTGCTTCATCTCACATATGCTTCCATGCAGACCAGACTGGATGGTGTGCTCAGGAACCCTTGCGCATGGGGCTGTTTTTGTGTCCCCAGCTCTAGCACCTGCGGTTAATTTTCCCTAAGAACTACTACTGTCATCATGATACTGTCTTGCTCAAAAAGTGTCACTTCACTCTTACCAATAGAAACAATTTTGAGATAGAAATATATGTGTGTGTGTATTCATGTGTTACTCTGGAAATATATTACCATATTATAAAACATTAACAAAAATAGCAGTTAGAAAGAGGAGGTTTACAAATCTGAACAGAAATTTTAATATTTTGCTGTGCCCAGACGGACGGCCTAGTATGTACCTGGAAGGGGTGGGTCCTATTCAGAAGATCCCAGTTTTAGAAGACTGAGTCCTAACTACTGAGTGGCACTTAAGGCTCTCCACAGATGAGTCCCAAACTTCCCCTCCAGAGTAATCTAACACTGTTCCCCCACTCAGACTGAACCACTGATTGCCTGGAGGATTCAAGCTGCCCAGGTGTGCTTAGGGTCATGCTGTCAGTCCAGGCTGTTCTGTGGACTAGCTGGAATATCACAGGTGAACCATTCATTCTCCTTCAGCTTCCTTGTCTATGGAATAAGAAAAATAAAAAGATGTGTGTCGATGTTCTTGCTATGAAATAAAATGAAAATGCACACCGACATCACGCTTGGTAAAATCGTAAAGGGTGACAGAAGTCTTACGAAGGTATTAACCCCTATAAAATACAGGCATGTTTAAAGTCCCAGGTTCAGATAAGAAAGACTCGGGATGGATTGTCTTAAGAGTGTACAACATCATCTTTAATACTATTGAGTCCTTACTAGCTATATATCAGTTTCATCAACACAGAAAAAAATCTAAGTCTCACACGCCAATAATCTACTGAATGCATAAACTGTGGCTTTGGCAAAAAATGAAAGGGTTAGTTTAAGGAGAAGAGAAAAGCCCTGACCAATTGAAAGAATGGAGTTTGTGAGCAACACTGGTAGGCAAGCCATTGTGGGGTGGTAAAATCAAGTCTAATTATAAACATGTCAGGTATGAGGTGCCTATTTGATATGTGCATGAGGATGTTGACCAGGCAGTTGGATATATGAATCTGGACTCATGGGAGACATGTGACCTGAAGATACATATTTGTGAGTGACATTCTTTTTTTTAAATTTTTTTTTTTCAACGTTTATTTATTTTTGGGACAGAGAGAGAGACAGAGCATGAACGGGGGAGGGGCAGAGAGAGAGGGAGACACAGAATTGGAAACAGGCTCCAGGCTCTGAGCCATCAGCCCAGAGCCCGATGCGGGGCTCGAACTCACGGACCGCAAGATCATGACCTGGCTGAAGTCGGACGCTTAACCGACTGCGCCACCCAGGCGCCCCATGTGAGTGACATTCTTAGCACTCTTCAAGAGCAAGTTCAAAAGCCACCTCCTCTATGGACCCTTCCTTAACTCTCCCCTTACACACAGCTGCAGAAAAATTCTCTATCTCTGGATTTCATTATACATTCTGTGTATTTTCTTGAGTATCTACATCTGACTCCCCTTTATACCATTGTATTTATTTGTGTACTAAACTGTAGACTCTTTGACAGCAAAGACTATGTCACTTTCATGTGTGTGTTCTCTCAGTATCTACCATTGTGTCTATATATGAAACTCAATAATGTAACATGGGGTTAATTAATTAATCTTTCTAACTATAATAGGCTCAGCAAAATTCCTTGAGAAAAAGTAACTCCAGAATGTGTGATAAATGAATGAATGAATGAATGAATGATCAATAAGTCCCTGGAGTCACATTGAAAGATGATCCAAAGAGAATTGGCTCTGTGCAGAATTGAGTGAAGCCTGGTATTCTCCCAACTTGCCAAACCCAGTTGCCCAGTGCCTGTTGAACTCTCCAGGATTGTCCATCATAGTGTCCCAATTAAATTCACTTTCCTCAATCCTGTGCACTATAGTCTTTCATTTCCTTTCTTGCCCAATAAAGATGTGCCAGCCCAGGCAGCTGTCACCCTGGAAGTTACACTGCAATCAGACCAACTAATTCATGCTGATGTGATCTTGGAGCCTACTGCCTAGGCAGAGTTGCATTTTAATGAGGGTCTTGAGAGACCCAATGCCATGGAGCAAAATGACTTTAGGGCAGGATATACCTTCCCTTACTAAGCCCTCAACAAGCTAGGCCTTCTTCCTCTGTCCACTCTGGACAGAGTGCTGAGAAATGAGTAAGAGGAAGCAGCTAGGTAGAAATATGAATAGTCAATCTTCCCCAGAGGTTGCTTTTCTGGCCAGAGTGCCTTGATCCAGTTCTGATACTGGGAGCCCTTCAAGTGTTGGCAGGTTCCTAGTATCCTGGGTCTGTGTATGTATGTATGGAAAATAAGACTACTAAGCTGAACTTCACAGATCCACTCCAGTTCCATAGTTCAATCAAAAGCAAATTTTAATGTTCAAAATTCCAAAATCTCTCTATTCATATGTAAGGCTCTTCTCATTTTTAGATTCTGTAATATCCTTGCATAATATGGTTACAAACTTCCATTTCTCCTCTGTACAATAGTGATAGTAATAATGTTGTTTGCCTCCCAGAGTTATTGTAAAGTTTTCATTAGGAAGGCCTTTGTGAATTCAGACTTGTACTAAATTTAGATTATTATTTTATTATTAAAGAGTCTCCTCCTTTCTTTCTTTGCAGGTGGGAAGTTAAAGATTGCTACCAATTCCAGGTTGGAAATTTTTTTAAAGATTAGATAACTTTTTGTCTGAGATATGAACTTTAACAAACCTTCACAGTAGAAAGGAAGGAAATGTATGACTACAGGAGGACTCAGGGAAATCTCTACTTCCATTGTACTACCAGGTCATTATGAGACCTCCAAAGGGCAAAGAGATCTGACAGACCATACATTCCATTTGAAAAATCAGAGGAATTGTTTAGTCCATCCATTCCATTTTTTCCATACAAAGCTCTTCCCAAGAATATATCCCTGGACATTGAGTTAAGAGCATCACAAGACAGATTAACGCCTGAGCCTCTCGTATTTGTGGATTACTTATATATGGAATTAGAAAACAGTGAATTCTAAAAACAAAATAAGCATTCCGTTAATAGATCCTAAACATTATCTAACAGCATTTTTTAACATTAAATGAATAATACAACTTCTTTGTGCAACCACAGAACAATCTATTGCACTGAAAACTGAGAAAGAAAAAAAATATGCCTGTTTTGAGTCCCAAAATTAAAATACATCAAAATGTCATTAATTCAAGTAGATTTACTAAGGAAAATGTCTGAATTGGGAACTTCTCTTGAAAGAAATGTAGCTTTAGTATTCTTAAGAAGTATAGAAAAAAACAGCAAATCTGACCAAGTATGGCCAAGTGAATGACCCTAAACTATAACCAGATTCCTATATACTATCTACATAACCTGTCTACATATTCCAGCTCCTTCTATAAGAAAAAAGTCCAAGATCATACGAGATACTCTGTATATTAGGCCTAAGAAACACCCAGTCCTCAATGAGTGGCTAGCAAGAAGCTGAGGAAGCAGTCCTCAACCCCGGACAAGGGAGACTACCCTTTGGCAGAGACAAAGCAGAACTGGATACCTGCAAGTTTTGTTTCTATACTCTCTGAGCTCAGGCTATGCTCAGCTCAGCTTTAGCTCCGCTCAACTGGTGCACGAATGGGAACAAAAGAATATAGTTAACTCTTTGGAGCCATGGTCTGTGACATGTTAACCCTGAATGCCTCTGCATGTCATGTGACCTGGAGAAAATGAGGAGGGCAGTTCTTTGATTCCTGGTAACTCTGCCTCTATTAAGAAGAAAGAGCTAACTAAGAGAGATTAACTTCTGCTGACACTTGCCTGAAGAACCACAAGTCACAAATTACAGAAGTCTGAATAAATAGTCACAGAAGTAGCCACTTCAAAACAGGTCTACTAAATAATAGATACGTCTGCACTTACCCACAGAGGTTAAATTTTAAAACAAAACAACCCATCACAATGTTAGGGACAACACTGTAATCATTGATTCTGAGGCCTGAATCAAGATGTTTGGAGATGATAAAAAATGAAATGCAATGGACTTGCCATCCTAAGGCAGCCATGTCAATCAGTGCATCACATAAAAACCCAGGCAAAGAAGAAATCGATGCTTCCAAATGGAAAGAAAACACAACTTCCAATATTTAATCTATACAGAGCTGTTGGTTTGCCTTTTTAAAATTCTTCCTTGGAGAGTTTTAAAAATTATTATGCCAAACTCAAAATTCAAGCTTAAATGCCAGTTTATGTTTTCATAGAATTTATTAGTGCAATAGTATTAATTGCATATATTTCATAATCTTAGCCCTTGGACACATATGCTTTTGTCTTGTTTTAAGGAGAATGAGAAGGAACAGCAGTTGGATTAAGTTAACCTCCAACTACTTTAAATAATAGGTTGAACTTGGTAAAAAAAAAAAAAAAAAAAAAGAAGGAAGTGAGACTTCTGCTTCTAATCATGAGGACATACTTGGTACCAGACTATCCCTGCTGTTGTAAACAACTCTCAAACTAGACAAAATACATGAATAAGTTATTTTGAGTCAATGGAAAACAGCACAAGACTGTCATCCCTGAGAGGCTAAAAAATATATGTGGTGACCAGCACTACCACCCACATTTCTGCCCAAAGTCAGTTTCTGCACAACAAAGTAAGGAGGTGTCTCCCAAGAACTCTGACGTCTTGATGAGTTGAACAGGTATAAACTGAAATTCAGGGCTGATGAAGTAGGGAGATTTGTAATATGGGGTAACGCAGAAAAAACTACACAGAGAAAGAGTTCCAAAAACCCACATACAGATCCCCTTAATCCTTTGGCAGAATATTAAGTTGTAGATGCTCAGAACATGTACTAAACTATACATGTTCAGGCAATAGGACCTAAATGGAGATTCCAGACAGAATCTGGAAATGGAATAGTGAGATAGAGTCAAGTAATAGAAAATGAATAGCAAAATGCTAGACTTAAAGTCAATCATGCAGATAATTCATTAACTGAAAATAGATTAAGACTCTAATTCAAAACCAGAGAATGTCACGCCAGATAAAAAATCAAAATCAAACTACATGTTGCTTACAAGAGGTATGCTTTAAATATAAAGACATGTAAGAATGCAACGTTCAAGATGGAAAGTATTACACATGCAAAAACTAATCATAAGCAGCTTTGTAGATAACAAAGTGGTCCTCAAAACAAGGACCAGAGATTAAAAAGGGCATTTTAAAATGATAAAGGGGTCAATTCAAGGAGAAGACATAATAGTCCTAAATACGTTTATGTCTAATAACAGAGTTTCAAGATACAAGAAGCAAAAACTGACAGAATTGACAGGGAACATACACCAACTCAAATTCATAGTGACAGGTTTTGACATACCCCTCTCAGTAACCAATTGAAGAAGTAGATGAAAGTCTTAGTAAGAATAGAAATTTGAGCAACATCATCAAGCAATTTAACCTAATGATATTTAGAGAACCCTACACCCACCCAACAGCAGAACACACACTCTTTACAACTCAATATGTTAAGAATTCACTGAAGGAGACTGTATATACTAAGCTATAAAACACAGCTCAATGAATTTAAGAAAACTGAAACCATAGAGTATGTTTTCCAAACACAATGAACTTAAACTAGAAAAAAGTAATAATAATATATGGAAAAACCCTCAAATATTTAGAAATTAAGCCAAACATTGGGGTGCCTGGGTGGCTTAGTTGGCTAAGCCTCCGACTTCGGCTCAGGTCATGATCTCCCAGTTTGTGAGTTCAAGTCCAGGGCCGGGCTCTGTGCTGACAGCTTGGAGCCTGGAGCTTGCTTCAGATTCTGTGTCTCCCTCTCTCTCTCTCTCTCTGGCCCTCCTCTACTCACACTTTGTCTCTTTCTCTCTTTCTCAAAAATAAATAAACATTAAAAAAATTTAAAAAAAAAAAAAAGAAAGAACTTAAGCCAAACACTCCTACATAATAGTTCAAAGAAGAAATCATGAAGGAAATTTTAAAATATTTAAAACTGAGTGATAATAAAAATATATCAGTTGAAAATTTGTGGGATATAAACAAAACAGTGCTTAAAGGTAAATATATTGTTTGAAATGCTTCTATCAGGAGGAGGACAAAGTATAAAATCAGTGATCTCAACTTCTTCCTTAAGAAGCTAAGCAGAGAAGAGAAATTTTAAACCAACCTAAGCAAAATGATGGGGGCGGGGGGGGGGGGCGGTGAGAAGGAGTAGAACAGAAGCCAATAAGATAGAAAATAGACAAATATCACAATTTTATAACCACTTTAACTGGATTGAACAAAAATAAAAATAAAGTATAAAGAGATGACATCACTAGAGATACCACATTAAACAAAACCAAAATAGTAATAGAATACTATGAACAACTTTATGCCAATAGAGTTGTCAAATCAGATGAAATTGCCAAATGTTAAGGATACAAATTAGCCTGACACAAGAAGATGCAGGTAATCGGAATAGCCCTTGATTTAAGAAATCAATGTGGGGGCACCTGGGTGGCTTAGTTGATTACACATCTGACTTTTTTTTTTAAGTTTATTTATTTTGAGAGAGAGAGAGAGCGCGCAAGGAAGGGACAGAGAGAGAGAGGCAGAGAGAATAGCACAGAGCCTGATGCACGGTTTACTCTCACAAACCATGAGATCAGGACCTGGGCCAAAATCAAGAGTTGGACGCTTAACCAACTGAGCCACCCAGGCACAATGCGTCCAACTCTTGATTTTGGCTCAGGTTGTGATCGCATGGTCATGAGATGAAGCTCTGCACCAGGCTCCTTGCCAGGCATGGAGCCTGTTTGAGATTTCTCTCTCTCTCTCTCTCTCTCTCTCTCTCTCTCTCTCTCTCTCTCCCCCTCTGCTCCTTTCCTGTTCATGTGCATGCACATATGCTCTCTCTTTCTCTCTCAAAAAGAAAAAAAAAGAAATTAATTTAATAATTAGAATTTTTCTTACAATAATAAGTCAGTCCAGATAGCTTCTCAGGTTAAAAAATAAACAATTCTAATCAAACACAACTTCTTTTTGTAAATGGAGAATTGAAAAATTCCCAAATATGAGGTTAGCATAACACTATCAAAACATGAGTTCTATAAGAAAAGCACAAAACATATCATCATGAACATAAAGACAAAAATGCTTAATGAAATGTCAAGCAATCTAATCCAGAATTATATAAAAGGTTGATATTTCATGACTATGAGGGTTTCATACAAAGAATGCATGGTTGGATCAACATTTAAAAATCAAAATGAATGTGGCGTTACTTTTTTTTTTTCAATTTAACTGTTCTCAGCAATGTGTTTGTAGTGTTATCTTTAACCAACAAAAACATTTTCCAACTCTCATTTTTTAATTTATCCTATAGGTTCCTGAGGTTCTGTTTTTTTCTTTGCAGGATTTTTTCTCTCTGTTTCTCAGACTGGATAATTTCAAGTGATCTATCATCACGGCCGCTGGCTTTTGTCTCTGTCATCTCCATTCTCCTATTGAGCCCATCCAGTGAATTTTGTGATATATTGTACTTTTCAGTTCTTAATTTCTTTTCGGTTCTTCTCCTTTTATTTAAAAGATTTTATTGAGGTATAATTAATACACAATGTTATTTTCAGGTTTACAACATAATGATCCAACAATCCTATATATTACTCAGTGGTCACCAAAAATGCAGTCAGCAACTGCCACCAAACAACATTATTACAATATTACTGATTGTATCCCCTATGCTGTGCTTCTCAGCTCTATGACATATTTATTTTATAACTGGAAGTTTGTACTTCTTAACTGCTTCTATTTATTTCATCCATCTCCCTTTTGGTCCTTCCTTAGATCTTTTATTTCTTGGCTGAAACATTCTTTTTATTAATTTTAACAATGTTTGACCTTATTTCTCAATGCTTGATTATACGAACTGCTTCAAAGTCTCTGGCAATTCCAACATCTGTGCCTTCTTAAGTTTGGACTCCGTTAATTATCTTTCTTCTTCAATGTTCAATTTTTCCTTATTCTTAAATGCTGAGTAAATTTGGATTTTATCCTGGACATCTGAATATTTTGTTATAAGATCCAATTCTTATATAAATCCTAAAAAGAATGTTGATTGTTGTTTTAGGAAGCAATCACCTAGGTTAGGTTTCACCCGCAAGTTCTAATCGGCCTTCCATGAGCTACGATTACAGTATCAGTTAAAGTTTCAAAGTGTTGTGCTATCTAAATCTATCATATTTATATGCCAGAGTAGCCAGTCTGGGAACATGGTGATGATCTAGACTGTAACTCAGTTCTCAAAGTCTGTGGCATGCTCTTTAGGCCCAAATTCATACATGCTTAGCTCAGAAGTCAACCCAAAAATTCATATACACTCTTATGAGATTATTCTCTTAACCTCCTTTCTCTCTGCAATCTGTCCAATACTTTCTGGGTTTTGTGGCCTCTCTTAGTCCTCCAACCAGAAAGCCAGTATTTTTGTTTCCCTGCTCTGCCATGAACTTCCCACAATTGTGTCTGAATATAGGGCCAAGCAGTGTGGGAGCACAGAGAGAAAAAAACACAGTCAATGGAGATACACTCCATAGTCTTAGGACCCCAGGTGTTCTGATGAGAAAGGATTCCTTCTCTTAAAATTTCAGGCACCTGTCTGGTCACCACTCTTTTCATGGTGTTACCTAGAAATAGGGCATAGAAGAAAAGGGGGAAATCCCAAAGATGCCTTCACTTCCTCTGACCTGAAGAAGCCCTTTCCCTGCTCTTCAGACAAGAAAGAGGTCCTCCAGGTTTGAGGCTGCATTTGAGTCCAAATCAGGTGACATCAGAGAAAAACAAAAAAGAAACTCCCTTGGGGCACCTGGCTAGCTCAGTCTGTTGAGCTTGCAACTCTTGATCTCAGGATTGTGAGTTTGAGCCCCACGTTGGCTGTAGAGATTGCTTAAAAATAAAGTCTTTAAAGAAAGAAAAGAGAGAGAGAGAAACTCTGTCACCATCAGTTTGGTAGAACTTCAAAATTCTCTAGTCTCCTTTCCCAAACTACCTGCTACCATTTACTTTTCAGAGTCTTCAAATAGATGTTTCATGTGTCCTGTCCAGGATTTCTTGTTGCTTTTAGTGGCAGAGAAGGGTAGAGCGTGTTGTCTCCATATGCCATGGCACCAGAACTTTCAATTATTTACCAAACTGTTGTAAAGCATGTTGACATGCAAATGTATTACCTCCTAAATTTTAACATAAAGGAAAATACCAGTGTGTTCACTGGAGCTTTCAGATGACTTGGTTTTTATTGGGCCCTCAAAATAAAGGCCAGAGCCTTTTCTCTTAACTGAAGAGTATTCTGAAATTATATGGGCAGCTTTTAAAAAACGTAGAACTTGTTATTACTAACCTATGTAAATCTAGCTTTTCTTGATATGGTACAACCTAAACATACAAAAAAGAAATAGGGGTGCCTAGGTGGCTCAGTCAGCTGAGTGTCCAACTCTTGATTTTGGCTCAGGTAATAATGTCACAGTTCAGGGGATCAAGCCCTGCATAGGGCTCTGTGCTGACAGCCAAAGCCTGCCTGGGATTCTCTTTCCTCCTCTCTCTGCCCCTCCTCCCCTCTCAATAATAAATAATTTTTTTTTAAAGAACAATGTGGATACTGAAACTGATCAAGACTGCAAGAGTCATCAATCACTAAGACTTACAGCTTTCTCTGTTCTTCAAATACTTGCCTGTTTTCATTGTTTAACTGTGTATCAAGTATTCAACTTGGTTTTGCTACTAAAATACCTACCAATTTATCTGTTAAATATGTAGGTTTCTTAGGAGATTTTGACAGTAGGTTTCGGCTATTTAAAAACAACAACTTAGGAAGCCATGACCTTACAACACAATCTTGTCAGGCTGAGAGTGTCCATCTCCCACCTCACAAGGGCACATGGCCTCTCATACAAATGCAGACAGACACCCAGAGAGCCAAGATTTCTGCAAACAAAATACACTTTTACCAGTCACTAACGTGATCGCTGAAAATCACCCGCTCTGAACTGAAACCAAATAACTCTAAGTGTTTTCCTGAGCTGTACTGAACCCATCATTCCTTTCTGCTAGGACCCTGGCTCAAAAGCAT
Organism: Prionailurus viverrinus; assembly: GCF_022837055.1. NCBI lineage: Eukaryota > Metazoa > Chordata > Mammalia > Carnivora > Felidae > Prionailurus > Prionailurus viverrinus. The sequence continues at coordinate 38,468,387 of NC_062566.1, read as the reverse complement.
GCACCCCAGGGGGATTCTGGGTTCACTGGAATGACAATGTTGTAAACAAACTACCTTCAAACCTGGGTGAATAGGTCTATAAAAGATTAATTGTGTGCTTCCTAGAGGAACTCCTAAGGTAGGAACTTGATAGAAACTACTAGGCAGTATGGTGAGAAGAAAAATTAAAAGAAAAATGACAGTCAAGTCACATTACCGAAAAATGACATGAGATGCGGGTGTTGTACTTGACACAGATGAAGGTCATGGAATTGGATTTCCTTAATGCATCTCTGTTCAGGTTGTTTCCTCATCTCTATCTAAATGCTCGGCCATGTGCTCTGGAAACACTCTCCTGTGGATTTAGACTTGAAATATGCCCAGTAGCTCTCAGAAGGACAGGGTCAAATATCTGGGAGGTAAATGCAGCCTCTTTCTTCACGTGTCACATGGCCACGTCCCCTTTGCTAGAAAATAAACAGGTTGACTATCACTCTATTCACTAGTGTGAAGTATGGACACGGAGGGAGCATTTATCTTCCCAATCGACCTTTATCCAGGACGAAGCCCTGTTCTTGCCTTGCATCAAAGTCACCTACTTACACGTGCATTTCCTCAGGAGTCAGAGGCTTTTGCCTATTAGGGAAGAAGCGGGTTGACTGTGGAAAAGAAAGCTGGGAAGTTAACTTGCAGGCTACTCAGCATTTCCTGAAGACATATGCACATTCTTTGCTTTACTTCTCTCCTTCAGGAAGGCACATGATCTGCAATAGCATTAATGGGGGTTGCTCACAGGCAATACATTTTGAAAATAGACCCCTGTATATGCTACCCTTCAAGTTAACATTTGGTATTGATCAGACTGTCAGATAATAAAAATACTCTATATTTGGAGTGGAATCAAGCTGTTTACCACCTTCCTATTGTTCCCTATTAAAATGTCCTGTTTAGAGGTGCCTGGGAGGCTCAGTCAGTTGAGTGTCCAATTCTCGATTTCGGCTCAGGTCATGATCTCACAGTTCGTGAGACAGAGCCTCATGTCAGGCTCAGCGCTGACAGCGTGGAGCCTGCTTGAGATTTTCTCTCTCCGACTCTCTCTCTCTCTTTCTCTGCCTCTCCCCTGCTCACACTGACCCTCTCTCAAAATAAATACAAAAACTTTAAAAAAGAAATCCTGTTTATTTCTCTAATAATCCTCTTCAAGGAACTCTGCAGTAGTTTGGGCCCATAATTTATGGACCACTGACCTGAAATAACTTGGGTCAGAGAAAATCCACGTGGGCCTGGATGTAGGGAAAAGCTTGGGAATTGCTTGGATGAACAGCACTGCTGGGTGTTAGAGGCAGGGAATGAGGTCCTGGGAGCCTGAGTGGAAACAAGAGGGGTACCAACACCAGGGAATCTAAAACTTCAAGTAAGGCCCTATCAGCCTAACAGCCCCATCACAAGAGGATTCCTTTATGTCCAGGAATTCTGTCTCATGGATATTTCTACTGAACATTTGCCCAACAAAATTTGGCTCAACTATGAAATGGGAACTATGCTGAGTTCTTGGCACACATGAATGAAAAATTACAGACCTGCATTCAATAAGCTCATTCTTACAATATACAATTCGGCAAGTTCTGTGTTCAAGGCATGCATGGGGTGCAATGGAGACACACAGAAGGGTGTATTGCCCAAACACAGATTTCAGAGAAGACTTTCCAGAGTGATGGCATGCTTGAATGGAGTCTGGAAGGGTGACTGTGTCGGTCAGGCGAAGAGTAGAGTGAAGGGAATTCCTGATAGATGTATAGAGCTTTAGCATAACCTATGCTGGAAACCACAGATTCTTCATGCAAACTGAGCAAGTACTGTGAGGTTAGAATGCACAGGGTATTTATGGGAGGGTGACTATAAATTAGAATAAAAAAATAAACAAGGGCCAGATGTGAATACAGTGTGGTATTAAACCTATATCCAATGAATGGGGAATACTGAACATTTCCAAGCAGGAGAATGCCACGAGGAAGTATGCCTTTCCGATAGGTCCATTCAGCGGCAGTGGTAGGGGCAGTGCTGTGTCAGAGAGGACTACCAGAGCTATCACAGTAATCCAGGCAAGGGGAGAGAATGGTGTGGACAAATGAGAAACGGTGGGGATGCAGAGCTAAAGTGAGATTCAGGAGTTTTAAAGGAGAAACAATTTGTCTGACTTTGCCACTGCTTGCTTTGGTGAGGTGGGAGAGAAAAATAGATTATAATACAGGTATCATCAGGGTTGGGGACCAGTTCCTGAGGTAGAGTACACTGAAGGAGAAGCCATTTGGGAGAAGGATTTTTTTACATTCATCCATTTTAGTATGCAGTTCTGAAGATGACAAACAAATATAGCCATGTAACTTCCTCCACTGTAAAGACATACAATATGTAAAGACATACAATATTCCTGTCACCTACAAAGTTCTCTCACCTTTCTTTGAAGTCATTCCCTTCCCTTTACCCCAGATTAGCAACCACTCATCTCATTTTTATCCTTTATAGTTTTTTCTTGCCTTTCCAGAATTTCACATAAATTGAATCATATACTATGTAGTCTTTTGTGTGGCCTTTTCCCACTTAACATAATGCTTTTGAGATTTATCCATCTCACTTGTATCAGTAGTTTGCTTCTTAACATCACTGAGTCATATGCCATTGTATGTACTAAGTTGTTTATCCATTCACTGGCTGACAGGACACTTGGACAATTTCTAGTTTGTAGCTATTTTATGAATAAAGCTGCTACAAACATTCAAGTGCAAGTATTTATGGGCACATTTGTTTTCATTTCTCATTTCCCACAAGGAAAGACCAAAGATTTCTCAGTAGTTTGGGAAGTATTGATATAGCCTTATAAGAAATTGCTAAACTTTTCCACCACACCTATACCATTTTAATTGTCACCAGCAATGTAAGTGGTATTGTCATTTATCTGCATTTAAGTGATCCCAATAGGTATGAACTGGAGTCTCATTATGGCTTTTGTTTGCATTTGACCGATGAATAATGATGTTGAACAACTTTTCGTGTGCATATAAGACCATATCTTTAGTCAAATGTCTATTCAAATTATTTTTCCATTTTTATTGGGTCATATGTTTTATTAATGAGTTGTGAGAGTTGTGTATTTTGAATACAAGTCCTTTATCACATAATTTGCAAATATTTTCTCCCAGTCTGTGATTTGTCTTTTCATAATTCTAATGATACTTTCAAAAAGCACTTAATTTTGATGAAGTCCAATATCAAACTTTTTTTATAGTTAGAGCTTTTTGTGTCTTGGCTAAGAAATCATTGCCTTGTCCAAGGTTTCAAAATTTTAAATCCTACGTTCTATTCTAGAAGTTTTAACGATTTAGGTTTTATATTTTAGGTCTATGATCCATTTTGAGTTTATTTCTGTATGTGGTATGAGGTATGGGTTCATTTATTTATCTATGTATACCAAATTTTTCCAGCACCATTTGTTGAGAAGTTAAGAGGCAACTTCTAAGGGGGAACAAGATGAGTTCTTTTTGGTCATGTCGACTTTAAGATGTTCTGGTCTATCTATCCACATGGTGACATGCAGTAGGCAACGAGTCTGGAACTAAGAAAGAGATGGATATGAAGATCTAGGAATCAAGTCTTTCTAGTATTTGAACTTACTGAACTTGGTCAACTCTCCAATTAAAATGGATCTGACCAGCCAAGAGAGAATCTAGAGATGCAGCTCGGAGGAACAGGACACAACTTTTTCTGGCAAAACAGAATCAAGTGAGCTGTAATGATTTGGAATAGGATTTTAGCCCCTAAATCCTACTATCCATACCTTCTAGTGAAGAAGAAATGAGAGGCAGGGCAATAGGCTAAGAGGCCATAGCAAAAGACAAGGACAACTGTGAGGTGCTAAATTAGGCCAGTGATGATGTTTAAAAACAAACAAACAAACAAAGAAACAAACAAATGGCAAGCTAGTGCACCCAGGTAGCTCAGTAGGTTGAGCATCTCATTTCAGTTCAGATCATGATCTCACTGTTGTGAGCCCCACATGGGGCTCTCTGCTGTCAGCGCAGAACCCGCTACAGATCCTCTGTCCCTCTCTCTCTGCTCCTCCCCTACTCGTGCTTTCTCTCTCAAAAAATAAACATTTTTTTAAAAGCCTAAGTAATACATATTTCATGGAATGTAACTTTCATGGATACATACAAGGGGATACAGACATACAAGAAAACTTGAAGCCTTCATGAAAAAGAAAAACTGCTAAGCTTATTCTGGTAAATTTCCCTGTAAATAAGTTTTATGTTATTTACAGGCTTAGAGTCTTCACCATAAATGTTTAAACTTGAACTTATTCTTTATGATAGCCTACAGTCCAAATATAAAGTCTGCACAAGTCTGTTGCTTCTTACAACAGCTAACACACTTGTGTACAAATGTTCCCAGACCTGTTTTACCTCTCTCCTCCAGTTCAGAATATTTCATCTCCTTACCTACAGGAATTGATTAGAAAGAAAGATGTTGTGGCAAAAAATGTTGAAAGGTCCTGCACTGAGTCAATTCTACCATTTGCTGTGTTACCAAGAGATTGTTTGCTTTGTAAAATGGCGATACTAATATCTACTATTAAGCAAGATAATATATGAATCCTGGATTCCAGTATGTACTCAACAATGTCTTTTGAGCAGAACTGACATAATTAGAAAACCATTACTGTGTCAGAAGCATAAAGTGCGTGGCACAGTGACAGCACTGGGAGGAAAAGAAGAGAAAGCCTCCAGGTACCTTGCATTGCCTGCTCCAGATTCACCCTTCCCTCCCCTTTACTCTGCTGTCTGTCCTTGCAGGGTGACTTCTATGAATATACTAAAAGTTTCCCTTGACCTGGCTTCTGGAGGGCTCAGAGAGTAAAGAACTTCAGCAAAGGATCAAGGGAGGAGGAATTCAGTAGCTATTTATTCCCTGACCAGCTCCCTCTCAGTGGGGACAGCTTGGGTTGGTGCTGCATTCAGAATACGGCTTCTTAGCTTTTTTACATCCCTTGGTCCTCCTGGGTTATCTGGTGAGGTGTAGGCATCTTTCCAAATTAATAGCTTTAAATGCATAAAACACATAAGACTATACAGGAAGCCAATCATGTTGAAACACAGGTATATGTATTTCATTATATATATATATGTATATGTATATATATATAGTGAGTTTATGTATACACACATATACAGTTATGTATTTGTAATATGGCAATACAATACATATACTTCTTTCTTATATTAAATAACAAGATAGTATAATATAGGCAAGTTGAAGTTAAACTTATTTTTCAAAAGACAGGTCAATGTAAGGTCTCCCATTGTTAAGCATGTAAAATAACATTAAACCCTGGGGTGATCATTGACTGGCAACATACACACATGAAGTTGGACAACCAAATAATTTTGACTTTTTGTTTCAATGATTCCAAATGTTAAAAATTCTTGTTCACAAAGATGCGATGTTACAAGCAGAACTGAAGTTTCCATAGCTCACTTCATTAGATCAAGATGGGGTTCTCATAAGGAACATCAAACATTTTCAAGGCTGTTTTATTAAACTCCAATCGCAGGGAGTCCTTTGTCCTAAAACCAACATGTTCTTCTTTGGCTCACTCAGTCCACATCTTCAATATAGTTTATATCAGAGAGAGAGGGACTGTGAGTCCGTAATTCAACTTTAGTGCCATCAAGATAGAAATAAATTTTTAAAAAAACTTTTGAAGAGTCCCCAGGTGTTTTCTGTTTTATCTTTTCAGAAACTGACAGAATTTTGTATCTCACCTTCATCTTGGAAAAGCAACTCGTCTAGCAATTGAAAGTTTTAAGGATGCTGGCCTCTACTTTTTTCTTCCATATCAGTCGCTAAGGCAAGAAAAAAAATTTTTTTTAATTTTTCAGTAGCATCCATAATGGTAGCTTCAAGTGCCTGAGTTGAAAGATTTATTATCTTATTCATATGGTTTAAAATATCTACAAGGTAGGCCAACTCATGAATACACTGTTTCTTTCAGAAAGGTTCAAGAGTGGTGGGTTTTCTTTTTCTTTGAGAAAAGGTAAAATTCCGCCCTCAGTTTGTTAGCAGTGGCTAAAAGGTTCTCTGGCCAAAGGACCTTTGTGTGGCAGGGAAGCTCCTCACTCTACTCCTATTTCTTGATGAACCCTTTAAATACTATGATTCAGAGACTGTCTCCTGATAAAGTTGATGACTTTTGGCATTTATCAAATTCTCAGAATCGTTGACATAACGGAAACATAATGACAATCCATGTCCGTGTGAAAAGGAGTAAGTGACACAAATGTGAGGAGCTCCCAGTTTCACTACAGACCAAAAGCAGATGCATCATCAAGCCTTGTAGAAGCACCATCTGTGCAGAGTCTGAAGCTTTTATTTCTAGGCAGAGTTTTGTTTGAGGGAAAAAAAAAAAAACTTTTCTTATCATTTTCAAAATACGAAAGGGACTCAACAAAATAAGAATTTTTCAAATGCATCAGCATGCATACAGGGAGCAAAAGCAAGGATCTGGCTACAGTGAAAAATGTTGATCTCAGGGTTGTGAGTTCAAGCCCCACACTGGGCCCGTAGCACACTTAAAAAATATATACATTAAGAAAAATGTCTGTTTACATGCAGCCATACACTGAGGGGGATAGCAAAACTGCCAATTCTAAGTGACAGACTTCAGAATGGATTTTTTTAAATCAACTCTTCTAGATTCGATGTCACCATTTAAGAAGTGTTGCTATCAGCTTTCTCCTTCTGTTCCAGTCCACAAAGCAGCCCATTTTTGTCTAGTGTATATGGCTTTTCTCTCTTCTTTTATTTGGCAAATCCAAATCTGGAAATATCCCATACAGAATTAAAAATTCTCATTGAATCATCCATCCAGTTTTTCAAACCCTTAGAAAACTCTGAAGCCACCAAACTATTTCCCCAACTTTATTAACCAACAGTTGTAGACAGGCAATACTGAAGAGCATCACAGACATCTGGATTACCAAAGTGTACTCTTGCATAAACCTGAATATACGGGATGAGTGAAACCATGTTTCTTCTAGAAACATGTCCAAGAACCACCGTATTTTCAAAGTAGTGATGCAGATAACATTTACAGGTATCTACAAACTGTACTGTATTATTAAAGATTGTGTGATTTCCACTCATGAAATGGCTAGCTAGTAGCTAGTACTACGAGCAATAACGCAGGTCATTAATTGCCATTCATAACTGAAATTTTAATTAGTTTAGATGTTTAATTCAGTTAGATGTTTGTGAAAATGGAGATATAAATTTTTTCCCATCCAAGTTCATGAACTTCCTGAAATCTATCCATATGCCAAGGTTAAGAACAAGTAACATGTGGGATGCCTGGGTGGCTCAGTCAGTCAGTCATCTGGCTCTTAATTTTGGCTCAGGTCATGATCTCACAAGCCCTGCATCAGCCTCTTCACTGGGCATGGAGCCTGCTTAAGACTCTCTCTCTCCCTCTGTGCCTCTCCCTGGTTCATTCTCTCTCTCTCTAACAAATAAATAAATAAAAGAACAAGTAACATGTAGGAGAAATGTCCCGAAGCTCCCTGTCTCACGGGAAGTAGGTAGGCTGTCTGGTGAAATTAGGTAAATGAGTACAGAAAGAGAAGAAAGAGAACAAATCTCTCAGAATGGGTAAAGAATGTAAAGACACCTGTCCATTTAAATACCCACTAGAGACATCCACAGTGGAGGCAACTCCCAACAATAAGGTACACAAGATGACCGATCCAGTGGACATCAGGCAGTCCCTTTCCCCAGTCATCTGACACCTGCTCAATGGGTACAATGCCGGCTAACCTACAAAGTGGCTATATCTGCAGGGATAAAGATTATGCACACCTTGAACCGTATGGACTTACTTTCATCAAGGCTGATCTAGTTACCTCCAGTACTGAGTGAACAGCATGCCATCCGTGGAGACCAATGCTGAGTGGCACCAGACCCTGAGTGGACAAGCCAGATACCTGGTGGCAAATTGCCTACATTAGATCCTTCTGATCATGAAGTGATCCATGCTTTATATTCACAGGATCAGACACATGTTTCAGGTATATGTTTGCCATTCTTCCCCAAACTCTGTCTGCTAAAGCCACTATTGAGAGACTAACAGAATACCTTATCCAAGACTACAATACCACATACAATGCTCCTTCCAACCAGGGGACACATTTAATGACAAAGGAGAGTAAGGCATGCATTCACACTGAGGAATGAATTGTACCTACACTCAGATGCAGCTAGCTTGATGAAACAGTAGGAAAGCTTAAGGGTTTAGTTAAGGTCGAACTGGAGAATCACCTCATGAGGTTAGGCTACTTTTCCTGCAAGATGCAAAACACCCATTAAACCAGCAGCCTCTATATGGTTTCATCTTTCCCAGTCAGGATGCTGGGTTCAAGAAACTAATAGTAGAAATGTAAGTAGTTCCCTCAATTATTATTCCCAATAACTCACTTAGGGAATTTTTGCTTCCCATTCCCATAGCTTTGGGCTCAATGGGTTTTTAAGTGATGGTTCCAATAAACTGAAAGCTGAGATGACCCCTAACCTTTATGGGCTTCTCATACCACTAAACAATAAGGAATTTAAAGGAGTTATTCCAATGGCTGATATAAATGTGCATGATCCCAATTGCTGGGTAGAAAATGAACTGCTGATACTCAATAAAAACAAGTTAGGTTTGAAATCCAAAATAATTACTAGAATTCCTTGCAGTACTCCCTTGCCCAGTGGCCTTGATCAATGGGACACAATAAAACCAAGACCGTCAAGACTTCTGAGCTTACAGGAATAAACATTTCAGAATCCTCAGCAATAAAGATAAAGAATCTCACCCAACCTATGGGTCTGGCAAAGGAAAGGAGAATGGGGAATTGGTGGTAAGAGAAAACAGCTGGGATTATCAACATGAGCTGCAAGATTAGCTACAGAATTAGGGACTATAATAACTATGCTTTATATTTCTTAATTATTTATTTTCTCTCCAATTACACTAACATCAGTAGTGGTTAGTGGGCTAGGTTTCCCATATAAATAAAATTGAATTGTTGGAATTTTTGCATTTGCTGTTTGGAGAATATGAACTTTTCACACAAAGAACAACAATGGAGTCTACAGGACAAAAGGGATGGACTGAGCTGAATATTTTCTAGTTCTCCTTCAGATCCACTCTCCTTCCTTCTCTCCCTGCCCTATCTCTGCCCAGAGGTTGATCCATTTGGATCTCAACAAATTCTCGTTGAGCAGCTAAAGGGGAGCTCCAATAGGAGATCAGAGGAAGACAAGAGAGGGCACCCAGAATATTTATTTGATCAGCTGGGCCTGATTTTTGTCAAGATGGCCTTTTAAGTGCAATTCTGTCCTTCTGAGTTTGGATTCTGGTCATTTCTCTCTTTTCCCATCCCTTTGGATTTAGGGACACTGATAGGTCTAAATCTTGTCCATTCTTCTATGAATAGTATCTCTATTTTTTCTATTGGTAACTTTATTAAACACTCCTGGAATCACCCTAATGTGAGTACACTGTTTCCTTTTGGAGTCTTTTCTTATACAGAGATTCCCTGAGGGGATAAATGTCAAGTTGGATCTTGCAGGATGTATGGAAGATTCCCAAGGCAAAGTGCATATGACAGAGAAAAGCATCTATTTCATCAACATTTCAGGACCTAGAGGACTGACAGCCTAATATGTTCTAGAAACCACAAAGTTTGCTGTAGCATGATCTTGGCAGAAATGTGATGGAAAATAAATCTGGAAAATGCCCAGATCACAAAGATCCTCTTAAAAAGGAGACAGGAGGCCCAAAATTGATCACTTGTGCTAAGCCCACGTCACCTGAGACTTAGTGCCTAATCTAACTGTGGTTTCAGCCTCTCCCAGGAATGGAATCTTAACCAGTCAGTCTGGATTCCTGGTCAACATTAGTGAGGTAATCCACTCAACAGACCCTTGCAGTCCCCTAAAGGTAGGTGACCTTGCCTGAAACAGTCCACTCTTTGCTGGAGTAACTTCCTTGCCCTGCCTCCTCCTGCTTAAAAAGTCATTCACTTTGTACAGCTCCTCAGAGCTCTTTTCTATCTGCTAGATGGTACCCAATCATGATCAAGTCATCATTCTTTACACTTACTCAGGTGAATTTTTGTTTTTTTAACAAGCCTTAGTACCAAAGTATGGGATATCACCCTAGGAGTGGCAAGAAACAGAATCCAAAGCTGTTTACTGATTTTTGTCACTAGAATTTATTACCTTTCCCTTCTGAAAAATATTGCCTTATTGGAAATAAATCCACATAATGATTTTTGCCTCCACTGGGTGAAAAAAACAGTCACTTTAAAAAGGGCAATGACATCCTCTCTACATTTGGCTCAGAAATAACTCTCATCTTGTCAGATGCCAACATGGTACAGGGAATCACCTCAGCCCACTCCATTCTGCACCAAAAGAACAATTTCCTCTCTTTCATTTTCCTTTCTCCACTGAGCAGTTGAGCAGGCCCCTGAGAGAATCCCAACTCTCTCAATTTGGCAGGGTCTATGGACGTGTGTAGAATAGTATTTTTGCTTTGTTTAGAAACATCTGTGGGAAATCATGGGCATCAAGATGGCATATATGGCAAGAGCTGGGGCTTCTGATACAAAGCCCTTTCTTTGAGCTGAGTGGCAGCCCCTCTAATCCTCGGGGTTTCTCTGGTAGATTGTTGACTATCTCTAATACCAGCTTGCTTCAAAGCACTTAGCTGGCTTTTACGCAGTTCCTGGGCTGATGTGTCTTAAGTTCCCATTGTTCTTTCCATGCCAAGCATTTCTGGACCTTTGAATGTCACCAATATCCTTCAAAGTATAAGGACTGTTTAGGAGGCAGACTGTCCAAAATTGAATTAACTGAATAATCCCCTCTCTGGGTAAAATATTATTGTTTTTTGCAAATACATAAATGACTGTCTGCATTCCATTACCTTAGGCAAATCTACAGAATCCAAACCCTCCATATCACTCACGTTACGAATCAGCACGATCATTCTCTTTGAGATACTATGCCACAGGATTGGTGGGGCTTTCAGAGACATGGGAAGCCAAGGCTCTAATCTCTAATGCATCTTCAGCCTCCTCTGCTGCAGAGTGGGCTTCAGCACATTAACGGCCCTGCTTCTCAGCTGTCCAAGGACTTGATTTAATTACATTGCAAGTCTCTGTCTTCATTGGAAGTCTCCACACATGCTGTTTGCTCCATTATTATGGATTGCATTTCCTCTCTGCTGCAATGTCTCATTCTGCCCTTCCGTGGGCTTTAGTGGCTAATAGACATTTGCATTAATTTTCATTTCTCCTGGTGCTTAATAAATATCCTCTTAGGCACACATCCTGGAAGTAGAAAAACCATTTAGCTCAACCAAAAAGTTGAACTCCAGACCCTTCCTAGAACCAAAACTTGTCTTTCTATTGATATTGTCCACCCTACTTCTCACAGCATTTAAGGGATGACTCCAAGACCCAGCAGAGACCTTGCCCTTCTCTAGATTGCGTATACATTTCTGAGATTTTCTAGTAGCCATACCCTAGTGCATATTATAAAAGTCCCACATACAGACATATACAGACATGTGCATGCACATCCTTCATTAATAAAGTACATCACTGCATCCAGTGACCCAGGAATGGTTAAGTAAACGGTAATAGTCATTCAACAGAAGAAGGTACTGTCACTAATATGATGTATGTAAAGACCAGATAAAAAATTGTGAGAAAATATTTACACTGTACTGTTGGGAAGAAATAAATGGTACATATAGCATTAGTACCATTATGTTTTAAAATATACATATTTACATCCCTATGGATAAGAAAAAGATAGGAAGCAGATATATCAAAATATTCATAATGGTCATGGTTAGGGTTGGAATGTCTTGGAAAAAATTTCTTTCATTTCAAAGAGAGAATATTCATTTTTTTAGGACAGAAAATAACATAAAAATAAAAGAAAAAGCACATACATTTTCTCCTCATTGGAGATCCCAAATAACCAAGCTCAAATGAGGATAAAACACAGAAAAGAGATGTAAATTGGAACTGGATAGACAGACAGGAAATTTAGGAGCAGAGTCTTAGGTCAGCAGGATTCCAAGAACTTTATTCAACCATTGGGTCTTTTTTGCAGACCCACTATGACTGTGTTAAAATTACAGGTGTAGGGAGCAGGAAGGTTGCTGACCTCACCATTATGTAGAGGAGAATGGTGGCAAGCCTGTGGAGAGCAGTCACTTGCACAGGCCAGGAGGGATGGACAGAATGGGATCAGAAACCAATCTGTATAACAGACATCCCCTCTCTGCTTGACTCTTGAGATTAAGAATACAAATCTAAGCACAAAAATGAACATTTATATAAAATAAATCACCATAAATTACAAAGATAAGAAGTTGACAAATCTAATAATGTTTTTCTTACTTAACTGCTCTATATACCTCTATAAAGTTGTTTTTTCCTACATGTTTCACAGCATATTCTGTCATTCCACTTCATGTAGCAATTATTTTATAATATTTCCTATCTAAAAATTAGAAAGATAATTCAGTCTTTGCTCTGGGTGGTTAATTGAAAACTTTTTTTTTTTTAATTTTGAGATAATTTTAGATTCACAGAAGTGTTGCAAAAAGTAGTATAGAGTCCATCCAGCTTCCCCTAATGTTAACATTTTATGTAGCTATAGCATAATCATATGTGAAAAATTAACATTGACACAATCCTATGAACAAAACTACAGACTTCACTTGGATTTCACTAGTTTTTCCATTTAAGTCCTTAAATCCAATCCACACTGCATTTAGTTTTGTGTCCCCTTAGCCTCTTCAAGTCTGTGTAAGTTCCTTAGTCTCTCCTTGTCCTTCCTGATCTTGACCTTCTTCAAGAACGTTGGTCAGGTGTCTTGGAGAAGGTCTCTCAATTTGAATTTTCTGGTATTTTCTCATGACTAAAATGAGCTTATACATTACTGGAAAGAATTCCACAGTAGGGGGAGGCGCCTGGGTGGCTCAGTTGGTTAAGCATCCAATCCTTGATTTTGCTTCAGGTCATGATTTCATGGTTTGTGAGTCCGAGCCCCACATCGGGCTCTGCACTGACAATGTGGAGCCTGGTTGGGATTCTCTCTCTCTCCCTCTCTCTCTGCATGCTCTCTCTCTCTCTCTCAAAATAAGTTTGTGTTTTAAGTTAAAAAAAAAAAAAAGAATTCCACAGAGAGGTGTGCCCCAGTGCATCAGGTCAGGTGAACGTGATGGTGTAGGCTTTTTACTGCTGGCATTAACCCTGATCACTTGATACAGGTGGCATGTGCGAGGTGTCTCCACTGGAAAGTTACTGTTTCTCTTTTTGTATTTAGCAAATATTTAGAACGAGATATTTTAAGATTATGCAAAAATCCTGGTTCTCCTTAAACTTTCATCTTCTAATTTTATGATGCAAGTGGAGCTTGCTTACAGCGATTATTATTGTGGTAACACCATGATTTCAAGGGTAATTTTCTATCTCTCACATACCTTCTACATTTATTAAGTGGAATTCTTTCACATGTTCCTTCTACCACATTTATTCATTTGTCTGCTATTTTTCACCCGGCTGTAGACTCATGCCTACTTCTTTTATTCTTTGAGTTATAATCCAATACTATCCTAATTGACTTTGTTGCTCAAATTCTTCTAGATTTAACCATTAAGAGTTATTTCAGATTGATTCCTGTGTCCTTCAACATGCCCCCCTCCTTTTTAAGAAGTTCCTTACTTTCTTGCACCACAAGATGCTCCAGGATCATCTTGTCTTTTCTCTACATCGGCCCTGGAATTGGCTACTTATCCTTTTAATGGAGAGCAGTATTTAGAAAGCAAGATATGAGTATTAGGTATGCTGGTTGCCCCTGAGTTTCATTGCGTCTCAGCACTCTCACGGGCAGAAGAAGAATGGTTTTGCATGTACATTAGCCCATGTATGCACACACATCCATATTTATTTTTGTATCTATCTGTATGTGTTACATACACTAAGAGCTCCTATTAATTCTCTGAGTCCAGTCCAGCACCACAAGACTCCTTCTACACTTTCCTCTTTCCTTAGTTGTAACTTGTTTCTCTCACAGTAAGAAACCTGCTCTCATTTACCTACAATACATTTTCTTACTTGCTCAAGTCTAATATACACAGAAAGCAGTTTCAGAATTGCTAACCCATATCTCTGGAGGAAAAGTGTGTGTGTGCACTACTTTTTATCTCTACCCTTAACTGTATAAGGTCAAAATACAAATTTCCAAAAGTACCTAAGTCAGATCCTTTCTTCTCCACCCTTTCAGTGTCACCTCAGTGGTTCTCAGAAAGAGCTATTGTGCCCCCAGGGCACATGTGGCAAATCTGCAAACTTAGGTTGTCACAACTGGGGAGGCAGTACTGACACACTGTGAATAGGAGCCAATGATGCTGCTAAACATACCACAATGCCCAGACTACTACAGATAAGAAGTACCTGGCCCTAAACATCCGTGAATTCCAAAATGTATCTCTTTCTTGTATAGATTTTCTCCTTTTAATAGAACCTGAAACTGTTTATTGCACTTCTGACATCAGGAAGTGAAGAATTTGTATTGATTTCATCATGCATCTTTTCACTTTCATTTCAGAGTCTATTAATCTTCATCTGAATTTTCTCATAGTTCTTCAATAAATGAAGATGACAAAAGGAGGTATTCTTCACATAGGTCCAAATCAGGAATCTGTCAATTCTTACTTATTTTATGGATATGTTCCCAATGATTTTGCAAACCGCAGTCAAACTGGCATTATTTCCAACAACTTTCCTTTAGCAGAATCCCAGAAATATCCGTGGTCACTCCACACCACCTGAACACAAAGAGAAATGTGATGGAGAAGCAGCTAAATGGAAAGAAGCTGTGGTCTTAGCTGATTGTTGTCAAAATATGTTACTTTTGCAGACTTCACAAAAACATGTGAAGGCATTGCTTGGGCTTCTTTTATGATCTTGGATGAAATTTGAGATGAAGGACCCTAAAACCTCGAACTCTTCAAACAATTATTTTCTGCTCAGAGGCCAAAAGTGACTGCACAAAATCCAAGCCCTCGAGAACCTTGTGATTTAGGAAAGAAGGGTGATCTATGTTCAGAGGTGTCTCAGGACCCAGTAACAACCAGAGATGTAGACCAAATCTCCTACAGCCCTGCTAACGCCCACCAGGAAACTAAACATCCAGGAAGTCTTTGTTTCTGAGTAGCCACCCCTCTTCATCATCTGTCAGCCTCCTGACATTGACCCCTGGAGGCCAAGGCAAGGCTTGGCCCTTTCATTTTTACACAGGGGTAGGGAGTAGAGTAAGAGCTTGAAAAAGGAGAAAGCACATCAAAAATATCATCATCCTAAATACTGTGATTTGAAGTCATTTTTTCACTGCCAAGAAAGAAAAAAAATAGTAGTCAAGCCTCTGAAGGCAATGTTTACTCTTCATGGGAGAGGACATATGGGAGAGCTTCTGACAAGACTGTCAAAAGTGTGTTCGGCAATTTAACTAGTAATAATAGTGAAAAACAACAAATAACGCTTTGAATTAATCCAGCATCTTTCATCTCCATATATCAAAGAGTGTTGGCAATGTCCCTGATAACAACATATCTGTGAAACACAGAGGTGGCAGGCAACCGTCATTCTTCAGTGACAGATGAAAGAACAGAGAAGCTAAGAAACTCTCCCCTAGTGATTCAGCCAAGGACCTGTGAGGGCAGATCAGCCTCTCTCCACATCAGCACCTTCCAGGGGCTGTTGGAGCACATACTCTAAGGGAATTGGGCTTAAGGACTGCCTGAATGTGAACAACACAGGGATAGAGACTCTGCTCTCCCAAAATGTGGTGACGAAATGCACCCACCAAGAGATTCCTGCATCTATGCAGGTGAATCAGCAGGATGCTTTTTAAAGGTCAGCTGACAGACCCTACTGGATATGCTCTAGGGAAAGTACCGCCTACTTTGGGGAGTTCATAATACATGGGGTGGAAAAAAGGAAAAATATACACATCCCCTCCAACCACAGGAAGATGCCTATAGGTTCCCCAAGTGCAAAAGCATAGGCCTCTATGCCTGTGTCCCTCTGTTCTCTGTGCTGTTCCCTCTTCGGTGCTTGTCCCCCTTCATGACCCTACGGAAGTATCACCTACTGTGTGAAGTCTCCCACACACACACATACCTTTCCTTCCTTTTTATACTTTCCAGGCTCTATATAGATTTCTGTCTCAGGCCTTGTAGCTTCATTGCATATACTTGTTTACACATCTGTCTTAGCTACCAAACTCTCAGCTGTTTTGTCAGGGGGAATATATTATAGTTTTCTCTGTTTGTCCAAAGCTCAGCACAGTGTCAAGCTCATACCAGATGTTCAGCAATTGTTTCCAGAAAGACGGAGGTATGGAGGGAGGGAGGGAGAGAGGGAGAGAGGGAAGGAGTCAGAGAGGGAGGGAAAGAGGGAGAAGAATTGGTATCTACTGCACAGCTACCATCTGTATACCAGGCACTGTGCTAGGGCATCATATTCCTGTTCAGCATTTAGCAAGTGTTCCTCATCTGAGGGCTCGTGTCTTTTTTCAAGTTCAGAATCTTTTCATATTTATCTTTTTGAAAACTGCTTTCTCCAATTCCTTCAATTATCTATTTCTAGAAGCCCAGGTGTTGAAGAGTCTCAGTCCTCCATGTCCCTTCGGTTTTCTTTTCTGTTTTCTATCTCTTTATCTCTGCAACATATGGGATGAACTCCCCAGTGTTATATCCCAAATCACTGGTACTCTCTTGCACACACTGAGTCCAGAACTGATCTTGTCTCCTGAATGTATTTTTATTCTAGTTACTTGATTTTTCATTTCCAGAGTCTAATTAGTTCATCTTCATACACACCTGTTCTTCATTTCTACCCGCCTGATTCTGTTTCATAACATCTTGCTCTTTTTACATAGTATTCCTTTCTTTATACCATCTTTGATAATCTCAAACATACTCGTTTTAAAGTCATTTTCAGATTACTCTATTATACTTTCAATGGGAGTGAATTCTACTGATTGTTGAGCAGACTGGTGGTATTTCTCAGTATTAGTTTTTTTCATGTGCTTTGCAACTTTGGTTAGCAAATTCCCTCTCTCTCCTCTTACCCCTCCCTGTCTGGGAGTTGTTCAGTTTCCTTCCTAAAGACTCCTAGCCTAGACTCAGATCTGATCATGGCGACTCAGGTTTCTTATTTTGAGGTGATCTTGGGGGATATCACAGATCTCATCACTGGGTCAACAGTGGATAGGTGAGGTCCTATGGTTTAGCTTCCTCTGCTCCTTCCCTTCACCTGGGAATTCAGCTCTAGAATATACTGCATCTCCAAGCAGTAACTGAAAAGCTGGCAGTAAGCCCTTCAGTTTCACCCAGTGAGCTAGGATCCAGTCCCCAATTATAAGCCCAGAACGTCTGGTCCTTATCATCTCATGGTCGCCATATTCCAAGCCCTATCTGCCCATTCCCAAGTCCAAGAGCCCAGCAAGTCTTTAACCTCAATTGCCATCTTCAACTGTGCTGTTTCTTATTGAATGTAACTATGTTGAAGTCATTTTTTAAATATTTCATCCAATATTGCAATGTATTTCAAATCAAGGGACTTTCAAAGCATGAACAAATCTTGACCTAAAGTCCCAGTCTGGGCATCTTCACAACATCAGTCTGCAAACAATGATCCCCAGATGCCCAGAGCATACCCTGTTACCTGAAGGCTCAGAACTCCAGGCCTTGGTCCTGGGCCAGTGATAGGCAGGCCTGGGAACATGCATAGCCCTGCCTGTGAGCCAGTAGTGTCTGCAGATAGTCTCTAGCTCGCATGCCCGTGCAGTGCAGGGTGGAGCAAGCTCCAGAGTTCTCACGAGGGGACTAAGCTGCAGTTCCCTGTAAAGGAAGCACCTGCCATTTGAGCTCACACTGCCCAAGTCTGCCTGGAAGACTCACCCTTTGGAACCTATTAACCTATCCTTGTCTGGATTTATGTTTCAGAGCCTCACTAAAAACCAAACAAACAAATAAACCCGACTCCCACCTAATACTATCACTTCAGTCCCAAAGTATTCTCGGACCTCTCAGATGAAACCCACCCACATTAAACTTCAATCTAATATTCTCAGATTTGGTTCAGACTCCAGGTGCCTCTTAAGCACACACCACACTACTCCTGGCCTGGTCCCAGCTCCTTAGACATGAGCTCCTAAGACACAGCAAAAGCTCTCACCCCCACTAAGCATTGTGCCCCCCAATCACACTGTGTGTGTGTATGTTTCTGACGGGGGTTCCCATGTGTCCAGGCAATGCTTCAACATCAGCTGGGTGTCCTACAATCCAACTCAATGCTGACACTACCTATCTGGAGATAACATCAGATTCCACCGATTAAGGGCTCAGCCCCACAAGACTGAGCCCACACCCCAACTTCATATACCAACCACCAACCCAGACTGTCTTCTGTACTTCTAACAAACTGGCTACATATCAGAGGTTTCAGTGACTCCCCCCCCCTCCTTGGGTGTGATTCATTTGGTAGAGCAGCTCACATAACTCAGAGAACCATTTTACTTACTAGATTACTGGTTTACTAGAAAAGGATCTAACTCGGAACAGCCAGATGGAAGAGACGCATAGAGCAGTGTATGGGGAGCCTCTCCAGGCGTGCAGCTCTAACTCAGTCCCCATGTGCTCACCAGCCCAGAAGCTCTCCAAACTCTGTCCTCTGGGGTTTTGAGGGAGGCCTCCTTACACAGGGCTGGCTGATTAAATCATTGGCCTACGGCTATTGAACTCAATCTCCAGCCTCTTGGCCCTAACCAGAGGTGGAGGATGGAACTGAAAGTTCCAACCCTCTAATCACATGGTTGGTTTCCGTGGCAACGAAGCCCCTTTCATAGGTGCTTTCCAGAAGTCATCTCATTGACATAACAAAAGACAACTTTATGGTTCTTACTTTGGAAACCGCAAGGATTTTAGATCTATGCCAGGAAAGGGGACAAAGACTAAATATATATTTCTTATTATAAATCATAATATCTTACCCACACACCCAAGACTGAACAAGAGTCATGGCATTCATGCATATTCTCATGTAATTCTGTCACAGTTTGTAAAAAATATTGTTACCATTTTTATCTACCCTAACTGTAATAGTAATATTTATTGTCTGCTCACAATGTTGCCAGGATCTGTGCTAAGTACCTTCCCTGCCATACCCGAACTAATACTTAACAACAACTCTATCAAGTGGCTACTACTATCGTCTCCCCCTTTTATAGATATAGAAGTTGAGGCTCAGGTTAATTGACATCTCTAGGACCCGACAGATACTAAGTGCTAGAACCAGGTTTTAAGCCCAGGTTCATCTCAGCTTAATGCCCATGCCCTTAGCTGAATGCTACAGTGCCAAATCCATCTTAACACTGATCTCACCCAAATTCTTTGCAGCATGTGCCAATACCACGGGTTCTTTCCTTCCGGGAAGTGCCTCCTCTTCAGGCTTCCCAGAAACTGACCTGGAGGGAATTTCCTCTACCCTCTCTCTCTCACAGGTGCTCCTTGTTCCACATGTGGTGTTCCCCAAACCCCCAGCTTCTTACATGTACCAAAGACTCTTCCATTTCAACATTTCAATGTGCTCCATTGTGAACTCATTACTTACACACCCTGTCTCAGTTCCTGGCAACACCATCCAGCCAGGCTCCCAAACCAGAAGCCAGAGTAAGCTCTCCCATCCCCTCAGCCCATCAACAGACAAGGGCAGCAGATTCCCT